>NC_056660.1:112485381-112785381 GCF_018350195.1 Panthera tigris
CTACCAAAAAGAAACCTCATATTCTATGTCTTACACCTTTTAAGTTTAGGTTTATAGCTTTGAACCTTCCCCTGGCTTTTGGCAGCATCTAATATAGTTTCAATCTCTATTGATTTGCCTTTTCTGGACATTTCATATAAATGGAATCATACAGTATGTGGTCTGGATTCTTTCACTTAGCATGCTTTCAAGGTTTATCCAGGTGTAGAACATATCAGTATTTTAGTATTGCATTCCTTGTTATGCCTGCATAATATTCCATTGTGTGGATATAGCACATTTTATATATCCATTCATTAGGATGATGGACATTTAGGTTGTTTTTGGATATAATAAATAATGCTGCTATGAACATTTATGTATAAGTTTTCCTGTGGACCTATAATTTTATTACTTTGGATATATAACTAAGGAGTGAAATTGCTGGGTAATAAAGAAATTGTATGTTTAATCTTTGAAGAACTTCCAGGTTATTTTCCAAAATGTCCGTACCATTTTACATTCCCATCAAAAAAGTATGAGAATTCTTCCAGTCCCTCCCAACGTTTGATACTATCTGGCTTTTTGATGCAGCTGTATTAGTGGGGGTGAAGTGGTACCTCACTGTGATCTTGAATTGCGTTTCCTTGGTGGCTAATGATGTTGAGCATCTTTCATGTACTTATTGATCATTTGTATATCGTCTTTGGTAAAATGCTTTAGATCTTTTGCCCATTTTTAAATTGGGTTATTTCTTTTTTTTTTATTGTTGGGCTGTAAGAGTTCTTTATATACCCTGAAAACCGGCCCCTTATCAGATATTTGATTTGAAAATATTTTCTCCCATTCTGTGTCTTATATTTTCATTTTCTGGTAGTGTCCTTTGAAGAATAAAAGTTTTTAATTTTGATGAAGTCCAGTTTATCTATTTTTTCTTTTGTTGCTTGTGATTTTGATGTCCTATCTAAAAGACTTGGCTTAGATTTACTAATATATTTTCTTCTAAGATTTTTAGTTTTACACTTACATCATCATATTTTGAGGTAGTTTTTAAGGTTTTTTTTTTCATTTTTATTGCTTATTTTGAGAGAGTGAAAGAGCACAGGTGTGCGAGGGGGAGAGGGACAGAGGGAGGGAGAGGGAGAGAGAATCCCAAGCAGGCCCCACACTTTCAACATAGAGCCTGATGTGGGCTCGAACTCAAAGATTGTGAGATCATGACCTGAGCCGAAATAAGAGAGATGCTTAACTGACTGAGCCACCCAGGTGCCCCATTCATCCTATTTGGAATTAATTTTTGTATGTAGTATGAAGAAGTGGTCGATTTTTTTCTGTTGCATATGTATATCCAGTTATTCTAATACTAGTTTTTGAAACACTTGTTGTTTCCCCTATTTAGTTATCAGGGCAACCTTGTAAAAAGCAAATAAATAACCATAACTCATAAGGGTTTATTTCTGGATTCTTCTATTTCATTGATTTATGTATTTATCCTATGACGATATCACATTCTCTTGATTATTGTAAGCTAGTTTTAAAATAGGACAGTCTGAGTTCTCCAACTGCAGTTTTTAAAAAACTGTAGCTATTTGGTGTCACTTGTTTTTTCCTGTGAATTTTAGGATAATGTTGTTAGTGTCAGCAAAAATGCCAACTGAGATTTTGATAGGGATTACAATGAATCTGAAAATCAGTTTGGGGAGTATTGCCACGTTACCAATATTAAATTTTCTAGTTCATGATCATGGGATGTCTTTCCATGTATTTCTATCTTTTTAACTTATTTTATCAATATTTTGTAGTTTTTAGTTTATACTTTCATTAAATTTATTTCTAAAAAATTTATTTTTTGATGTTATTGTAAATGAAATTATGTTCATAATTTCACTTTTGCAGTGTTCATTGCTTCTGTAGGGAAAGACCGTTGATTTTTGTATATTGGTGTTGTAACTTGCAACTTTGCTGAACTTGTTTATTTACTTGGTTCTCCTTCCTGCAGATGGCAGATTGTAGGACTTCTAGGCCTCGATAATCACGGGAATCAATTCCTGTAATAAATCTCTCCACATATGTCTATATATTCAATTTCTATGTTTCTCTGGAGAATTCTGGAAATTAACCAAAGACTTGGAACAATACAGCGAGGGTCTATTTAAGCAATATGGCTGAATATTGGTAAGAACAGATCATTTTGTAGAGTTTTACCTAGCAACATTTTCATCCCTCTCTCCTGATATCTACAGTAAGCTTGAAAACCAGCAGCCTCACAATTAGTAATGCTGGAAAAGCCAGCAACCTAGCAGCCACTGGAGGGGCAAAATGATTCAGAGCTCTCCAAAAAGCCCCATCTCCTGAGATTGTCATTATTTGACTTATGTGGCAGCTCCTTGGAAAACCTCCTGTCACAGCATTCGTCTTTATTTGATCTGACTCAGAATTTGCTCAGTAGGAGTAGTCCTATCCCCAAGGTATTTATTGACATTCCAGAGGTGTTTCTCTAAATGTGTTACTTTTGCAGTGGAAAAGGTCATTTTTATGTTTGTCCAGCATAATTAAGAGTTATTTATAATGGCGATCAGCAATTAAATGATTAGAAATTGTCTCAAGGGACACCTGGATGGCTCAGTTGGTTAAGTGTCCAACTTTAGCTTATGTCATGACCTTGCCATTTGTGAGTTCAAGCCCCAGGCTGGCCTTTGTGCTGACAGCTTGAGCCTGGATCCTGCTTTGGATTCTGTGTCTCCCTCTCTCTGCCCCTCTCCCACTTGCTCTGTCTCTCTCTTTCTCTCTCTCTCTGTGTCAAAAATAAATAACATTAAAAAATTTAAAAATTGTTTTAAAAGGAATGATATATTAGTAGCATTTAGAACAAGCATTTATTTGTGTGTGTGTATAGTGTATGTGTATAATGTTAAATAATAATAGGTAATAACTTTACATATGTCTATAAAAGTGACAGAGAAACATATCCCAAAATTTTAATAATGGCTGTTTGGGAGAGGGGTGTAATCCATAAATGTGGAACTGTGATGTAAACCTTAATATTTAATTAAAATACGATGAATATATCTAAGATAATTTTACTTCCCAATTCAAAGAATACAGTCTTCTCATACCAGTTAAAAAAAAATGTGTTATTAACTTGCCAGCTATCTGTAATCCATAAATGGATTCAGATCACTGTTTGACTGGAATTACTTTGGAAACCTGAGTCAGAGAGAAGGAAAAATAAAGATATTGTCTCTTGACTATTAGGTAAGCATGCCACTTCCTTAGTTGTATTTAGTTGGGTTCAAGAGGCACTAATACCAATTGTCAGAATTACTTTTGCTTTTAGAATCTGCACAGATCCCTGAGAATATATAATTTCTCCATTGCTTAGCAACTGTTCCATTATTTTCAGGAACTTGTTAAATGAATGAATGCATTTTGATGACAAGACAGCTTTATTCATGCCATGCTCTGGGCCACCATGTAATAATAAGAGATAACAAAATGAAATATTGCAAAGATCATGTCCCTAGTCACTTCTGCCCACAAAACCAGAAGAGCTAGGTTGAAAAGAAACTTTTTAAACAAACAGACTTCAAAAGCTAATAGAAAAAGCGTATTGATTCTGAAATAATTATGTTGTTTACACACACTCACATTTTCTCTTTATCATTTGTTGAAGGACGACCTTTCTGAAAAAAATACAAACAGACTTTCTGTGTGGACATCAGTCTTTGACAGTTTCAAAATCTCTGAATCGGCTCTGGTTTCCCTTACACTAATGCATGTTATAAACTCAGACCTATGTTGGAAGGTAACTGATAATCAAGGTTTCCGGAATGAGCAGCTCAAAGTTTCTTCACAGAAAGGTTGCACACTGGAATGACACATCCTTCAGTTCCACTTCCTTTGTAAGAAGCAAATGCTGTGTGTTAATACCCTTTAAATGCAAATAACCGTTCTAAATAATTATGGCTTAATATATTTAGTTTGGTTTTAACTCTGATAGAGCTCAAGGTGAAATTTTGGTGCCTAAATTTCAATTACACATTTACTTGTTTGGAAAATTTTTATTTTTTCCTAAGCATGTTTAAGGAAACCTATACACACACAGATAGTGAATAACTTGGCAACAAATGTGAAAAGTCAAAAATACACTAGGTTATATAGGATTATGTCACCTAAAATATATACCAGTGAATAATGAGATTTTGAGAACTAAATATCTTCTTAGGCTCAAAGTCAAGGAGCAGGGACAGGACTCTAGGCTCTTCTCTTCAGCCCAGGGAAACTTCAATACTTACCCAACACAGAACCAACACTGGGAGTCACCATTTCTACTACTGATTCATGCTATTCCAACTCAATGCCTCCCTCTTCCTGCCAGAAACTTTAAGCTCACTAACCAGGGTTAAAATTAATTTTGCGGGTTTTTAAAAGTAAAACTATGCTGTAAAAGTGTAAATAATAGAAAAGTACATGGATTAAAACTTAATATTTCTCTTTGAGTCCTCATATATGAAATTTCTATGTGTATGTATAATCCTCCTCTTGGTACTTCAGAAAATAACCAAAATAGACTTTAAGTCGGTAACTCAATTCAATGTAACCATTAAGATCTACACCTTGTGTCTGTAAGCATCACCATTTGGGAAGAAGTTAAGGCAAGCTACAGGGGTGGGGGGTGTACAGGTGTATGTGCAATCGCTTTTGTCTTCCATGAGCTCATAGGCTGTTTTAGGAGATGAAGCATGGATGGGATCACAATAATTTCCAGATGTGTAGTTTGAAAAGTTACATGATTCATAGTAAAGTAAGTCTATTAATGAATGCTTCGTGAAGAAAGTCGAATTTTAGGTGGATGTTGAAAGAAGGGTAGGATTTAGAGAAACTAGGGGAAGAAAGAAAAATTGAGATTAATTTCAATTGGCACACCACATTCTTCCCAAAAGGATTGTGATGCGGCTGATAATAAGACAAACTACTCACACTTTCTGTGCCTTACTTAGTTTTCTCCTTGATAAAATGAGATAATAGAAATAGAACCAACTTCATGGAGTTATTGTGAAGAGCAAGTCAAATTCTATATCCACACAGCTTAGAACAAGTACCTGAAGACAGTAAAGGTTCAGTCAATGATTGCTACCTGTGCTTCTATTACATGGGCCTCACAGCCCTTGGCAAAAGTTTCACTCATTCCTGTTCCTCACCTAGGATAACTATGAGACTGAATTTCGTTTGGGTAGGCATGTGAGGGTGGAGGTGATTGCTAACAGAGGGAAAGAGTGAAAATTACAGTCAAGGCAGCCAACTATTTCTCAGAGCCTGAGGCAGGGATTTTTAACTACCACTTAACTTTGTTCTGTTATGGAGCTTGGAACTCAAATAATCCTTAACGAGTCCTGATTTCTCATAGTTTAAAAGCCATGTCTTTTAGAATTTAGAGTTTAGGGTCATTCCAAATGAATATGCTGATAAGCCTTTTTAGAGTTTTAAAGCACCTGAAGAGAAGCTGGGTTCGGACCCCCTGTGCCCCCGGGCCTGTGACACCTGAGCTGGTCGTCTGTTGGGACTTCACCCAGTCCCTCCTCCCCCTTCATCCCCATCCCTAGCTCTGTCCCAGTGTCTTTCCTAGTATCATGGTTGCCTCGTTTCTCATTCTGACAAGTCTTTATTCGGATATGTTAATTAAGACCATAAACTTTGCTGTTCCCATTTTCCTATCGCAGAAGCACCCTTGAGTCAAGGGTGACCTAAAAAGCTCACGATTACTTCTACAAGAGCGTACCAGAAAAATCAATCATTTCCTTCTAAGAGAAATGTACTTGAGTACAGTCATGTATAATGTGAGCAAGGAAACGTTTCTTTAACCAGAAAAACACTAATGATTAAAAGCGGTGGGAGTGGGAGAACTTCTGATCAGTACAGAGGGTGGAAGTGAGTCCAGAGGTAGCAGGTTCTGTCGATAAAATCTGTCTTAAAACAGGCTGCTTACCAAGATAATGTAGCCTCAGTTTGAAAGCAAAAGTTGCATTGTTTGATGTGAGTTTTTCTTTCCTTTTTTCTTTTTTTTTTCTTTTTGCCTTTACCTCCCTTAAGCCTGTTTTTAAGCCATTTCTACTGTAGGATCCATAGACATACCAAAAATTAATATAAAAGAAATTACCTGTGTCTTCTCAAGCAAATATGCCAGAACTTTGCAGCACCCCCGAAGCCTCTTACGGCCTCCACTCATGATGGCCACTTCCCACCCCCTCTCCACTTTTCTGACTTTTATGGCAATCACTTCCTTGCTTTACTTCATAATTTTATCCCCTAAGTATGACTCTCTAAATACTATGGTTTACTTCTGTGTTTGACATTAAAATAAATTGAATTGCACAACATGTGTTCTTTGCGTCTGGCTTCCTGACCTCCGCATTCATCCATGTTGTTGCGTGTAACTGGGTTGATTACTCATTGCTGTACAGCGTTCCATTGTGTGAATATATCCCAATTAGGTAGCCCTATTCCTGTTGATAGATTTTTGGATTATTTGCAGTTTAAGGCTAACACAAACAATGCTGCTGTGAGCATTCTTGTACATTTCTTCTGTGCGCACGTGCACACATCTTTTGTGGGCATATTCCTAGAGGAGAAATGCTGGATCACAGAACATGCAAACCTTCCACTTCAGTAAATAATACCAGTGGTTTTCCAAAGTGGTTGTCCTGATTTACACTTTCACCCACCGCATTGGACACTTTTCCTCTTTGCTTTTAAGAGAGGAAAGAAGGCTTTTCGGTATGCTAACGTATACTTCTCTACATGAAATCCATTCATTTGGCCATTGCAAAAACAGAGTGAGTTTCAGGGTGAGGCTAAGTTCCTACAGATGGTCTGAATGGTGTGCTCAATAAGTGCTCTTGCTCCGGAGTGTGACAAACGTGAGTTCAAATCTTGGCTCTGCCACGTTTTTGCAGTTATATTAAGCTAGGTAGTTAGCATTTTAAATTGTTTTCTTATCTGCAAAAGGGATGAACATGGTATGTAATTCATAGGATTGTGTCAATTTAATGAGATAACACGTTTGAAGTGTCTGGTATATTGTCTGGATATAACTGTTGTTCTTACGTTACTACTACAACTGCTACTCCTACTCTTACTACTGCTTGCATTCAGGACTTTTCTTCTAATCATAGTAGTGAGAAAGATTAGGATGCAGAAAGTTAGACTTGACCACCTGTAGATGTATATATTCCTATAACGTCCAGCACCAGGAAATAGATTCAGAAAAGGAGAATCGAGGAGATGTTCATAAGCCAGGGCTCAGTTTGCTTGAGTGGCATCAGCCGGATTTGTCGGGAGATGACCTCCCAGATTACCCTGACCATTCTACATTTTTTGGCACCTCAGAGACAAAATAGTTGGAACTTTTAGCTCTCCAGTACCTGGCTAAGGAGCCCAAGTGCTCTGCTGCCCTCGTTCCAGGCACAGCCACCTGGCATGCTCCTGACTTACAAGACCACAGCTGTGGGAGCAGCACGGCAGCCACATCCAGTTGGGCCTCTGTTCATTACCACTCTGGGCTGCAGCTGCCAGGAGCTGCTCCCAGAGCAAGGTGCTGGCCGGCAGCCAGCAATGCTAAGAAACAGGAGTCACTGAGTCCAGGACACGGGGTGGAAATTATTGTAAAATATCCTATAGTGAGTGAGCAGGAAGGCTGCCAGTGCAATTCTACGCTGAGGTTGACTGATCCCACAGCAGCTTCTCCCCAGCACTGGCTTCTTTGTCTGCTCTTCTATGAAGATGCCCAGGAGGCATCATGGAGATTTTGTATTCGCAGGGCTCTGACAGTCCTCTGTGTGAAAGTCTCCTTAGGGTTCCGTGATGCATGGCCTGGATTGGAGCTCCTCAGTGGAGGATGGATGTGACTCCTGTATGGGTCAGGGTCAGAGGTGGAACATGTTCTTGGTCTGAAGGGAGATGTCCAGTTGTGATCTTGGTGGGGGAAGGAGATTCGGGGTGGGTTATGGGATCTGGGGACCAATTAGGTGGATCTAGTTATTCAATGACGTCATTGACCTCCTGAGGTCAAGCTCCCACTCCTGACTTCTGTGTTTTAGAGCAGCGATGTGGCAGGAAGGACTCTAAAAGCCGGGAGATCGGGAACTTGAGTCTTGGTCAGCCCAAAATTGGAGGGAGAATACAAATGCATGCACCACACACGTGCACGCCCACATACATACACACACTCAGTGACTCCAAATAAGCCAAATGGGGTCTCGTGTTAGAGAGCCTATTCTAATAAATCTTGAAATCACTCGAGGCTACTCATTCTTTCCATGCCACATATCAGATTTTTCCACTCTCATCACTTGCCTCTTTGAAATGTTCCCCTCCTGTATCTCACCTTTTTCTTACTTTAAATCTTGCTACCTTTATTCTTTTCTTATTGCAAAGATTTCCCACTTCAACTAGTCCTTCATAGACCCATCAATTTAATGTTAACAAAACAGTTCTTTCATCGTTTAAGGATGAAAAGCTCGAAAAGGTTGGCATTGACCTGTGCAAAATTCCTCAGCCTGGAATTCAAGGTCCCCTACAGTCCACAAATTTTTGTTCTCATTTCCCACTATTTCTCAATGAGTCCTCTGTTTCAGTCAAACTAGTCGAGTCGTTGTCCCTGTAACAAGCTATACACTCTGTCTTTCCATGACTAACCCTCTAATGCCGTTCTCTTTCTTACCCTCTTCAGTCAAGCTCAGTATTGCCCAAGTGTGCTTTGTGTATCTCTAGTGTCAACACAATTAGGTGGTAGCTCAAACTTTAAAAAAATTTAATATGTAAATCTTTAGTAAATATGTGTTAGGGAATAAAATTATCACATCACACCCATGACTTCATGGATATCATTGTCCAGGGTGGGCTAGAGCAGATAATGCCACCACAGTATCCCCAGACTGCATATTTACAGGTAGTTCACATTATCAGGATATAAAAGGAGTAGTCACACACTCTTGGCCAGACTGGTTCAGGAAGGGACACGTGGTTCAGTTCAGTCCAGTGAGAAGAGGTCTGCCAGGGACTTAAAGAAATGTGCTTTAATCTGAAGAGCCAGCAGACAGAAATGCAGCCTCCTCTCTCTCCCTCTTTCTCTCTCTCTTTCCCTCTCCTGACGTAGAGGCTGTGCATAAAAAGACTGGAACTGCCATAATTTCTTGGGTACCATAAGGGAAGGCACGTGAGGACAAAGTCTCCATTGAGGACAAAATTCAGAGAAGTTCAGCAAGGACTGTATTAAACATTTAACCAATTCCACGTGGACTTACCATGAATTTCCATACCATTTAAGCCAGTTTGAGTTGGTGTCTCTGCCACTTCAGTCCACAGCATCCTGACCGAGTCAGTACCTATGATACGGATTGCTAATGCATCTCCATGCTTCCTCAATTTTTGTGTCTTGCTGGTCATAGTAGAAAAATGGCAGTAATGGTAACAACTGGCATAACTGGATAGTATGGCTCATATTCAGAGTCAGGGGCTCTGGAACCTTTGGCAGCATCAGCTCTATAGAGCTGAGGGGTCAGCCTCTTGGGAACTTGGAATCCATTTGCGGTGAGCGTAACAGTCCAGGATTTTTTTTGCAGATGATCCATGTCTATGGTTCCGTCTTTACAGAACTACATGGAAATTTCATTTCTAGAAGCTGTCATTCATTTAGCAAGTGAAAAATTATGTTGGAGTTAGGATCTTGCTCTTTGTTTTTCTCTTGTGTTGGACCTATTAGCGGTGATTAAAAAACGAAACCTTACAGTGTCAGGGTGAGCCGGTGTTGAGCCTGTAAGTACTAGTGATGGCTGGTATTTGGGTGGTTGCACTGGAAGTTAAATCTACTGATGACTGTGGGGCGCCTGGGTGGCTCAGTCGGTAAAGCGTCTGACTTCAGCTCAGGTCATGATCTCACAGTCCGTGAGTTCGAGCCCCGCGTCGGGTTCTGTGCTGGCAGCTTGGAGCCTGGAGCCTGCTTCCGATTCTGTGTCTCCCTCTCTCTGCCCCTCCCCTGCTCATGCTCTGTCTCTCTCTGTCTCAAAAATAAATAAAAACATTTAAAAAATTCATTAAAAAAATCTACTGACGACTGTGGTCAGGCAAGCTCTGTGGGAAGGCAGATACACACTAACACAACTTCTGTTTTGTTCTGAAGTTCCTGGACTTTCAGATAGAAAGATCTTCAACGTGCATTACAAATCAAATCTCCTCACCCACAGCATGGCACTCTTTCACAGTCAATCCACCTCCATAAAATAATGAAAATATGCATGTTTTAGGCAAGCCATATAAGCTTCATTCACATAACAGGGGCTGGTGAGAAAGAAAATGAAGAAGTGGTAAGGCACACATGAGCAAAATGTATCATCTTTTCAGCTCCACAGATAACCTGCTGGCTGGGAATTAGTTTAGCATTCCTGGGCAATAGAAAAAAGAAACCACATTTATCACATTATTTATTTTTATTATTATTTTTTAATGTTTATTTATTTTTGGGAGAAAGGTACAGAGCATGAGCAGGGGAGGGGCAGAGAGAGAGAGGGAGACAGAATCTGATTTGGGAGCTCCAGGCTCCGAGCTATCAGTACAGAGCCCAATGCAGGGCTCAAACTCATAAACCGTGGGATCATGACCTGAGCCAAAGTCAGATGCTCAATGGACTGAGCCACCCAGGCGCTCCTATCAAATTATTTAAAATAGCCATGGTGTGGAAACACCCTTCATGTCCATCCACAGATGAATGGATAAAGAAAATGTGGTATATACCTACAGTAGAATGTTTTTCAGCCTTAAACAAGGAAGTTTGGGGCACCTAGGTGGTTCGGTCAGTTGAGTGTCCAACTTTGGCTCAGTTCATGGTCTCACGGTTCGTGGGTTTGAGCCCTGTGTCAGGCTCTGTCTTGACAGCTCAGAGCCTGGAGTCTACTTCAGATTCTGTGTCTTTCTCTCTCTATGCCCCTCCCGAGCTTGTGCACACACTCGCTCACTCACTCGCTCTCTCTCTCTCTGTCTCAAAAATAAATAAATAAACTTAAAAGAAATAGAAGGAAATTCTGCCCTATAAGAAACTGTGGGTGAACCTCGGATTATGCTAAGTGAAATAAGTCCACCTCAGAAAGACAAATACTGCATGATAAGTTACTTACAGTGGTCACAGTCATAGAAACAGAGGATAAAGTGAGCAGGATCCAGGGGCTGGGGATGAGGGAAATGAGACGTAGTTGTTAAACTGTCACTTGTGATAGATGAATCTGCTGTACAACGCTGTGTTTGTACTTAACAACACTGTATTGTGCACTTAAAAATCTGCTCAGAGGGTAGTTCTCATATTAAGTGTTTTTAATACAAAACAAAAACAAAGAGGCAGGAGGCAATGTTTATTACTGTGATTGTGGTGACAGTTTCATGAGAGAATTCCAATCTCTGAACTCATCAAATTGTAGACATTAAATAAGTCCAAAGAGTTTTTGTATAACAATGATACCTCAGTAAAGCTGCCTTTGAAAAAAAATATCATTTATAATCCTGTTTACACATAAACATTTTTAGGAATGTGCATGATTGCTTTTTGTAAATTATAGAATTTTTACATTTAGCTTGTTTATGCAGTTGACACATAGAAAGGTCTGACTAGAACTGGTCATGACTTTTTTTTTAACTTTATTTTTTATTTTTTTAAATTTACATCCAAATTAGTTAGCATATAGTGAAGCAATGATTTCAGGAGTAGATTCCTTAGTGCCCCTTACCCATTTAGCCCATCCCCCCTCCCACAACCCCTCCAGTAACCCTCTGTTTGTTCTCCATATTTATGAGTCTTTTCTGTTTTGTCCCCCTCCCTGTTTTTATATTATTTTTGTTTCCCTTCCCTTATGTTCACCTGTTTTGTCTCTTAAAGTCTTCATATGAGTGAAGTCATATGATTTTTCTCTTTCTCTGACTAATTTCACTTAGCGTAATACCCTCCAGTTCCATCCACGTAGTTGTAAATGACAAGATTTCATTCTTTTTGATTGCCAGCTAATACTCCATTGTATATATATACCACATCTTCTTTATCTATTCATCCATTGAGGGACATTTGGGCTCTTTCCATACTTGGGCTATTGCTGATAGTGCTGCTATAAACATGGGGGTGCGTGTGTCCCTTCGAAACAGCACACCTGTATCTCTTGGATAAATGCCTAGGAGTGCAATTGCTGGGTCTTAGGGTGGTTCTGTTTTTAGTTTTTTTGAGGAACCTCCATACTGTTTTCCAGAGTGGCTGCCCCAGCTTGCATTCCCACCAACATGAAAAAGAGATCCTCTTTCTCCGCATCCTCGCCAACATCTGTTGTTGCCTGAGTTGTTAATGTTAGCCATTCTGACAGGTGTCAGGTGGTATCACGTTGTGGTTTTGATCCGTATTTCCCTGATGATGAGTGATGTTGAGCATTTACTCATGTGTCGATTGGCCATCTGGATGTCTTCTCTGGAGAAGCACCTATTCATGTCTTTTTCCCATTTCTTCACTGGATTATTTGTTTTTATGTGTGTTGAGTTTGATAAGTTCTTTGTAGATTTTGGATACTAACCCTTTTTCTGATATGTCATTTGCAAATATCTTCTCCCATTCTGTCGGTTGCCTTTTAGTTTTGCTGATTGTTTCCTTCACTGTGCAGAAGCTTTTTATTTTGATGAGGTCCCAGTAGTTCATTTTTGCTTTTGTTTCCCTTGCCTCTGGAGACGTGTTGAGTAAGAAGTTGCTGTGGCCAAGATTAAAGAGGTTTTTGCCTGCTTTCTCCTCAAGGATTTTGATGGCTTCCTGTCTTACACTGAGATCTTTCATCCATTTTGAGTTTATTTTTGTGTATGGTGTAAGAAAGTGGTCCAGGTTCATTCTTCTGCATGTCACTGTCCAGTTTTCCCAGCACCACTTGCTGAAGAGACTGTCTTTATTCCATTGGATGTTCTTTCCTGCTTCATCAAAGATTAGTTGGCCATACTTTTGTGGGTCCATTTCTGGGTTCTCTATTCTATTCCATCGATCTGAGTGTCTGTTCTTGTGCTAGTACCATACTGTCTTGATGATTACAGCTTTGTAGTATAGCTTGAAGTCTGGGATTGTGAGGCCTCCTGCTTTGGGTTTCTTTTTCAAGATCACTTTGGCTATTTGGGGTCTTTTCTGGTTCCATACAGATTTTAGGATTATTTGTTCTAGCTCTGTGAACAATGCTGGTGTTACTTTGATAGGAATCGCGTTGAATATATAGATTGCTTTGGGTAGTGTCGACATTTTAACACTATTTGTTCTTCCTATCCAGGATCATGGAATCTTTTTCCATTTCTTTGTGTCTTCTTCAATTTCTTTCATAAGCTTTCTATAGTTTTCAGTGTATAGATTTTTCACCTCTTTGGTTAGATTTATTCCTAGGTATTTTATGGGTTTTTGGGCAACTGTAAATGGGATCGATTCCTTGATTTCTCTTTCTGTCGTTTCATTGTTGGTGTATAGGAATGCAACCGATTTCTGTGCATTGATTTTATATCCTGAGACTTTGCTGAATTCATGAATCAGTTCTAGCAGTTTTTTGGTGGAATCTTTTGGGTTTTCCACATAGAGTATCATGTCATCTGTGAAGAGTGAAAGTTTGACCTCCTCCTGGCCGATGTGGATGCCTTTTATTTCTTTGTGTTGTCTGATTGCAGAGGCTAAGAATTCCAATACTATGTTGAATAACAGTGGCGAGAGTGGACATCCCTGTCTTGTTCCTGACCTTAGGGGGAAAGCTGTCAGTTTTTCCCCATTGAGGATGATATTAGCATTGGGTCGTTCATATATGGCTTTTATGATCTCGAGGTATGATCCTTCTATCCCTACTTTCTTGAGGGTTTTTATCAAAAAAGGATGCTGTATTTTGTCAAATGCTTTCTCTGCATCTATTAAGAGGATCATATGGTTCTTGTCCTTTCTTTTATTGATGTGATGAATCATGTTAACTGTTTTGTGGATATTGAACCAGCCCTGCATCCCAGGTATAAATCCCACTTGGTCGTTGTGAATAATTTTTTTAATGTATTATTGGATCCGGTTGGCTAATATCTTGTTGAGGATTTTTGCATCCGTGTTCATCAGGAAATTGGTCTATAGTTCTCCTTTTTAGTGGGGTCTTTGTCTGGTTTTGGAATCAAGGTAATGCTGGCTTCATAGAAAGAGTTTGGAAGTTTTCCTTCCATTTCTATTTTTTGGGACAGTTTCAAGAGAATAGGTGTTAACTCTTCCTTAAATGTTTGGTAGAATTCCCCTGGAAAGCCATCTGGCCCTGGATCTTGTTTTTTGGGAGATTTTTGATTACTAATTCGATTTCCTCACTGGTTATGGGTCTGTTCAAATTTTCTATTTCTTCCTGTTTCAGTTTTGGTAATATATATGTTTCTAGGAATTTGTCCATTTCTGCCAGATTGCCCATTTTATTGGCATATAATTGCTCATAATATTCTCTTATTATTGTTTTTATTTCTGTTGTGTTGGTTGTGACCTCTCCTCTTCCATTCTTGATTTTACTTATTTGGGTCCTTTCCTTTTTCTTCTTGATCAAACTGACTAGTGGGTTATCAATTTCGTTAATTCTTTCAAAGAACCAGCTTCTGGTTTCATTGATCTGTTCTACTGTTTTTTTGGTTTCGATAGCATTAATTTCTGCTCTAATCTTTATTATTTCCTATCTTCTGCTAGTTTGGGGTTTTATTTGCTCCTCTTTTTCCAGCTCCTTACGGTGTAAGGTTAGGTTGTGTATCTGAGATCTTTCTTCCTTGTTTAGGAAGGCCTGGATTGCTATTTACTTTCCTCTTATGACCACCTTTGCTGCATCCCAGAGGTTTTGGGTTGTGGTGCTATCATTTTCATTGACTTCCATATACTTTTTAATTTTCTCTTTAACTGCTTGGTTAGCCTATTCATTCTTTAGTAGGATTTTCTTCAGTCTCCAAGTATTTGTTACCTTTTGAAATTTTTTCTTGTGGTTGATTTCGAGTTTCATAGCATTGTGGTCTGAAAATATGCACAGTATGATCTCGATCTTTTTGTACTTACTTAGGGCTGATTTGTTTCCCAGTATATGGTCTATTCTGGAGAATGTTCCATGTGCACTGGAGAAGAATGTATATTCTGCTACTTTAGGATGAAATGTTCTGAATATATCTGTTAAGTTCATCTGGTCCACTGTGTCATTCAAGGCCATTGTTTCCTTGTTGATTTTTTGATTAGATGATCTGTCCATTGCTGTGTGTGGGGTGTTGAAGTCTCCTACTATTATGGTATTACTATCAATGCGTTTCTTTATGTTTGTGATTAATTTATATATTTGGGTGCTCCACATTTGGCACATAAATGTTTACAATTGTTAGGTCTTCTTGGTCTATAGACCCCTTGATTATGATATAATGCCCTTCTGCATCTCTTGATACAGTCTCTATTTTGAAGTCTAGATTGTCTGATATAAGTATGGCTACTCTGGCTTTCTTTTGTTGACCATTAGCATGATAGATGGTTCTCCATCCCCTTATTTTCAATCTGTAGGTGTCTTTAGGTCTAAAGTGGGTCTCTTGTAAGCAGCATATAGATGGATCTTGTTTTCTTATCCATTCTGTTACCCTATGTCTTTGATTGGATTACTGAGACCATTGACATTTAGAGTGAGTACTGAAAGATATGAACTTATTGCCATTATGATGCTTGTAGAGTTGGAGTTTCTGGTGGTGTTCTCTGGTCCTTTCTAATGCTTTGTTGCTTTTGCTATATATATATATATTTTTTTTTCATCTTTTTTCCCCTCAGAGAGTCCCCCTTAAAATTTCTTGCAGGCCTGATTTAGTGGTCACAAACTCCTTTAATTTTTGTTTGTCTGGGACACTTTTTATCTCTCCTTCTATTTTGAATGACAGCCTTGCTGGATAAAGAATTCTTGGCTGCATATTTTTCTGATTCAGCACACTGAAAAAAATATGGAACGCTTCACGAATTTGCGTGTCATCCTTTTGCAGGGGCCATGTTTATCTTCTCTGTAGCGTTCCAATTTTAGTATATGTACTGCCGAAGCGAGCACAAACCAGTCATGACTCTTAAGGGAAGTGAGTTTTGGTCGTTTGGGAACCCAGGCCCCACTAGAACCCAGGTTCTAGTTCTTTACAGCCCACCAGCCAATGGAGAAAAAGAGAGAGGAACACATACTGGAAGTAAGAGCTGGATTGAAAGCAGCACACATCCCTTCCACTCACTTTCTACTGGCCAGAACTTACTCATAGGACCACATTAGCTTCCTGCTAAGTGTTTTGCCAGGGAAGTAAAGAGCTCATGGATTTTGGTGAGGATGAACTTTCTCTACACAGTTCCAGCTTTTTAAAATGCATCTCTGTATATACAATGGAGTATTACTCGGCAATCAAACAGAATGAAATCTTGCCATTTGCAACTACATGGATGGAACTGGAGGGTATTATGCTAAGTGAAATTAGTCAGTCAGATAAAGACAAAAATCCTATGACTTCACTCGTATGAGGACTTTAAGAAACAAAACAGATGAACATAAGGGAAGGGAAACAAAAATAATATAAAAACAGGGAGGGGGACAAAACAGAAGAGGCTCATGAATACGGAGAACAAACTGAGGGTTACTGGAGGAGTTGTGGGAGGGGGGTGGGCTAAATGGGTAAGGGGCACTAAGGAATCTACTCCTAAAATCATTGTTGCACTATATGCTAATTTGGATGTAAATTTTAAAAAATAAAAATAAATAAAATGCATCTACACCGTTAACCAAATTAGCAAACCTTTACCTACTCTAGCAAGGCACTGTGCCTGGGGAATCAGAGCCCATCATGTCTGTTCACCATGAGAACGCTCTGGAGACCACAGTACCCTACTTGGAGTTCCCACCACAAAGTGACAGGAGCCACACACAGCTTCCTTTTTGGGGAATCGGGCCTCAGATGTGATACAGTCCTTGAGTCCTTTGCCTGGGTCATACTTTTCCAATAATAGGAGTTGTTGGGTATCAGGAATACGCATGAGAAGTATGGGAACCCAGTTTATTTTAGAGGAGGAAACATTAGGAAAAGGTATAATGTCTCTGGCATTTTCCTAAGACCTCCCAAGATAATAATAGACTCTGGACAGTCTGCATGTGCCCAGTTTGAAGCCTTCCTGAAGAAACTGTGTTCTGCTTTTCTTTCAAAGTACTTCTTGTCTCAAAGGTGGGTTTCCTTTTGCTGCTTGGAAATGGAAGTCTAAACAGGAAATGAGAATGGTTTTGCAAGGAAAGGTCAAGGGAGGCAGCAATTGTTGACATGAGATGGAAGCTGAAGCAGTGAGAATGCATCTTACCATCCTTTTACTTTGCAGAGCGTAATTGAGGCCCCATATGCTACTTTTTGAAAATGGACTTGGTTTTGCCCCGAGGCCACACTTCCCATGAGCAGCTATGTGCTCCTGACAGCCACCTTTGGCTCAAGAGCTCCCCAAAGGGTTTGCTGGACTTTTTCCTTTGACTTTGTGGCAGTCTCAGACACTGCTACCTGACCTTTTCTCCTCTCTCTCACCAGGGGTCTGACTTGCATCACAGTCCTATGGCTCGCCCAGCCTCTGGCTTCTTCCTTATTCCCTTTTCCTAAGAAAGTCCCCACACACCCTTGCTGGCATCTTCTTGGGAGGACCAGACTGCCACGAAAGTTCATGCTTAATATTACTTCGTTGACTATTATTTGCAAGGAAAACACATACAAAACATGTGTATACCACAAATTTCCACAAAGGTCACTTCTAGTAAATCTTCCTTTAAAAGTCCTATGAATTAAGAAGGAAATGAATAATCAAGAACTTGTGAAGGGGAGTGTGGGATAGATCATGAGGTTTGGGGCACTATTAAATGGTCTTTGGCTAGGAAACAGGAGCCTTATCTCTCGAGGTCCTTAAGAGCAGACTACATACAGGGGCACCTGGGTGGCTCATTTGGTTAAGCATCTGACTTCAGCTCTGGTCATGATTTCACAGTCTATGAGTTTGAGCCCCGCGTCAGACTCTGTGCTGACAGTTCAGAGCCTGCAGTCTGCTTCAGATTCTGTGTCTCCCTCTCTCTGCCCCTTCCCTGCATGTGGTCTCTCTTTCAGAAACAAATAAACATTTAAAAAAATTTTTTAAAAAAGAGCAGAGTACATATAGGAAACAAGTAGGTAATAATGTACTACTTTAATATTTATTATGTTTATTATTGGCTGGGCTGGCCTGTGCTAGGCTTAAGCACCCAACCTAGCCTAAGAGCCTGATGGACGTACAAAATCTTTAGGTCAAACTTAAATTCCTGAATCTGTCCACCCTCCAGCCAGACACATGTGGCAGCAGACAAGGAAGCAAGAGTAACCAAATCCATGTGTTTGAAGAAAAGAGAAAGCAAAATGGCTGAGCCTCCTTCCCCATGAGCATAGACTCTGCCTTGCTTCACCACCTGAGCCACAGGCTTAGGAGGAACAAAAGGGCATCCTAGAAATTCACACTGGCCCTGCCTACCAGTGAACAGGCCCAGAGTCTTGGAAACCAATCCAATCTGATTACTGTTCCCTCTTCTCACAGGAAGACAGGAGGAGAATAGGGAGGGGCAAGTAATACTCTCCCTCCTCAGAGAGTATACTTAGATCCTCACTGAAATGTACATTGGTCAGCTAAGAGCTGTGTGTGTGTATGCATATGTGTGTAAGGGGTTTTATGGGAGGCAGTCTCTTCCCTTAAGGAGAGAAAATTTGAATTGGGAAACAAATACTTACAGAGCTATCAGATAACAATTCCATGCTCATCTCTGTGGTGGTTCTGACCAGTGGGGTGTGTGGGAATAGTGTGGGCTGGGCTCACCAGCCTGAACTTCTACGAAGAGTCAGGCCTGAGCCAGACCCCGGAAGTTACACTAGGGTCAGAGAGACAGGAGGAGAGGCAATGGTTAAGGGCTCAGGTTGTGGCCTCAGACTTGGTTTAAAATCCTGGTTCCACATCTTGTTAGGTTTTGACAGGTTCCTAAATCTTTCTGAGCCTTGATTTCTTTATCTATAAAATAGAAATATTAATCTTAAATGCCAGGCTGTTGCAAAGATTAAGTGAGATGAAACATGGAAAGTGCCCAACCTAGTGGTAGATGGCTTTTACCATGATGGGTGGAGGGGGGACCCGTCTCAACAGAGAGGAGCAGCAGTAGCAGAGGTGTATGTGGGGGAACAGGAGGAGGCCAACTGGCCAGGGAGAAGAATGCACTTTGCAAGGTCATGGGGGGTCAGGCTGGCTGATGTGACGGGCCTAGGAAAAACAGGCATAGAAGACCGGCTGTTAGTCGAAGTTTGTGCAGAAAGAAATAAAGAGAGAGAGGTTTTCCAGTAGCGAGTGGCATGTGGGGGGGGGGGGGTTGAGTGTTTAAGTACTTGAACCTCTGGGAGCAGTGAAAGAGTAAAAATGTTCCCATGGTCTGTTTTGTCAGAAAGGAGGCTGCATTCTTTCTCCTCTATGGATTCCCGCATGCAGGATCTACAGCATGGAAGAGAAGCATGCATTTTCTCATCTCAGACAATCCAGAATGCTATCAAGCAAACTTGCAAGAAAGCCGAGGGGAGAGATTGCCTGTTGTAGTACCAGTTGCTCGCAGAATTGTGTTACTATTCCATAGCTACAGCTGCATTTGCAGAGAAGATATGTAAGAAAATTAAATGCACGAGGACAATGTGGAGTCTTACCGAAAAAGTTATTTCTCAAAAATGTGCAATTTACATTTTTTAATCAATTACAACAAACCCAGATAAAAGGCACTTGGCTTCTACTTTGAATTCCACCCTAATTACAAAATGACTAATCTATTTACTGAGCTCTTTAATCTTTTCCATATTTCCATCTTCTCCCTGTCTGTTGAGTGAAATAGACATCCAAGCCTCTTTGGTTCTTGGACCTACACAGATGTGATTTTCTATGCCATTTTCACATTAAGTTAAATACTCCTTTACAGCCTTTTTCCTCCATTCGTTTAATCTTGACCTCATCCGAGAGTCAACATGCATGGTTATCTGTTTTTATTAAGACATTTTGTTCTGTCCTGGAAAATAAAAACTGCATGTGATGTAGCCAATTGGGATTTTAATCACAGCAAAAATGACAGCAGGATTAAAGACTCACAGCTTGATTTAAACAGCCTTGTGACTACCCCCCTCCCCCCGCCCCCATCCCAATTCATTCCAGACAAGATGCACAGGCAGTAAAGTTGGCCAGCCCCACATTGTTTCACTAAGCATTAGTTTCCTATTGCCCTGGTTCTATTCTACTGGAGAGAGTAAGATCTTTAGGTCTTATGACTTCTCTGTTTTCCAGTATATTCTGGCTTAGTCCAATTGTAAGTCAACTTGAAGGCCATTTTTGTGGCTAAACTTGAGAGACAGCTTTTTTTCCTGCCTCTCCCAGGCTAATGCCCCAATAATGCTCCCTGCTCCACAACCAAGGATGCTTCTGAGCCAAGGGAATAAGAGGTGGCTCATGGATGAGCCTTTTTGTTCATGGATGCTCATGGATGGCTTAACAGAGACATCAAGATCGAGGCAGAGTATCACATGAAGAGTGTTGTTAAGGTCTATCCACATGCATCAGAATGGTTTATTCAGTATTGTTTAATAATTTGCTTTTCAATTGCTGATGAGGAAGGAAAGAGCTGTACATGCTGGAACTTTGTGATTGCTATACGGAAAGGAGTACAAAACTTGATCTGGTTGCTAACTGTGCCCAAGGCTTTTTGTGGCTTCTCTGAGCTATGGCACAGGCTTATGAAGGGCTTTCCACAGCCTCAGAAGCCCTTGGCAGAGAAAATCCATGCCCAGGAGCAGCTATGTGGTAGGAGAGGAAAAGAAATGCAGAGAATACAGGACATCAGAATAAGAATAACAAGGGAGAGAAGGGAGAAAAAGATTCATGTTATAAGGCAGGATGAGGAAGGGACATTCAGTGATGTCCACAGCTGCAGCCTTAACATGTCTCTTTTCCTAAATCAAATGGCCATGAGGACCTATGCCGTGGATTTTCCAGGAAAGTTCTGATTTCAAATCATTGCTCTAATTGTCAGACTGTGGGTCTTAAATGTAGCTTCAGAAAAAAGGTCATCATAAGGAAAGTACATGAAAATAAACAAGTTACATAGACCCTGCAGACATATTTAACGATCAACTTCTTGTCCTGCTGAACATATTGAGCCTATTATTGAGAGTGAGTGAGTTATATATCTTCCAATGGACAGTATTAGCTCTGGTGATTTCTTCTCTGAATTAATTACAGTGAGCAGGGATTTCTTGGAAGTAGTGCTCTATTTTGTTTTTCTTAGGGACTGTGTATGTGAGCCTCATTTAGTTGGCTTTTCTATCAGTTTATACTTTTTTTTCCCTTTTTTAATTTTAATTTTTATTTATTTATTTATTTATTTATTCAATATATGAAGTTTATTGTCAAATTTTTTCCATACAACACCCAGTGCTCATCCCAAAAGGTGCCCTCCTCAATACCCATCACCCACCCTCCCTTCCCTCCCACCCCCCATCAACCCTCAGTTTGTTCTCAGTTTTTAACAGTCTCTTATGCTTTGGCTCTCTTCCACTCTAACCTCTTTTTTTTTTTTTTTCCTTCCCCTCCCCCATGGGTTTCTGTTAAGTTTCTCAGGATCCATATAAGAGTGAAACCATATGGTATCTGTCTTTCTCTGTATGGCTTATTTCACTTAGCATCACACTCTCCAGTTCCATCCACGTTGCTACACAGGGCCATATTTCATTCTTTCTCATCGCCACGTAGTACTCCATTGTGTATATAAACCACAATTTCTTTATCCATTCATCAGTTGATGGACATTTAGGCTCTTTCCATACTTTGGGTATTGTTGAAAGTGCTGCTATAAACTTTGGGGTACAAGTGAGTTGGCATTTCTAAAATGTGTTTCAAGTATGAGAAATCAGACCTCTCATAGAAGTCAATGGTATTTAGTCATTAGCACTTTGGGTTCTCATTTTAATCCGGTGGATGGCATTTAAGGAATAATACTGAAACAAAATTACAAAATGAATACATGTTTATTGTAGAACATTTTCTACATACAGAAAAGCTAAAAGGAGAAAATCAATATTGCCAGTAGCCCACTCAGGAATAATGATTGCTCACATCTTGAACTTTTACTTGTGGCCATCTAGCCATTTCTCCAGATTGTATGTGACATAGGGAGCATGTGTACATGTGTATTTCCGTGTGTCTATGTGTCTGTGCATACTTCTACAGCTGTAAAAGTTGGGCTCACAACCTACATACTATTGTTTTGTGGGCCTTTTTTTTTCCCACTAAGAACTGTCATGATTTTATTTCCATATCATTAACTTGGTTTCTACAGCATATTTTTAAAAATATTTAGTTATTTTTGAGAGAGAATGCAAGTGGGGAAAAGGCAGAGAGAGAGAGAGAGGGAGACAGAGAATCCCACAGGATCCGTGCAGTCAGCGCAGAGCCAGATGCAGGGCTCGAACTCACAAAACTATGAGATCATGACCTGAGCTGAAATCAAGAGCTGGATGCTTAACCTACTGAGCCACCCAGGCCCCCCCCCCCATAGCATAGTTTTAATAGCTGCATTTTATTTTATCATATGCCTATACTATAAGTGATTGTAGCAGTTCTATGTTAGTTGACATTAGGTAATTCCCAGATTTTTGTTTAAAAAATAATATTTTATGGGGTGCCTGGGTGGCTCAGTCACTTAAGCATCCGACTTGGCCTCATGTCATGATCTCGTGGTTCTTGAGTTCAAGTCCCATATTGGGCTCTGTGCTGACAGCTCAGAGCCTAGAGCCTGCTTCAGATTCTTTGTCTCCCTCTCTCTCTGCCCTTCCCTCACTCATAGTCCATCCCTCTCTGTCTCTTAAAAATGAATAGACGTTAAAACAAATTTTTTTAAATAAAAAAATAAAAAATACCTATTTTTTTATTTTTTATTTTTTATTTTTTATATTTTATTTTTAAAATATAATTTAATGTCACATTGGTTTCCATACAACACCCATTGCTCATCCCAACAAATGCTTTTAAATATCCCAGTTCATCAATGTGAGGTCATGACTATGATGATTTCCTTAGATAAAATGCCTCCAGTTGGACTCTCTGGGTCCTGAGCATTTTAGCGGCTTCTAATATATTGTTCAATTACCCTCCAGGAAGAGAACTGAACTTGAGTTTCAGACTCACAAGCAGTGTGAATAGTTACTGACACTGTGTATTGACCATTGGTGTGTTTTCGTGTCTCTGTTGGAATCATATTCATTTAGCCATACCGCAGGATTATAAAATAATAAAAGTCATACACTGGGCCCTTCCTAAGGCGAGACCCTATACCAAGCATTTTACACATGAATAGCTTCCTTAAAATTCTCATCCACCTTTGGAGATGGTGTTATCAATATCCCTATCTTTTAAAGATAAGAAGAATTGTTAAGTAACTTGCTTAAACTCCCACAGCTAGTAAGTGACAAATTTGAAACTGGGATTGTCTGGGGGCACCTGGGTGGCTCAGTCTGTTAAGCATCTGACTCTTGGCTTCAGCTTAGGTCATGACCTCACAGTTTGTGAGTTCGAGCCCTGCATCAGGTTCTGTGCTGACAGCACAGAATCTGCTTCGGATTCTCTCTCTCCCTTTCTCTGCCCCTCTGCTGTTTATTCTCGCTTTCTCAAAAATAAATAAATGAAAATTAAAAAAAAAAAACCTGGGAATATCTGATTTCAAAGCTTGAGATTTTGCTGACAAAATTATCCTGCTCCAGTAGTAGATAAATCCCAGGAGTTTCAGGTTTTAGATGCTACGTAAACTATCTTAGGCTGTTTTCCCAGAAAGGATCTCTGAGACTTGGAGATTTCCGTGCAGGAGGATTACTGGGGAGAGCTCTTGGGCATAGTCCCTTTGGGTGCAGGACAGAGGCACAGAAGGAAAATGGGAAGATGGAGAGGTTAAACAGCAAAGCAGTGTGACAAAGGCCTCAGTTGATGCCGTAGTGAATTCTGGAGCCAGGGTGCTGGCAGAGGGGGGTGCTTCAGAGTGTCCTGAGCTGGGGTGAGAAGGCCAGAGCTGTGTAATCCTGTTACTCAACATAGACCTGCCCACATAGCGGCTTGACCTTAGGTGAGGTAGCTCCATTTGGCCAAAGGCAATTCTCAGGGAGATTCAGCTGTGAGCTGAACAGGAGACAGGAGATACTCCTGAAAACTGGGGGAATGAGTGGGAGTCTGGGCAGCACTCTACACCTCCACTAACTACTCAAAAACGGCTGGCTGTTCAGGGGACTGACCTGATGAATCTAGCACAGGCCCAAATTCTTGCCTTTCTCTAGTCCCTTTGGGGAAAAATATAGTTTTCCAGGAAGTTTTGCCACTTTTTCTGGGACTAGTCTAGAAAGGTCATTGTCTCAGGTCTGTTCAGTCTGTTCAGGGAAGGGGAGAAAGAATTGAGGCTGTGGCCAAAGGGAACCCAACAGGTCATTGTGCATTAGCTGGTGATGTCATAAAAGGCCTTGTAGAAGACAATTTTGGTGCTCTGTGCCAGTACCCCTCTTTTACTTCAGGAATGACCCTACCCCCGTTCTGAGTCCATGTGGTTCCATGAGGCTAATCCTCTCCTCAGCCCTAGGAATGGGTACAGGACCAGATACTTCCAGCTTCCAGTGATTGGTGAAAGGATAGACAGGTGACTTTTCCAAGCCAATGAGATTCAGGCCTGGGACTTTGGTTAGAATTTTGGGGAAAGAGATTCTCTGTCTACCAGAGTTACTCCAGCCTGGTCTTTGCCTCTACTTGGAGAGAACTCACTTGGAGAAAAATAGAGGAAAAAAGACACGCAGAGGTAGAGAAAGACAGAAGCAAAGAGACACAGAGATGGAGGGGGACTGATTTCGGTGGCATGGTTTCAGTACTTGAATTCAAACAAGCCTGAGGTTACACCTTCCTTATCACAATTCTTCAGACTTTTCATTTACCTGAGCAAATAATTTCCTTTTTCTCCCTCTTGAGAGTGTTTTACTTGGGGGGCCAGAGTGGCTCAGTTGGTTAAGTGGCTGACTTAGGCTCAGGTCACGATCTCATGGTTCATGAGTTTGAGCCCCACATCAGGCTTGATGCTGTTAACTCAGAGCCTGAAACCTGCTTCAGATTGTGTCTCCCTCTCTCTCTGCTCCTCACTTGTGCTCTGTCTCTCTCTCTCTTTCTCTCTCTCTCAAAAAATGAATAAACATTTAAAAATAAAAAAAAATGTTTTACTTGGGTTAAGGACTTTGCTCATGACAGAGTTCTTAGGACAACAAAGATAACCGAAGAGCTTAGAGCACAGCAAACAGGACCTGTTGGCCACCAGCAGCAGTTGAGAGGGGTTTAAGTATTCCTGACCAGCATGGAAGTCTATACTGAGGACCAGAGAGGGAACAGGACTAACCCAGGGTCACACAGATACTGGATAATCCAGACAGAGGACATGCCTCTCCAAATGCAGAGAAGGGGCTAAATGTATACTGACCTTCTCAAAAAAACATTTATCCAATAAATAACACGGGTATTGATCGCTGGTGGGGTGAGATGGACTCTGTGATGTGCTGTGAAAAATATAAAGTTGAATTAGTCATGAACTCTGGCCTCAGGGGACTGCTGTCAAAGTTTTTTCTTCAACTTGATATACTCAAGGTAGAATTGATAAAATTCAGTGATGTAAAAGAGGGAAGGAAAGGGATGACTGAATTAAGAATGACTTTAGCCCAAATGATTGATTAAGGTGAGGAAAAGAGAATCTGATGAACTAAATTTTAGCTAACTGAGGTTCAATCCTTGTGGTAGACCTATGGATTATGCAGTTTTCTTTTTCCTTCCTCCTCTCCATTTTTCCCCTCACCTTTCCTCCCTCCCATCTCCTTTCCTTCTCCCCTCCCTCCCTCCCTCTTTCTTTCTTCCTTACTTCCTTTTTTCCTTCCTCCTTCCATTCATTCTTTTTCTTTGTTTCTTTGTTTCTTTTCTTTTCTTCCTTTCATACTAAAGTAAATATTCATGAAATTAGAGGGGCCAGGATTATGAGTGCAACATGTGACAATGGAATGATGGTGTCATAAAACCACCACTGGGTTATATCCCGGGAAGAAAATAGTATGTATGTGCCCTGATGCAAAATTATTTATGTTTGCTTTCCCACCACTTGCTGTTCTAAGTGGAAGATATACGTTAATGTGTCAAAGATTATTTTCCTTAATATATGCCTCCCTATCTGCCAGACTCTCTTCCATTTCCTCTCCATTTTCTCTGCTGTGTCTTATTACATGCCAAAACTTGATAAGAAATTAAAATAAAATGTACAAGTTGTATCTAAATAAACTTAAATGTGTTCATTTTTTCTCATTTCCTAAGTTGTCCATTTTTATCAGACAATGACCTCAATCTGGCCTAGAATAATAAAGGCAATTATCAGCTACTCTACTGCATGAATAAGCCCTAGTTTTACTTTGCCAAGCATCCCATTTAAGTATTTGCTGGATTCTTCCATTTTCTTTCTTTATGTCAGAATCAAGCAAGCCAAGTTAGCCCCACTGCTGACTGGAAGGTAAGAGTCAAACAAGGAAAACAGACTCCGAGACAATGAATTTTCCCTAAACTAGAACAACCTATTCTGATCAGAGAAGATGAGCATCACTTAACATTTGACAAACCACTTGCCATGGAATGTATCACCATGGCAACTCAGGGTTGCAGAGCACAAAACTTCTGGAGCAGCCCCATTTTGTGGTCATTGGTCACATCCTGTGCCATATGACGCTTATTGAATGCCTACTGTGTGCACAGCATGTGGTGAACCTCCTCATGACTGAGAAGAATCTGGACAAAAACCAACCACCCTTTCCAATTGAAAATATAATTCAGGAATAAGATAGAGAAGAAATAGAATTCCATTCCAATGTCCAGAGACTATACGGGAATCCACCTGGAATAAGGCAACACACATCAGACTTAATCCTAGTGCTCCTGGCGGGCCTGCTTGGGCTTACTCTGCAGGAGTGAACACGGATGCAGATACATGTCCAACTGATGACACAGCCAGAGACAACACCGTAGAGAAAACCAAGTGAAAAGCATCCTTCCAAGTCAGAGCTATTCACAGATAGACCTAAACTAATCTGTCATTTGACTATGGAATTGGAAAGGATCTTTAAATTGGACTGATTTCCATGAACCTACAAAAGCTGGAAGAGAACAGGATTTATACTTGGTAAATAATAACCCTAAATTCAGAGAAATATAGAAAACTTACTGGTCATCAGAAACCCCCAACAAGAGTTCTAGCCCTTTGAGAGCCTTGCCAAATACAGATATTCAAAGTTTATTGAGGATTCACTATCAGCCTGGCACTCTCCAAAAACTTTATACAAGTTATCTCAGCCCATTCAAACTCTATGATATAATTTGAAATTAATCCCATTCTACAGAAGGGAAAACTGAGGCACAGCAAGGTTAATTAACGGACCAGGGCCATAGCTATGAGATGGTAGAACCAAAGAATTAAGACTCCAGAGTTTATTTTTCTATCAGTTCCACTTTGCTGCTTTAATCCCCAGCTTCTTTACCTGGTAAGGAAAACTATGGAAAACTTTGTATATGGACTGTATGGCCCACACAGAAACCCCTTCCCTGGGATACCCTTTAATAATGTTCCCTCTGCTTTGCCAGACTATAAATGAAAGAACAACCTAGGTGGACCATGGCCTTGTATCATTTGTGGAAATGTGGTAAAAGGTATTTGTTCCTTGCTATTCACAAATGTTTAATGTTTATTTAATTTTGAGAGAAAGAGAGAGAGAGACAGAACATGGAGGGGGAGGGGCAGAGAGAGAAGGAGACACAGAACCGAAGCAGGCTCTAGGCTCTGAGCTGTCAGCACAGAGCCCAACGCAGGACTCAAACCCACAAACTGTGAGATTATGACCTGAGCCGAAGTCGGACACTCAACCAACTGAGCCACCCAGGCACCCTCATCTACTAATTAATCTAGTATAGGGATTGAGCAGGTCTTTTCAAAATAGTTTCACAAATTAATTTGCAGGCAGTATGCTGTTGTAGTAAAGGGCACGGTCCCAGGAGTCGTTCTGCCTCTGGTAAGTACCAGCTCTAGCTGTTACTGCTAATCTACCTGGCCATCCAATTTTTATCTGTAAAATAGAGATAATCAGAGTTCCCATTTCGCATGTTGTAAAAAGTAAAATAAAGTACTTAGAAGTGTGCTGAGCATAGGAGAAGCCCTCAATAATCATCAGCTTGTAGGATTATTGCTCAGCTTGCTGTTTTCAGAAAGTAAATGCAGTTCCAAAATCTCTTACCTAGACCTCTTACAGTCAGGCGTGCTCTGGAATTCAGAATTTGGGAGATTTTAGAAAGGTGCCCGCTTATCTATACTGGGCAAGCGCTGTGATGTACTTTCTTCGTGGGATCTGGGACAGCACACTGTAATGCAATGCAGGAGTATTTCTGTAGCAAAGTGCGTGTCTTTTTATTCTCGGGGGATGGGTAGAGGTGATATGAGGCCTCGTGTCAGTTTTGCGGCCACGTGAGTTTGCCTGACACTCCAAATAAGTAAGTAAGTAAACAGGCTCATTTTCAGAGCTTGTCGCATTGTAGAATTGTGGAGGAGAGCTGTAGACCTTAATACAGGACCAGAGTTTCACCAGACACCCAGTCCTCTCCTGGTCTCAGCCGCCTCCCCACTACAAGGGATCTGTCTTCAGTGCTTCCACGGCTCTTTATCTCTGAAGGCCCACCTGCAGAAAGGACCCCTTTCTGTCATCTCCTGTTGATTCTCTAGGCCTGACCGGTTGCCTTCTTCCCCACCAGAGTGGCACCCCATTCAGCTGCCTGGAATCTCACCTCTCAGGCAGCCAGCTGCTCTGACATGTTGCTGGGGTTTTCCACTCTCTCTGTTTCCCCAGTGTCTGCGCTGCTTGGCAGGGGCCGCCATTACGGCCCTCCTGGTTGCTCATCCCACCTCGGCCATCTCCCATATGCTGCTGGGTCCGCCTCCCTCCAGTGCCTTTCGCATCATGCCGTTGCATTCAGCAGAGTCCTAGCTTGCCAGCCAGCAACTAAATGTCCTCTGAACCTCCTCTCAGCTCCCCCTTTCAGCCTCACCTACCCTTGTTCTACCACACCCGAGGACGCCCTGTTTTGTCACACACCCATGCAGCTGTCTCTCTGCTTTGGTGTCCCCACGAGATTTCCCCTCTCCATCTCCATCTTTTGAAATATTACCTTCTGTGGATGAGGCCAGTTGCTGCTGCTTTCTTTTTTAAAAATTTTTTCCCTCATGTTTATTTGTTTATTTATTTTGAGAGAGAGAGGGAGAGAGGGAGAAAGCACGTAGCAGAGCCTGACACGGGACTTGATCCCACAACGCTGGGATCATAACATGAGCGGAAATCGAGTCAGACACTCAACCCAGTGAGCCACCCAGGCACCTCGCTGCTGCTTTCTTGAAGACTGCTTTGATTGTTCCCACAGAAAGTATTCCTCTCCTTAACTGCTGTCCATCCTTGGTTGCTTCCCTCATACTCCAGCTCCTCTCTTCACGGTGTCTATTTGTGAGGAGGTTGCGTAACATCACGGTCATGAGTCCAGACCCGCATCCAAATCCTGCCTCTCGAATTTGCAAATGCAGCTTCCTTATAAGCTTGGTGCCCTCATCTGTCAAACAGGGAACTCAAATTCCTTCCCTCATCTGGTTGTTTTTAGCACCTCACTGGTTTGCTTTATATAAAAGAAACCATTTAGCATAGTGCCTTGGGAACAGTGAGCACTCTACAAATGTTTGATACTATTTTCACTGTTTTCATTATCTTACGCACTATACCATGAGCTCCCCAGTGGAAGAAATGTGCGTGGCTCGTTGTTCAAATCCTCCACACAGCGTTTTTCACACTTTCCCACACCACGGATGCAGTGAACGTTTGTCAAGTGGAATTCTTAAACCTTTGTATTCTGATATTTAAGTTTGCCAACCGTACTGTTTGGAGTGAAGGTCTCTGAACCTCGAAAGAATGAAAAGGTATAGCCAAAGTAAGAAGATCGGGCTCACATATATAGTTGTTTTTTTTGTTTTTTGTTTTTTGTTTTTTAATACACAAGAGTCGGAAGGGAATAGATCCATTTCTTTGAATAGTTCAACCTAAATAAAATCTGGAAAAGTCCCTCTCCATCTACTGAGGAGATCTCCATACTACTGAGTATGATCTCCATACTACTACTGAGGAATAGCAGTATAAGGAATGAATGAGAAATAAATCAGTCTGAGGTATGAGAGAAGGGCTGCCCGGCAGAGGCGGTAGGAAGCTTCATTCATTAAGGTCTGCGAAGCCCTCAGGACTAGGTCAATAACAGGGGGTTCGCTTTGAGCCCTGTGAAACCTTGTGCACAATCGCACTGTGTAATCCCGCCGACCCTTTGGCCTTCTGACAGGTCTGCTGTCAATCCAGCCGGTGTTTCAGGTATTTCCCTTCATCCCGAAGCTGCTCCCCCAGGTTCAAGGGAGCCAAGGCAGCCGAGGAGATAAAAGCCTTCCCTTTCAGTGGAATCAGATGCGTGACTGACCTCTGCCACAGCCCTGTAGTATCTGATCACATTATCCCCAACAGTGCCTGGGGGCGAGGCAGCTGGGGAGATGAGGCAGAGGCGTAGCAGGGACCAGAACGGGAAAATGGCATTTAATCTGAGTTATCAGATTCAAAGGGAAATGTGCCCGTCTCAAGTACAGGGCTTTCAGGCGTGCGGCCCGGCTGTATTGTGAACCCAGTGGTAGATGGAGCAGAGAGTGTGTGTCTTCCTCCACGTCCAGTCTTGCAGATCGGTGGACCCTGCCAGGACCCCCTCTGGCTTCTAAGCTCGCAATAGCGGGGGCCCCAAAATGCCATCCTCAGTGTGGATGGCTTTTGCCGGGTGTTCTGTCCACTCATAATCTGTTCCTGACAGCACGGCAGTTTCTTCTGGGGAATTACCACATTCCACAGTGGGCAGTCATGATGTGGTGTTAAACCCAGGGCCCGCGTTCTCCCATTTTGCAGCTGGACATTCCAAGCCGAGCCCTTGAGCCTTCACTCTGATATTGCAGGCCTCCCCATGGTCTTCCAGGAAATTCCCTTTCAGCTGAAGTTTGCCAGAGTCGGTTTCCGCAGCCTTTAATCAAAGAAACAAGACCTTTCACCTTGGCCTTTCTACACACGCTACTTTCATTCCTTCTAGTCCTCCTTCCCCAGAAAGCTTCTAGGCCTAAGGGAGCACTCCCAGAAGCAGAAAGAAACAACCCCTCCTCCCCCCATGAGCAAGTACACTGGGAAGCCGGCTGTGGAAGCAAGTCTGGGCCTATCGGAGGTCTCTGAAGCAGCTCAGGCTGGCTGGCCCCGCGTGGGAATGTGCAGGCTGAGCCGGCAGGCTCACGGAAGGCTCGCCAAGCTAAGCCTCCCGCCTGAGTTTATGCTGTTAGGTTGAAAGTCTTTTCTAACATTTACTGATACGTTTTCAATTTCCGTGTCAAGCTATAATGCAGTTGTGCCCTCACCACCCACTTCTTGGCGCACAGGGACATTTTGATTTTGTATTCATTCCTGTGCCGAGTGACTAGGTGCTTTCTAGCATTCTCCCCCTCTCCGTGTCCTCAGTTTTGTAGAGTTACCTCTCATTTCTGACCGTTAAATTCGTGTCTGTACGCTAGATGCGTCTTCCAATCTTCCGCTGGCTTAGAAACCAGAAAATCAAGTCCATTAAAACCAAGTGTAAAGCAAGAGGGAGGAGGGCCTTCGCTGTGAGTAGAATGATGAGTCTCAGGGAGAAGGAGTGCCAGACTCAAAATGATGACACGGGTACGTTATTTATTTACCTCCTGCACGCTTGTGCTTTCTGTGTGTTTCTTTTTCTGTTTTTAATTTAAATTCAAGTTAGTTAACATCCAGCGTGTAGTCTTGGCTTCAGGAGTAGAACCCAGTGATTCATCTCTTACAGATGACACCCAGTGCTCATCCCAAAAAGCGCATGCCCATCTGTAGTGTTTCATCTTAGATGCCAAGGGATCAGAGGGCAGGGTTCTTAGGAAATCCACTACCCTTTGTGCCACAGAGTATTATCATTGGTGCTGCTCTTGAAGCTTTGCGTCTTTATGGTATGGAGCACTCTTACTCCTGGTCTCTTTCTTCATTCCCAGCTCTGTGAGAGAGCCAGGGCCGTCACCCTCATGTAGGAGAGAGGAGACGGAGAGTAGACATTAAATGGCTATTTAGAGTCATAAATCTGGTCTTGTCACAGGTGAAGCTTAAAGCCCCAGATTATGACTCCTGCCACCTATTACATTGCGGGCTTTTAAATGTATATAATAGTTGATTGATTTTTTGCTGAATATAAAATTAATGCACTTATAAGCAAAAGTCTAAATAGGAAAGTAAAAATTACGTAAGATCCCACCACCCAGAAATAACTATTTGTCCTTCTTCCATCACTGGGCTCTATTTTCTTGGTCTTTAATATTACTGGAATTATACGTGTGTGCAGATTTTTATCCTGACTTTTGTTGTTTGTTTTTCTTAAGCTTAGATCAAAAGAGCATTTTTCCACGCTATTACGATCTTTGAAAATATAACCGTAAGGTGCTGCAGTGACCTTATGTCATATGCATATTCCATAAATTATTTAATCAGTGCCCTATTATTTGACATATGAATAATATTTTACCGTAATAAATAACAATAGGGTAAAAACGTTTATATATAAATTGTCTCTTACATTTAGGAGTTTTTTCTTAGGACATATTCCTATGGGGCTGCAGAGTCAAAGTCATTACGATTGCTAAGGCACTTGACATTTCTTAAATATTAAATCTCCCCATTAAATTCAAGCGAAATCAGGCTGTAAGAGAACATCTCGATAGTAAGCAGCAGAGTCCTTTCCAATGGAAATTCTCTTTTAGAAGAGACAGGAACATATTCAATGGATAGTGACTTTGTCTCACCAATTAGACCCTCCATGGAGATTGGTAATAATTTCCTTAGTGGGCTTTGCCATCTTCTGCCGTCTGTCCCTGTTCTAAGGTCACACTGTCAATTCCCAAACCTCACCATCCTCAGGGTATGAAGGGGGTGTGAGAGGACAGGCTGAGGGGTGGAAAGCCAGCGAAGAGGCTGCTGTACTTTCTCAGCGCCTCCTTTCCTTTGCGTCTGCTCCGTCTGCCCAGCACACTCGGAAGAGCCTTTGTTTGGGTACTCCAGCTTGCCCTTCAAATATCGGTTCATTCTGGGAAGTGTGCCCTGTCCTCCCTTCCCACGCAGCCTCTCTGTTATCACGGCTGCAGAGTACCGGCTGCTTAGTGGTCGTATCTATCACACTTGCAACTCGGTGTTGATTCGAATTGGTTAGTGTCTGCCTCACCGACTCCATTGTGAAGCCCAGTCACAGATGATTTGTGCATGTGATGCATGTTATGTCTTTAGCGCTTGGTGTATAGAGGTTGGCCAAATATTTGTTGAATTAATAAATGAATGAAGGGATAGATGACCGAGGATAGTGTTGTGTAAGTACCGAATGCCGAATGGATGAGGTCAGGGGTCAGGGGAAGGTAGCGGCAGGGAGGTGAGTGTGGCCATAAAAGGGGCAGAATGAAGGATCCTTATGGGGATGGAAACGCTCCGTATCTTGACTGTCTCCGTGTTGCTGTCCTGGTGTGGTAAGCTGTGAGTAGAGTGGGTAAAACGTGCACAGAATCTCCCTGTGTGATTTCTTAAAACTCACATGAATCTACAGTTACTTCAAAATGAAATTTAACAAACAGAAGTAACGTTTGTTCTGGCCAAGTTGGCTTAAAATCCTGTTTCGTTCACAGAGTTCAAAGGTGAGACAAACTCCGAACTCTTTACTGGGGCTGCTGGTGGAATTCTCCACTACGTGATGCACACAAGAACAGTGAAATAGCTCTGCAGATCTGCGCTCCCCTCCTCTAAATGCTTGACAGGAGAAAACCCAGATGTGCAGTTTCTGAGGCATATAGGTGGTATCACGTTTGGATGAAATGTTTAAGAGCCGTATTTTGTGGGGAGTGAAAGGTGGTTCTTTAGAAGATGTGATACCCTCTGGTAGTCATGGTCTGGCTTTGCTGGCATTATAAGGTAGGAGTACAACATTCAGACCTATTTATGAATAACCTGGAGGAAAATATCTTCTCATGCTTTTTTTTTTTTTTCAGCAGAAACTTCTTAAATTTATGATGAAAATGACTGTTACTAGGCTCTGGTCAGAATGTTGCCTGGGACCCACAAAAGCAAGGGTATTTTCTGATGGTTTATAGAGCTGAGAGAAAAGAACTTCCAAGATGTCAGTGCAAGCTAGGCTCTGTTCCATAAGGAGGGAAGTAGTTATTGCAAAAATCCATTATTTATTAAGAAAACTATGTTGAAACAGATAAAATAGGGAGCAAGACATTATCAATGTTACGGTCGTAGGTAGAGATTGTCTTTTTTTTAATTTAATTTTTTTAATTTACATACAAATTAGTTAGCATATAGTGCAACAATGATTTCTCACTCATATGAGGACTTTAAGAGACAAAACAGATGAACATAAAGGAAGGGAAACAAAAATAATATAGAAACAGGGAGGGGGACAAAACATAAGAGTCTCCTAAATATGGAGAACAAACAGTGTTACTGGAGGGGTTGTTGCAGGGGGGATGGGCTAAATGGGTAAGGGGCATTAAGGAATCTACTCCTGAGATTGTCTTTTGATCTTTCTTTAAAACCATTATATATTTTTTTCTATTTATTTTTCTATTATATTTGTTTATTTATTATGATCTTCCTTTTTTAGTGTTTATTTATAATTGAGAGAGAGAGAGAGAGCAGGGGAGGGGCAGAGAGAGAGGGAGACACAGAATCTGAAACAGGCTCCAGGCTCTGAGCTGTCAGCACAGAGCCCGACGCGGGGCTCGAACTCACAGACCGTGAGATCATGACCTGAGCCGAAGTCAGACGCTCAACTGACTAAGCTACCCAGGCACATGATCTTTTGTTAACACCATAATAAACTTTTCTTTCACCTTAAGTTTGTTGTATTAATTGTGAGAGAATTCCTTTAAAATTTGGTCAGTATCTGGTTAGTATACATTACGAATGTTTTGTTTTTTTTTTCTAGAGGACAGAGAAAATTTTGTTTTCAGTTCTTATAAACTGCATTTTAAAAGAAAAAATGGTTTGTGTGTTTCTTATAGAGTTCTTTGAGTACTTCTTTTGATTTCTCTCCCTACTCATACCCTGCCTCTTCCCTTCTCTTATTTTCTCTGATTACTATCCTCCCATAGAATTTGCAGGACAAAATAACTCTGCAATTACATGTTGTAACTGCTCAATAATTGCAAGCACAGTGCTTGAATGCTTCACACAATGGGATGGTACAAAAACAGGACCCCTTCAGATAATCTCTGCTGGAGATATTTATTATCAGACAGATGTGAATACAGTCATCTGGAACGTTTATAAATTAATTCAAAGGATGTTGAGTGAGAGCGGCTTAAGTCTCATGGTCCACAAATCCGCAAGCAAATGAGAATGATAAAATACAAAACACACGGAGGCAGCATTTGATTGATGCTGACATGAAAGAAGGTTTGGGGGAAGGAGGCTGAAGTGCACCGGGTAAGGCCAAGTCTTGTTGGGCAATCTGACTACTAAGAACTAGGAGGGAGTAAACAGCCTACTCAATTAAGGGCTGGTGGAAACCAATCAGCTGCTGTCTGAGCACATTTGCAAAGGCAGTCATAAAACAATAGAGATGTGTAGAGAGAGGGGCATGGATTTTCTAGTAGGAGAAACAACAAGAAAAATAGAGATGACAGTTGGCAAATATTTTCCCGCAAACGTGTTCTTTGCGACTAATGGATAATGTGTTAGTCTCGCTAAAGCTGAGGTCTAGGTGAATGTTATTTTCCTCACGTAATGAGGTGCCTTAAAAGATGTGACTGAAAAACAAATGTCACTAAGACAAGAACTTGAAAAACTTGAGGTGGGAAAGACTTCAGAGACAAGTTATCTACATTTTCTCGAAAATCTCCTAAATTAAGTAGTAATTACAATAAGGCCACGATATTGTATATTTAGAATGACTATAGGTCAAGGAAATTTTCCACTGTGAGGGACAGGAAAGGAAATGAAGAAAAATAAACAAAGCCTAAGGAGACCTGTGGCAGAATCTATGAAAGGAAACACCCTACAAACATATGCTATCTGCTACAGACAAACTTCAGATTCATAAGTATAAATAGGTTGAAAGTAAAAGGATGGAAAAAAGATATACCATGAAAGCAATAACCACAATAGAACTGGAATGGCTATACTAATATCAGAAAAAAAGAAAGAAAAAACACACTTTCATACAAAAATTGTTAGTAGAGACAAGGAGGACACTTTACAAATGGTAAAAGAATCAATGCATCAAGAAGATGTAATCCTTATGAACATATACGCACATAACAACAGAGCCCCATGAAGCAAAAGTGAATAGAATTGAAGGGAGAAATAGAGAACCCAACAATCATATTTGAAGACTTCAATACCTCATTTCAATAATGGATAGAATAACTACACAGAAGACCAACAAGGAAACGTATGACTTGAACAACACTATAAAGCAACTGGACTTCGCAGGTGTCCATAGAATACTCTACCCAGTGGTAACAGAAAACACAGTCTGATTGAGTGCCCATGGTGCTTCTCCAGAGCACTGGAGCACATTGCTCCTCAATAACCAGTGGGTTATTGAGTGATTAAGCAACATACTCCTCAACAACCAGTGGGTCAAAGGAAAAATGAAATTAGACAATACTTTGAGATGAATACAAAGGAAAACTGCAACACACCAAAACTTACAGGATGCAGCTAAAGCAGTATTTAGGAGGGAATTTGTAGCTGTTGTTGACTATATTAAAAAAAATAGAATAAAGATCTCAAATCAGTAACCTTACCTTTCATCTTCAGAAACTAGAAAATGAGGAACAAATGTTAAACCCAAAGCAACAAGAATGACAGTAATGAAGATTGAAACAGAAACAGATTAAATGGCAAATCAAAACACACTATAGTAAGTGATTCATTAAACATAGTGGAGGGTCTTTGTGTTCCGGTCACTGTGCTAGGTATAGCTAATAACATGTCTGTCTCATCTCCTTGACTGTGGGTTCCTTACAGGAAAGAGTTTGAGTGAAGTGCCTTTGTGGTCTCTACAGTGCTTGGTGGGTAGCACTCAATGACATTGGTTGAACGTGGCCCATGCGACTGAATAACTAGTACCATCGGCATGCCACACTTCCATCCACAACACTCAGAGGTGCCTACACTCAGTTATGGCTCTTTGGGTCATAATGGCAATAGCTAGAAACTATTGAACAGTTTCTATGTGCCAGGCTCTACTTGTCACTCAGGTTCACAGTAATTTTTCAAAAGGTAGGAGTTATCAGCCCTTTTATAAAGGAGGAAGCTGAACGTTGAGTTACTGTAGGGCATACATAATAATGTACTTTTGAGATGAGTTTTGAACTGAAGCCTGCAGGACTCCTCCCACCACACCCTGGTGCACTAAAGTAAAGCCTCACTTGCACTTGGAAAGACTGTTTTGTGAAAACACTGTAATAAGGAATTCATGTCCCCAATGTGTTGAATTAAATGACCTCTGAAAACAGCTGACCAGGTAGGCACAGCTGTCCAAGAGGGATGCCTGGGAATGTCCTTTTACAGCAGCTGCTGTCTTTCATGGACAGTGAGCTTTCAGATCTCAATGCTGAGAGCTATGTAAGACCTTCTCAAATTGATTTTTTTTCCCTAGAATGGCTCTTGTACCCTTTAGAAACCCAAGCTTATTTTTTGATTGAACTAGACTCTAGTAATTCCAGACTAAATGGATTTCAGAAGATCTGAAAGGCTGAACTATTTGAAAAATATGCAGCCTACATGTGGCCACAGAGGGAATCTTCCTCTTAAGCCAACTGCACTCCAAATATTGAAATGTCATTTTCACAGCTAATACAGTTTTTCCAGATGGATTATTTTTCAGGATTGGTTGACATTAGCAGAAATATAACTTCTTGTTATTAAAAAAACACATTTCTTTGGGTTTGAAATGAACAGGTTTTAGGAAGAATATTCTGTGAGTGGAAATGTGAATTAAAATATCTCCAATGTAATTTTTCCCTGATGTAGTTTTCCCCAGGGATGTTATCAGCAATGCACTGAGATTCTGTTGAATAAGGAAAGGAGCTACCTTATAATGCTTAGTAATCTCCCCAGGGTTAATCCCATAAGGGACAGTCAGTACATTCATTTTGGCCACAGTATATGATAGTCATCTGAAGTAAGCAACCTTTCTACACAGAAGGCAAATTTGATAGCTAATTCTGGATTTTATCTTAGTGAGCTCTCATATTGTGGGGCTCTACAATCTAATTATCAAGTGTCCATGTTGCAAAGTTTCATTTTTAACTTCTTAATCGAGGCATGTCAAGTATATGGTTAGGTGTATAAATCTTCAGTGGGCAACTCAATAAATACTTACAAAATGAATATATCTGTGGAGCCACCATCGAGATCAAGATGTAGAACATTCCCAGCACCCCTGAAATCAGCTTCCTTGTGCTCATTTTTAGCCAACCACCTCTTCAGAGGTCACCATATTCTAACTTCTATTACTAGATATTTATTTCGCAATTACTTGAGCTTTGTAACCATGGAGCCAGGCAGTATATACTCTTTTGTTTCTGGTTTCTTTTGTTCAGTATCATTTCTGTGAGGTCCATCCCTGTTGCCTGTAGTGGTTCACCCTTTTCTGTTCTGTGTACTATTCCATCATACCACGTGTCCTTTTAAGGATCGTTGCCAGACGACCGTAAATTCACTTAATGTGGTATGCAAAGAACCTGTGTATCACTGCAAGAAGAAGGTAACTTAAATAGAAAATATCATATGATCCGATACCCTCCTATCCAGAGAGAACTGCCATCATCTATCCAGAAAATGCTCATCTCACATAGGTGGACAGTCAGCGCTTTGTAGGGTCCAGGCAGTGTCACGCATCAAACAGCTGCCTGCACAATGGTTTGCAGAATTTGGGGCTTCCTAATAGGAGGTGGTACTGTTAATTGATGAGCATGGAAGAAAATATTACCTGTCTGATTCAAAATCAGTAAATCCTATTTAATAATATAAATACCATGGACATTTTCAAGAAGAGGGAGTTACTGGGGGCAGTACACCTGGGACAAGCATTGATGATACTGAAGCCTGAATCACGATGGCACTCAGTACAGAGAGCTACATGACGCGTGTAAGGACTATGGAGAAAGAAGCTCTACAAGGCAGTGCTCACCACAGACACAAGAGAGAGGTACAGAGTAAGACAGGCGAGGAGCTTTCATGGAATAGAACCTGAGACTAAGGGTGATTTTATGTAGAAATACAATAGTGCTGAGTATCTAAGACATATCACAGTCACAGGAGGGTGGAGGTGAATAGAGAAAGAGGAGCATAGATCATCTTCTAGCATTTAGGGCTGTTTTACGATCTTGTGGGGGGTGGTGAGACATGCTGGGGTCAATTCAGCATAAAGTATTCAAAGGTCCAGCCCTTAGTGCATGGCCAACCATCCAAATTGTCATGATAACTAGAAGCAGGGGGGCATTTAATAGACTAGTAAGAAAGGAGAACGTTAGAGGATTCGTGCATTATGAAAGGAAAAGCATGAGGCAATAGCATGATGTTGTTTACTCAAGCCTTTCATCCCAATATTATCAATAAAATAAATGTTTATCGATAAAATACTGTTTATTGTTCATTCATTCATTCATTCATTCAGCTGCTTTTGTTGAGCTCCTATCACGTGCCAGGATATGGGAAGAGACTGCCAGGTAACCATTGCCCATTGTCAATAGCAGCACCCAAATCAGCATCTTAGCCGTTTTCCAAGGACATTTTATCCCACGGGTGTTTTTCTGCCTCTACTTTCAAGTCTGTGTCTACATTCACAGTGTTCTTTTTGCCTTTGACATTTGCACTTCTTGACTCAATGCTTTAGTAACTCTCCATGCCCTTTACATATCCTGCAGCTAATAACTATCCTGCTGGCTTAGGAACAAAAATGAATCTGGAGTTGGGAACTCCTGGAGAACTATGAACCAAAAGCTCCTATATCCTGACTCTGCATTTTTTGAGCATGGTTTATAAAGGAACGGCCTTGGGGTTTGCTTAAGTGTTGAGGGAGGAGGAAAGGAGGCATCCGCCTGAACACTGGGGTGTCTGTAATGAAACCCTTTGCTATCAGAGACCCCTTTTACAAGAGAGGAGTTTGGTTTTCTCAGATGGCCTGAGAAACTTTTACCTATTCTTCGGGTTGCCTGATGCCATTAAGAGGCCTAATTCTGGGGCTGCATTAGGCTCCTTATGCATGAGAACGAGGATCCGAGGAGGAGAACAGTAGAGAAAATGGATCAAGAAAACAAATCTGTAAGGAAAGTATTTGACCCTAGCTGAGGTTACGGTATTATGGCATGCCTCCTGTTTGTTGAGCACTTACTATCAGACCCCATGCTCCTCCCAAGCATGCACTATCTCAGTTAAGCTTCCTGACAGTCCCACGGGCACTTACTGTTAATTTTATCGTATTAAAGAAGAGGAGACTGAAGATCAGGTACTTTCTCTAGATCACAGAGCTGGTAAGCAGCAGGTCTGGGATTTGAACTGTGGCCCAAGTGACCCCAGAAGCTGTAATTTTAACCAGGTGGCATGCTGCCCCTCCCCACCCACCCCCCCCCCCGGTTGAGACAAAGGAAGAGGTAAACGATAGAGTGGTTTTCACTGGGAGATGAAGATGCTCAGAAGCAGGGGTACCTGCAGGTCCAGAGATGGAGAAACGAAGGGACACGTCCTCAGCTTTTATGAGACCAAGTTCTCCACCAACCTGAGAATGCCCCAGTGCACTGGTAGCTCTATACTTGGGGCATATCACTGCTAAACCTGGATATGTCCTCAGAAGGGGACATGGTTGGAGCCAGTTGTCAAAGGTGTGAAGTTCTTCTTTACGATTCCTCAGAAGGACCCCTGATTTTCTCCTGTTTACTCATCAACTGTTCTGAAGCTAAACAAAGACCTTCCTTCACTACTGGAAAAGCTCATGAACCTTCCAGGAGCTCCCTCACTTGAGACGTCTCATCTGCCGCTCACCATACTGCTGTGAATTACGGACTACCGTGTAATCACTCTGTTTTCACAGACAAGGAGCTTGAGCCACAGGACACCCCTTAGAAGCTGGACGGCTGGCTGGCTCCCTGCCCCATCCCAGTCCCTCTAGGCTTCCTCCCTGCCCCATCCCAGTCCCTCTAGGCTGGCTCCCTGCCACATCCCAGTCCCTCTAGGCTGCCTCCCTGCCCCATCCGTCCCTCTAGGCTGCCTCCCTGCCCCATCCCAGTCCCTCTAGGCTGCCTCCCTGCCCCATCCCAGTCCCTCTAGGCTGGCTCCCTGCCACATCCCAGTCCCTCTAGGCTGCCTCCCTGCCTCATCCCAGTCCCTCTAGGCTGCCTCCCTGCCCCATCCCAGTCCCTCTAGGCTGGCTCCCTGCCCCATCCCAGTCCCTCTAGGCTGCCTCCCTGCCCCATCCCAATCCCTCTAGTCTGTCTCGCTTGTTTGAGCTTCTGTCTGTGTAACCCTAGACCAAAGAGCCAGAGCCAATTCCTGTCTGAATGTAAATCAAATTCCAGAAGGTTCACAGGATTTTTTTATTCTTTCCTTTTCTTGGTTTCTTTCTCTTCTCCTCCTTCACCCTTCTCTCCTCCTCTTTCTCTCTCTCTCTCTCTCTCTCTCTCTCTCTCTTTTTTTTTTTTTTTTTTTGTTCTTAAGGAAACAAATGTATGTATTCAGTCACTGGAGTCCTTCCTCCTCTAGAGCCAGCTCCACAGCTGTTTCTGGGAGTTGAGTGAGCGGCAGCTCTCCTGGCCCCACTGAAGCCTCTGGGACGGACAGGGCTGTGGGGAGCCCCCTCAGTGATTCTAGAATCGTAAAGAAGAACTTCACACCTTTGACAACTGGCTCCAACCATGTGAGTTGGGCTCCAGGTACGTCCTATCTCCTCATAAGCACGAATTCGTTATTATGCAAGTGTTATGCTGTGTGCCAGGGATTTATAGTTAGGGTCTGTTCTTATCTTCACAGAGATCATAGCTAAGGTGAGTGAGGTGTATGTGAGGGATAAACATGTTAACAAACTACCCATAATACATTACAATTCAGCATGAAACCAGCAGCGCCTGGGTGGCTCAGTTGGTTAAGCGTCTGGCTCTTGGTTTCTGCTCAGACCTCACGGTTTCGTGGGTTTGAGCTTCGCATCAGGGTTCTGTGCTGCCAGTGTGGAGCCTGCTTGGGACTGTCTCTCTCCCTCTCTCTCTCTCTCTCTCTGCCCCTCCTCCGCTCACGTTGTTTCTGTCTCTCTCGAAATAAATAAACTTAAAGGCATGAAACCAACTGCATAAATAATGGGCTGCAGAACTGATGAGGAAGAAGGAGTCAGTTGTGCTTTTGGGTAAGGAGAAGGAGCGAGGCTGGTTGGAAGTGGGCTTTGGGACATGAGGAGCGTTTGTATCAGGCATCATAAACAAACTGAGAAAACGTAAAAATAGTTTGCAACCAATAACTCCACAGAGGATTCTGTGGCTTTCATTGCTTCCTGAAAGCATTATTCATTTACGTGTTGATTCAGTAAACATTTGCTGCCTGGGCCAGGCTCTGGCTAGTCCCTGAGGATGCAGGAATGAGCAAGAGCGTCCATTTCCCTGCCCTGTGGAGGATGAAAGTCTCACGGAGGGGGACAAAAGCCAATCGGCTCCTTACCCTGTGATTTATTTGCTAACAGTCATGAGAAGTACAAGTTGAAGGGTGCCTCGAAAGGGGCCTGAACTTGTCTCTAGGAAGTGAGAGGCCGTTAGGATAGGCTCTTTTAAGGAAGGGGTGTTTAAGTTGGGATGCAGAAGATGATTAGGATTTAGTTAAGGGAACAGGATAAGCATCCCTGACATAGGGAGTTGTTACGGGCTGAATTGTGTACCCCTGAAATTCCTTTGTTGAAGGCTTAACCCCCCAGTACCTCAGAATGTGGCTGCATTTGGACATAGGGCCTCTATAGGAGTGATTAGGTTAAAATGAAGCTGTTAGAGTGAGCGCTGATTTCATTTGACTGGTGTCATCACGAGAGAAAATTAGGATACATGAAAAGATAGCAGGCTTGCAGGTGCACAGAGGGAAGACCATGTGACCACACAGCAAGAAGACGGCCATTTGCAAGCCAAGGAGAGGCCTAAAAGGAAATAAACTCTGCTCACACCTTCATCTTGGACTTCTAGCCTCCAGAACTGCGAGACAACACGTTTCTGTTGTTTAAGCCACCCAGTGTGTGGTATTTTGTTATGGCAGTCCTAACAAGTACACAGTGACATAGCGTGCTGAGACCCTTGGGTATGGAGGCGCTATTGCAGTAGGGTCCCCTATCTAAGGAAAGAAAAAAATAACCTCCAGGCAACCTTGCTCTTCGCTTACTCGACAACATCCCTCACGACCTTGTACCATGAGACCACTTAATCAGACTACATGTTTGGGTGTTACCGTATATGGGAGACAAAGAAGTAAAAAAAATACATTAAAAAACTAGGCCACGTGGCGTTCGGGGCTCAGTTCTTCGGCTAAGAACCCAACGGAGCGGTGTCGGCAGGAATGAAGTTGCTTCCTGGAAAGAAAGCCTCCGTGTCATGACTCTCTGTGGCAGAATCCTGCTATGCTATGGTTGCGTACTGGAGAGGTGGCAGGTGTGGCTGGTGACATTCTTGCTGTTTGACCCGGTTAAGTCTATCCCCTGTCCCTGGAAGTAGGTGTTCTCTCCCGGAAGACAAAGGTCCTGGGCTGATGGACATCCTTGAGGTTCCTCCTGTGTCTATGATGCTGTATGTCCAATGCATTGAACCTTTATAATCCCAGAGCACTAGGGAGTAAATGGACAAAGTGATTATTTGCAAATAATTCAAAAAAGCTCACAACACTTTGAAAAAAATTATTTTTTGCCCCCGTAGTTTAAATGTATAATTGACAAATAAAAATAAATACATTTAAAGTGTGCAGTATGATGATTTGATATACATATACTTTGTGAAATGATTACCACAGTCAGGTTAATGATTATAGCCATCATCTCACATAATTACATTTTGTGTGTGTGTTAAAAACGCTTAAGATGGGGCACCTGGGTGGTTGAGTGTCCAACTTTAGCTCAAGTCAAGATTTCATGGTTTGTTAGTTTGAGCCCTACATTGGGCTCTGTGCTGCTGACAGCTCAGAGCCTGGAGCCTGCTTCAGATTCTGTGTCTCTTTCTCTCTGCCCCTCCCCCACTCATGCTCTGTCTCTCAAAATAAAAATAGGGATGCCTGGGTGGCTCAGTCAGCTAAGCGTCTGACTTTGGCTCAGGTCATGATCTCAGTTTGTGGGTTCGAGCCCCGCATTGGGCTCTGTGCTGACAGCTTAAAGCCTGGAGCCTGCTTCGAATTCTCCCTCTCTCTCTGTTCCTCCCCTGCTCATGCTCTGTCTCTCTCTTTCTCTCTCTCTCTCTCCTTCAAAAATAAATAAAAACATTAATAAAAAAATAAAAATAAACATTAAAAAAATTTTTTAATTACAAAAAATAAATACAAACACTGAAGATCTACTGTCTTAGCAAATTACGCTGTTATTAACCATAGTTACCATGCTGTACATTATTTTCCCAGAACTTACTCATTTTATAACTGAAGGCTTGTATCCATTCACCAAAATCTCTCCATTTTCCCCAACCTGCAACCCCTGGTATTGTTCTATTCTCTACTCTCTGTGAACTTGGCATTTCTTTTCCTTTATTTTACACATGTAAGTGAGATCATGCAATATTTGTTTTTCTCTGTCTGGCTTATTTCATTTAGCATAATGTCCTCTAAAGCTCATCTATTTTTTTGCAAGTGCCGATCATGGCTAAAAAATATTCCGTCATATATATCTATATAGATATATATATATGTATATATGTACACATATATGATGTAATACTGTTCACCATACACACACACACACACACACACATATATCAGTATATATAGGCATCTATATGTATGAGAGTATATGTATGCCACATCTTCTTTATCCATTCACCCATCTATAGACACTTAAGGTTTTGTCCATATCTTGGCTATTGTGAATAATGTTGCAGTGAACATTGGAGTGCACATATCTCTTTGAGATACTGTTTTACATTTTCTTTAGAAATACACCCAGAAGTGGAATTGGTAGTTCTGTTTTTAATTTTTTGAGGAAGCTCCATATTGTTTTCCAGAAAGGGTGAACCAATTTACTTTCATATCAACATTGCAAAAGGTTTCCCTTTTTTCCACCTCCTTGCAAAGATTTATCTCTTGTCTTTTTCCTAAAAGCCATCCTAAGGTGTATGAGCTGTTAGCTCCTGGGGGTTTTGATTTGCATTTCCCTGGTGATTAGTGATGTTGAGCACCTTTTTATGTACCTATTGGCCATTTGTATGTCTTTTTTTTTAATGTTTATTTATTTTGACAGAGAGAGAAAGCACATGAGTGGGGAAGGAGCAGAGAGAGGGCAAGAGAGTGAGAATCCCAAGCAGGTTCCCTGCTGTCAGTGCAGAGCCCAACATGGGGCCCGATCCCATGAACCGTGAGATCATGACCTGAGTCAAAATCAAGAGTCAGACGCATAAGTGACTGAGCCACTCAGGCACCCCCATTTATATGTCATCTTTGGAAATATGTCTTTTCAGTCTTTTGCTGATTTTTAATTAGATTATTTGTATGTTGCTACTGAGTTGTATAGGTTTGTTTTATCTTTTGCATATTAGCCCATCATGAGATATATGGTTTGTAGATTTTTTTTTCCTAATCCATAATTAGCCTTTTCATTTTATTGATTATTTCCTTTGCCATTCATGAGAATTTTAGTTTGATGTAGTCCCACTCATTTTTCCTTTGGTTGCATGTGCCTTTGGTGTGATATCCAAAAAGTCACTGCCAAGATTAAAGTCCAAGGAGCATTTTTCCCGATGTTTTCTTCTAAGAGTTTTTAATTTCAGGTCTTATATTTAAATCTTTAATCCATTTAAAATTAATTTTTGTGAGAGGTATAAGATAGGGGTCCAATTTCATTTTTTTCGCATGTGGATATCCAGTTTTCTTGGCACCACCTGTTGAAGAGACTGTCCTTTCTCTATTGTATGTTCTTTTCACCCCTATCCAAGATTAGTTCACTGTATATGTGCAGGTTTTTTCTGGGATCTCTGTTCCATCGACCTATGTGTCTGTTTTCATGCCAATAATATACCATTTTGATTGCTATATAGCTTCATAATATAGTTTGAAATTAGAAAACGTGATACCTCCAACTTTGCTTTGACAATTCAGAATCTTTTGTGGTTCCATAAAAAAATTTTTTTTTGCTTTGTTCATTATAAGCCAATATCTTGTTTTCTTATTAAGTTTTTTATGTTAATTCCAGTACTGTTAACATACAGTGTTACATCAGTTTCAGTTGTATAATATAGTGACTCAGTAATTCTATGCATTACACTGTACTCATTATGGTAACTGTACTCTTACCTTACTCTTACTCCATCACCTATTGTACCCATCCCCCCAACCCATCTCCCCTCTGGTAACTATCATTTTGTTCTCGAGAGTTAAGAGTCTGTTTCTCAGGGGCACCTGGGTGGTTCGGTCAGTTAAATGTCTGACTTCGGCTCAGGTCATGATCTCCCGATTCATGGGTTCAAGCCCCGCATCGGGCTCTGTGCTGACAGCTGAGAGCCTGGAGCCTGCTTCAGATTCTGTGTCTCCCTCTCTCTCTGACCCTCCCCTGCTCATGCTTTTTCTCTGTCTGTCTCTCAACAATAAATAAATGTTAAAAAAAATTTAAAAAAACAACAAATGCAGTGGATTTCTGTACCTTGATTTTGTATCCAGCAGCTTCACTGAATTCGTTTATCAATTCTAGGAGTTTTTTGGTGCAGTGTTTAGAGTTTTCTCTATATCATATCATGTCACCTGCAAATAGTGAAAGTTTTACTTCTTCCTTACCAATTTGGATATCCTTTATTTCTTTTTGTTGTCTGATTGCTGAGGCTAGGACTTCCAGTACTGTGTGAAATAATAGTGGTGAGAGTGTACATCCCTGTCTTGTTCCTGTCCTTTGGGGAAAAGCTCTTAGTTTTTCCCCATTAAGGATGATGTTTGCTGTGGGCTTTTCATATAAGGCCTTTATTATGTTGAGCTATGTTCTCTCTAAACCCATTTTGTTGAGGTTTTTATCATGAATGGATGTGTTGTAGTTTGTCAAATGCATTTTTCTTTTGTGTGTGCATGTGTGTGCTTTTATGTATGCGTATTAGACTTTGTTTATTCTTTTTTACATTTTCTTTTCTTTTATTTATTTGTTTGTTTGTTTGTTTTTAATGTTACCTACAACACCCATTGCTCCTCCCAACAAGTGCTGTCCTCAATGCCCATCACCCATTTTCTCCTCTCAAATGCCTTTTTCTAAAGGTAGTTTTTTTTTCCTATATCTGTGAAAATACCATTGGAATTTGATAGAGATTGAACTGAATCTTTATATTGCTTTGAGTAGTATGGACATTTTAACAGTGTTAATTCTTTTAGTCCATGATAATGGGAATACCTATTTATATCTTCTTCAGTTTCTTTCATTAATGTCTTAGTAGTTTTCAGTACATAGGTACCTCCTTGGTGAGAGAAAATTTATGCCTGGGTGTTTTATTGTATTTTCTATTGTTAACTTTCAAAATAAAAATCAGTTATTTTGGCAGCAAAAAATAGGTTTATTTGGGAATAACAGAGACTTGTAGTTCAGGACATGCAGGCTATGACAAAACCATAGGCAAGTCTAATACAAAGGAGAGGAACATTATTTTTTGGAGAAGAAGGAGGAAATTGGGAGGGGTTGTTTTGAATGAAAGTCCATTTGAGAAACATAGGAGTTCAGAGTGATGGTGGGTTTCTTGTGGAGTAAGTTGCAGGCATGATTGATTTCTTGTAGGAGATTCAAGGTACATCTTATCTTGTTGGAACCTGTAATTGATCATTCTTTCCTGTTGATGATTCCTCTGTTAGGGTCTGTAAGTGACAATTCTTCCTGTAACTGACATTGAGCTGTACCAGTTCCCCCTTCTAGTTTCCCACATACACTTCAGTGAGGATTCTCTTTATTTTCACAGTATTAGTGTAAATTGGATTATTTTCCTAATTTCTCTTTCCAGAGAAATTCGCTGTTAGTGTATAGAATTGCAACTGATTTGTGTATGTTGGTTTTGCATCCTGCAGCCTTACTAAATTCAACTTATTTTAGCCATTTTTTCGTGGAGCCTTTAGGGTTTTCTTTACATAAGATCATGCTGTATACAGAGGTAATTTTACTTGTTTCAACCTAATTTGGATGCCTTTTACTTCTTTTTCTTACCTGCTTGCTCTATTTTGGACTTCCAGTACTATGGTGAATAGAAGTGGCAAGAGTAGTCGTCTTTGTCGTGGTGCTGATTTTAGAAGAAAAGATTTTAGCTTTTTACCGTTGAGTGTGACTCTAACTGTCAGCGTTTTATATATTGCCTTTATTATGTTGCAGTACATGTGAAGTATGTATGTTCTTCTACTTATTTGTGGAGAATTTTTATCGTGGAAGGATGTTGAGTTTTATCAGATGCTTTTTCTGCATCTTATTGAGTTGATCGTAATTTTTATCCTTCATTCTGTTCATGTGGTATTTCGCATTAATTGACTTTCATATTTTGAACCATCCTTGCACCCTTGGGATAAGTTGAACTTGATTATGGCGTATGATCCTTTAAATGTGCTGTTGAATTCTGTTTGTTGTACTTTGCATTTGATACTGACTTCTGTTCCCTGGCTTAGCAATCGCTTGGATGGCTTCTGGTATCCTGGATGTCATTAGTCCTGTAGAGTTGTTGATATTCTTCCCTCCAAAACTAATAATAGGTAACATGAATTGAGCTTAAAACATGTGCCAGGCACTATACAAAGTATGTTATGTCTATCCTGTCTTTTATGATGAGGATATTGAGGCACCATGAATCTATGTAACTTGTTCAAGGATCCACATTTTCATGCAAAGGAGCAGAAACTTGCATCGAGCAGCCTGTCTTTATACACCATACTTTTAACCTGTATTATATACTGCCTCTGTGCAATGATATCCCAGCAACATTGTGAGAACAAAATGAGACTCTGCGTTGTCTCATGAACATAGGAGTGCACATAAGAGGCATGTAATGTATTACTACATAAAAGGTAGAAAACAAATATTGCCTCTAACTTGCAAAGCTCTTCCATTATGCTTGATGCTCATATTCTAGCACACAATAGTCAAACAGTGACAAATATGGACGCATTGACACCCCCATGTCTAAGAAGGAAGGCCGAATGTGTGGCACTAGATTCTGAGGGGCTTAGTGGGCACAGATCTTGAAGATCTCATGGGGAACTGGCTGTTTAAGATGACCAGCGGCAGGGTCTCCTGGCTTCACACACCTTTAGGAGGTCATTTCCTGGTCTTGCCTAGATCCTATAAGCATAGGCCTAACCTCTTTCTCTGCAGACTGGTTTCCTAATTTGTGCTTGACTTGGGCAGCCTGCTCAGATGCCCCCCCACCCCACCCAAATTTCCAATCACCTTTCCACCCTTTTAAACTCTACTATGGGTAGAGAGATAAGTGGAGTTAAGCTCTTCTCCAATGATACCAGATAAAGTGGCAAGGTATCTAGGGAAATTACGCAAATGGAATAGTGGTGCAAGAGATACTTTGCACCGTGTGCCTTTTTCACTCGTTTGGCTCTATATCCTGTGAATGTATTATTTATTCCCACAAAATGAGATCCAGAACTAATGCATAAATAAACAAATACATAAATCATGTTCCCTAGGTGATTTTGCTGCCTAGCCAGGTTTGAGAATCACTGCATTAACTCATCACAAGGGACGGAAACAAACTCAAAGTGCTTAGCCCATTTATCAGCCTTCTAGTGAAGTCATCCGCCTGGCACCCCCAGTGCTTACTAGAGAGCCCAGGGGAGGGTGCTCAACAAGAATTTGTTGAGTTTAAATCAATCCTTACCTTTTCTCTACAACAGACTGAGATGAGCTTGGTCTGTTGACTTCTGTATCTTTACATACCACCTGCAGACTAAGGGCCACATTATCACATCTTGTGTGAAAGCCTCCAGTTTCCAAATGCATATCCCTGAAATGTATTTCACTGGGGCTCCTTGTCTGATCCTGTTCTTTCAAAATTATACATTGTGCTCTTTTTGAGATTAATTTGGAAAGGGCCTTGGGCCAAAAGTTAGAACTCTATGAATACAGGGACTAGTGGGAGTTTAGGGAAGTATTTATGGAGGAGGGCACAACTTGACCAGGACTATGAGAATGATTCAAATTTTCATTGTCCAGTGCAACCACAGGAAAGATAGACCTGGAGCTAAGAGACTCCAGGTGGGGGGGGGGGTACAGGAGCAGGAATTATAGCATCAGGAAGAGCCTCAAGCGGGAAAGTATGTTTGGGAGCACTTAGCTATAGGAAAGGACACCAGGAGATGCAGGCTGGAGAGAGGGAGGGGCCAGCTCATAACAAACAATCCCAAGGTATTGGGCTTGATGTGCATACACAGGAAATTATCATTACTATAGTATTCGTATTAGTAAGACCTTCTTGGGGAGATGAGACAGATCCTGGCCTTGGAGCTAAATTTAGGGCTGTGGTTTTAAACAAGAAATGTGTCCCAAAGTTTGCTGCAGAAGCAGACCAGTTCAAGTGAAACCATGCTCTCCAGGAAAAGAATGTGTTCTCAGGGTAGATTGAGCCAGGTTTTGATGTTTGATGAACCTGCTGAGAATAATGAGGAGAGAGGTAGTGAGTGGGCAGAATAAGGAGATAATCATTCGTTAAAGAATAAAGTGTGGAAGCAGAGAAATAACATTTCTCTTCTCAGCATAATGGGGAAAGAACAAGGTGGGTGACGATAAAGGTGGTCCAGGGTGAATGGAGGATGCAAGTGACAGAAATCAATTCCTGACAACAGTGTTTCCGTTCTCAGCTCAGAGGCAGAGCCAACCTGGACTTTTGCTCCATATCCTCCGCTCAGTGAATCCCTCTCCTGTTCCCTAAAGCGTTTCTCACAGAACCATTGTTGGAAAGGGTGGGAGGTGCTCTTCCACCCCCATGTGAAGGCTGCCAGGCAGCCAGCTTGCCCTGCGTCTGCCTGCCTCCCCACAGATGGCAAGGGACCCCAGACAACGTGAAAGACGCCCCGTCAATGGAAAATGGAGCAAAAGAAAGCACCCCCTACGTGAGCCCTGTTTGCCCACAAGTGTTTTGAGGGAGGAAATAGGAAGGGAATTATGCAAAAGTATCTTCTCTCAGAAAGTCAGTGTCATTCCTCCAGAACAGCAGAGAAACCTGTGGAGTATGGCTCACACTTACAGATTCCACCCCCATGCTGGATAGTTGTTTGTTTTTGCAGACTAAGAAGGCCTAAAAGGTGGGAGTTACCTTTTGATGGAACGGGATGCAAAATGTCTCTCGCCTAGTCGGTTTCAGGTCTTACAAAGCAAGGCAGATTCCTTAACGGGATTATATTTTCCTGTCTGTCGTTTTTTCTGTTTTTTTTTTTCCAATATATGAAATTTATTGTCAAATTGGTTTCCATACAACACCCAGTGCTCATCCCAAAAGGTGCCCTCCTCAATACCCATCACCCACCCTACCCTCCCTCCTACCCCCCATCAACCCTCAGTTTGTTCTCAGTTTTTAACAGCCTCTTATGCTTTGGCTCTCTCCCACTCTAACCTCTTTTTTTTTTTCCTTCCCCTCCCCCATGGTCTTCTGTTAAGTTTCTCAGGATCCACATAAGAGTGAAACCATATGGTATCTGTCTTTCTCTGTATGGCTTATTTCACTTAGCATCACACTCTCCCGTTCCGTCCACGTTGCTACAAAAGGCCATATTTCATTCTTTCTCATTGCCACGTAGTATTCCATTGTGTATATAAACCACAATTTCTTTATCCATTCATCAGTTGATGGACATTTAGGCTCTTTCCATACTTTGGGTATTGTTGAAAGTGCTGCTATAAACATTGGGGTACAAGTGCCCCTATGCATCAGCACTCCTGTATCCCTTGGATAAATTCCTAGCAGTGCTATTGCTGGGTCATAGGGTAGGTCTATTTTTAATTTTCTGAGGAACCTCCACACTGCTTTCCAGAGCGGCTGCACCAATTTGCATTCCCACCAACAGTGCAAGAGGGTTCCCGTTTCTCCACATCCTCTCCAGCATCTATAGTCTCCTGATTTGTTCATTTTGGCCACTCTGACTGGCATGAGGTGATATCTGAGTGTGGTTTTGATTTGTATTTCCCTGATAAGGAGCGACGTTGAACATCTTTTCATGTGCCTGTTGGCCATCCGGATGTCTTCTTTAGAGAAGTGTCTATTCATGTTTTCTGCCCATTTCTTCACTGGGTTATTTGTTTTTCGGGTGTGGAGTTTGGTGAGCTCTTTATAGATTTTGGATACTAGCCCTTTGTCCGATATGTCATTTGCAAATATCTTTTCCCATTCCGTTGGTTGCCTTTTAGTTTTGTTGGTTGTTTCCTTTGCTGTGCAGAAGTTTTTTATCTCCATAAGGTCCCAGTAATTCATTTTTGGTTTTAATTCCCTTGCCTTTGGGGATGTTTCGAGTAAGAGATTGCTACGGCTGAGGTCAGAGAGGTCCTTTCCTGCTTTCTCCTCTAGGGTTTTGATGGTTTCCTGTCTCACATTCAGGTCCTTGATCCATTTTGAGTTTATTTTTGTGAACGGTGTGAGAAAGTGGTCTAGTTTCAACCTTCTGCATGTTGCTGTCCAGTTCTCCCAGCACCATTTGTTAAAGAGACTGTCTTTTTTCCATTGGATGTTCTTTCCTGCTTTGTCAAAGATTAGTTGGCCATATGTTTGTGGGTCTAGTTCTGGGGTTTCTATTCTATTCCATTGGTCTATGTGTCTGTTTTTGTGCCAATACCATGCTGTCTTGATGCTTACAGCTTTGTAGTAGAGGCTAAAGTCTGGGATTGTGATGCCTCCTGCTTTGGTCTTCTTCTTCAAAATTACTTTGGCTATTCGGGGCCTTTTGTGGTTCCATATGAATTTTAGGATTGCTTGTTCTAGTTTCGAGAAGAATGCTGGTGCAATTTTGATTGGGATTGCATTGAATGTGTAGATAGCTTTGGGTAGTATTGACATTTTGACAATATTTATTCTTCCAATCCATGAGCAGGGAATGTCTTTCCATTTCTTTATATCTTCTTCAATTACCTGCATAAGCTTTCTATAGTTTTCAGCATACAGATCTTTTACATCTTTGGTTAGATTTATTCCTAGGTATTTTATGCTTCTTGGTGCAATTGTGAATGGGATCAGTTTCTTTATTTGTCTTTCTGTTGCTTCATTGTTAGTGTATAAGAATGCAACAGATTTCTGTACATTGATTTTGTATCCTGCAACTTTGCTGAATTCATGTATCAGTTCTAGCAGACTTTTGGTGGAGTCTATCGGATTTTCCATGTATAATATCATGTCATCTGCAAAAAGCGAAAGCTTGACTTCATCTTTGCCAATTTTGATGCCTTTGATTTCCTTTTGTTGTCTGATTGCTGATGCTAGAACTTCCAGCACTATGTTAAACAACAGCGGTGAGAGTGGGCATCCCTGTCGTGTTCCTGATCTCAGGGAAAAAGCTCTCAGTTTTTCCCCGTTGAGGATGATGTTAGCTGTGGGCTTTTCATAAATGGGTTTTATGATGTTTAAGTATGTTCCTTCTATCCCGACTTTCTCAAGGGTTTTTATTAAGAAAGGGTGCTGGATTTTGTCAAAGGCCTTTTCTGCATCGATTGACAGGATCATATGGTTCTTCTCTTTTTTTTTGTTAATGTGATGTATCACGTTGATCGATTTGCGAATGTTGAACCAGCCCTGCATCCCCGGAATGAATCCCCCTTGATCATGGTGAATAATTCTTTTTATATGCTGTTGAATTCGATTTGCTAGTATCTTATTGAGAATTTTTGCATCCATATTCATCAGGGATATTGGCCTGTAGTTCTCTTTTTTTACTGGGTCTCTGTCTGGTTTAGGAATCAAAGTAATACTGGCTTCATAGAATGAGTCTGGAAGTTTTCCTTCCCTTTCTATTTCTTGGAATAGCTTGAGAAGGATAGGTATTATCTCTGCTTTAAATGTCTGGTAGAACTCCCCTGGGAAGCCATCTGGTCCTGGACTCTTATTTGTTGGGAGATTTTTGATAACCGATTCAATTTCTTTGCTGGTTATGGGTCTGTTCAAGCTTTCTATTTCCTCCTGATTGAGTTTTGGAAGAGTGTGGGTGTTTAGGAATTTGTCCATTTCTTCCAGGTTGTCCAATTTGTTGGCATATAATTTTTCGTAGTATTCCCTGATAATTGCTTGTATCTCTGAGGGATTGGTTGTAATAATTCCATTTTCATTCATGATTTTATCTATTTGGGTCATCTCCCTTTTCTTTTTGAGAAGCCTGGCTAGAGGTTTGTCAATATTGTTTATTTTTTCAAAAAACCAACTCTTGGTTTCGTTGATCTGCTCTACAGTTTTTTTAGATTCTATATTGTTTATTTCTGCTCTGGTCTTTATTATTTCTCTTCTTCTGCTGGGTTTAGGCTGCCTTTGCTGTTCTGCTTCTATTTCCTTTAGGTGTGCTGTTAGATTTTGTATTTGGGATTTTTCTTGTTTCTTGAGATAGGCCTGGATTGCAATGTATTTTCCTCTCAGGACTGCCTTCGCTGCGTCCCAAAGCGTTTGGATTGTTGTATTTTCATTTTCGTTTGTTTCCATATATTTTTTAATTTCTTCTCTAATTGCCTGGTTGACCCACTCATTCGTTAATAGGGTGTTCTTTAACCTTCATGCTTTTGGAGGTTTTCCAGACTTTTTCCTGTGATTGATTTCAAGCTTCATAGCATTGTGGTCTGAAAGTATGCATGGTATGATTTCAATTCTTGTAAACTTATGAACGGCTGTTTTGTGACCCAGTATATGATCTATCTTGGAGAATGTTCCATGTGCACTTGAGAAGAAAGTATATTCTGTTACTTTGGGATGCAGAGTTCTAAATCTATCTGTCAAGTCCATCTGATCCAATGTATCATTCAGGGCCCTTGTTTCTTTATTGACCGTGTGTCTAGATGATCTATCCATTTCTGTAAGTGGGGTGTTAAAGTCCCCTGCAATGACCACATTCTTATCAATAAGGTTGCTTATGTTTGTGAGTAATTGTTTTATATATTTGGGGGCTCCGGTATTTGGCGCATAGACATTTATAATTGTTAGCTCTTCCTGATGGATAGACCCTGTGATTATTATATAATGCCCTTCTTCATCTCTTGTTACAGCCTTTAATTTAAAGTCTAGTTTGTCTGATATAAGTATGACTACTCCAGCTTTCTTTTGGCTTCCAGTAGCATGATAAATAGTTCTCCATCCCCTCACTCTCAATCTAAAGGTGTCCTCAGATCTAAAATGAGTCTCTTGTAGACAGCAAATAGATGGGTCTTGTTTTTTTATCCATTCTGATACCCTATGTCTTTTGGTTGGCGCATTTAATCCATTTACATTCAGTGTTATTATAGAAAGATACGGGTTTAGAGTCATTGTGATGTCTGTATGTTTTATGCTTGTAGTGATGTCTCTGGTACTTTGTCTCACAGGATCCCCCTTAGGATCTCTTGTAGGGCTGGTTTAGTGGTGACAAATTCCTTCAGTTTTTGTTTGTTTGGGAAGACCTTTATCTCTCCTTCTATTCTAAATGACAGACTTGCTGGATAAAGGATTCTCGGCTGCATATTTTTTCTGTTGAGCACACTGAAGATATCGTGCCAAGCCTTTCTGGCCTGCCAAGTTTCAAAAGAGAGATCAGTCACGAGTCTTATAGGTCTCCCTTTATATGTGAGGGTACGTTTATCCCTTGCTGCTTTCAGAATTTTCTCTTTATCCTTGTATTTTGCCAGTTTCACTATGATATGTCGTGCAGAAGATCGATTCAAGTTACGTCTGAAGGGAGTTCTCTGTGCCTCTTGGATTTCAATGCCTTTTTCCTTCCCCAGTTCAGGGAAGTTCTCAGCTATAATTTCTTCAAGTACCCCTTCAGCACCTTTCCCTCTCTCTTCCTCCTCTGGGATACCAATTGTGCGTATATTATTTCTTTTTAGTGTATCACTTAGTTCTCTAATTTTCCCCTCATACTCCTGGATTTTTTTATCTCTCTTTTTCTCAGCTTCCTCTTTTTCCATAACTTTATCTTCTAGTTCACCTATTCTCTCCTCTGCCTCTTCAATCCGAGCTGTCGTCGTTTCCATTTTGTTTTGCATTTCGTTTAAAGCGCTTTTCAGCTCCTCGTGACTGTTCCTTAGTCCCTTGATCTCTGTGGCAAGAGATTCTCTGCTGTCCTCTATACTGTTTTCAAGCCCAGCGATTAATTTTATGACTATTATTCTAAATTCACTTTCTGTTATATTATTTAAATCTTTTTTGTTCAGTTCATTAGCTGTTGTTATTTCCTGGAGGTTCTTCTGAGGGGAATTCTTCCGTTTGGTCATTTTGGATAGTCCCTGGAGTGGTGAGGACCTGCAGGGCACTTCCCCTGTGCTGTGGTGTATAACTGGAGTTGGTGGGCGGGGCCGCAGTCCGACCTGATGTCTGCCCCCAGCCCACCGCTGGGGCCACAGTCAGACTGGTGTGTGCCTTCTCTTCCCCTCTCCTAGGGGCGGGATTCACTGTGGGGTGGCGTGGCCCGTCTGGGCTACTTGCACACTGCCAGGCTTGTGGTGCTGGGGATCTGGCATATTAGCTGGGGTGGGTAGGCAAGGTGCACGGGGGCAGGAGGGGCAGGCTTAGCTCGCTTCTCCTTAGGTGATCCACTTCAGGAGGGGCCCTGTGGCAGTGGGAGGGAGTCAGATCCGCTGCCGGAGGTTTGGCTCTGCAGGAGCACAGAGTTGGGTGTTTGCGCTGAGCGAGCAAGTTCCCTGGCAGGACCTGGGTCCCTTTGGGATTTTGGCTGGGGGATGGGCGAGGGAGATGGTGCTGGAGAGCGCCTTTGTTCCCCACCAAGCTGAGCTCTGTCATCCGGGGGCTCAGCAGCTCTCCCTCCCTTTGTCCTCTAGCCTTCCCGCTTTCTGAGCAGAGCTGTTAACTTATGACCTCCCAGACACTAAGTCGCGCTTGCTGTCGGAACACACTCCGTCCGGCCCCTCCGCTTTTGCCATCCGGACTCGGGGGCTCTGCTTGGCCGGCGAGCCGCCCCTCTGCCCCGGCTCCCTCCCGCCAGTCCGTGGAGCGCGCACCGCCTCGCCCCCCTTCCTACCCTCTTCCGTGGGCCTCTCGTCTGCGCTTGGCTCCGGAGACTCCTTTCTGCTAATCCTCTGGTGGTTTTCTGGGTTATTTAGGCAGGTGTAGGTGGAATCTAAGTGATCAGCAGGACGCGCGGTGAGCCCAGCGTCCTCCTATGCCACCATCTTCCCTCGTTTTTTCTGTTTAAATTTCCGTTAAGAGCTCTTTGCACGTGATATGGGGCTGAACGTAGAAAAGATACTCTTCAGGGACCAGTGTGGGATAGAACCCACACTTGTTAACTCTGTCTGGGCCAGTGAAATTTCCCCTTAGGCTAACATGTAAGTGGCTTTCTCAGTCTTGATCTGTAAGGGCTATGCAATGTCAATTTGTATGGGCAAAGGTCTAAGGGCACACAGAGACCAGAGCTTCCCTTTGCTTCTGTGGCTGAACGATCAACCTCAGCAAGGCAAGACCAGCACAAGGTTAAGGTGAGTAACGTGCCTAAGGCCAAAATTTAAGGAGGCACTCACTCTTGGGGGTCACTTAAGTTCAGGGTCAACCCTGACAGCTTCCTTTAATTTTTGTTCTCCAAATGCCTCACTCTGGTCCCTGCCCAGAGCCTCAGTGTTCCATTCACAAACACTCAGACATTTCATGCCTTGATATTTTATGCAACTGCATCAACATTTATCCAGTAGATGTATTTCTAAACATTATTCACAAATTTATTCACAAATATTGAGAAGCTTCATCTCCTTCTTAGGATCTTCTACTGGCAGTGACCCAACCATGTTAACTTCGTATTTTCCTTACTGCTTCATGCAGAGAAACTTAAAAGCACTGCAGGAAGTTGACATTAAACGAATTGATAGAAGAGAAATAACCTTGGGTGATCACCTCCCAGATTCACCTGTTGCACAAGTTTGTTTTCATGTGTAGTTTTCTGTACGTTGAGACCACCTGTGTTAAATTTGGATTCCTCTAATTCACTGTTGCCCAGACCAATCAAGAGGCTAAACAAAATAAGAGTGACCATCACTTGTCTTTATTGCCCACCCATCATGCGTACACTCTAGATCAAGGCTATGTGCTATATTACACTCTCTTACAATACCCAACCGATCCTGGATTCTCAGGGTTGAAATAAGTGGGGACATATTTAACTACCTGGAGAAAATTATTTTTTCATTCTATAGTTCTTGAGTCAGTATCTTGCCAAACAAGGGCATCTCTGTCAGTCTGAGTCACAGGATTCAAATCCTTTGGTTTTAACCTTTATTGTAAACCAAGAGGTCAATTTTGGCCAGTTCAAGGCTGAATCCAAGACAGTTTTAAGACTATAGCTGACAGAAGACATCTATAAGTCAGCTCCCTCTGAGTATCAGAAGTTCTACTATCTATGTTAGTCATTGCTGAATGCTCTGGCAGTATGATAACTGAATATCTAAGAGGGATGTTACATTTCACATGGGTGGCTCTATCATCATTTCCTTTGTGACTGTTTCCACCATTGCTTTTATGTTTAAAAGGCCCTCACCTGTTTACTGTTAAAAAACAAAATTCACCTCAGTAAATTTTGTGTATTTTATTGGCTCTATTCAATGATCCACGAATCAGGGAGCATCCAACGTAATAGAGAGAAGGGATCTCCAAAGAACTGTACAAAATGAAAAACTTTTATAGGCAGAAGAGAACAGGAACAAGAAGTTATACTAGGCACAAAAGTAGGTTGGTTACTGTAAGGTTACCAACTTTCCTTTAGGGGAAGGCAGGCATCTATTAAGGGATTCCTGAATAATTCCATTTCCAGGAGAGTCAAACTGTAATTAAGTCAAGTCTCGCTTTGGTGATATGGGGCTTAGCATAAGCAACTCCACTTGACGTCTGTTGTCTTGTTTTTAACAATTCTCCCTTTCTGGTTAGACTCTTAGCCTAAGAGATGTGGTTAAAAAAAAAAAAAAAGACTTAAGGCAATAGCTTACCAGCTCCTCCCAGCTACTGCTCGGGAGTTCTCACAATTTTTGCTGAATATCTGTGTGCTGTTCACAGGTCATGATGTCCAGTTCACATTCTCCAAGTCAGTCATTCCTGTTGTTCCTTTTCTGTCTTAGAGAGATCATTTGGTTGGTAGTTCCTGTGTTCTAGATTTAGAGCTGTTTGTCTTTGGAATGTTTTTCTTTCCCCCTGGGTACATGGTTTCGTTTAGCTCAGGGAAGAAGGCCTAAAAAAAAAAGTTCCTGTTAGGCTCTGAATATCTGCTTCCAATTTGGCCAATTTTTGGCCATAGAGCTACTTTAAAAAAATCCTTTCAAATATCTTGTCAGATTTCATCCGGGACAAACAGCAAATATTCTTGGCTGTATTGAACAAACACTTGGACACAAGAGGTATCTCCAAAGAGGGTGCAAGGGGTACTATCCTTGAAGATCCAGTGCCACTCCCAAAATATCCCAAAGAAAGAAAGACTTAGACATTTTATCTGAGAGCTAGGAACAGTTAGTGGGACCCTTGCTGCAGATGGAATACAACTCACATTTCTGTCCAGGCATATTTTGCAGCTCCCAACTCCCAAACCGCGACTGAGCTTCTGTATACACTCGAACTGGCAGCCTGCGTGTGGCAGGCAGGCATAAAGCCAAGCCAGGTTGTTGGGACACAAAACAAGAGAAACAAGGACATAGTTTTCCCTAGGAGACAAAGGATCAGCAACCAGCAAGTGCCCCCAAACCAAATTTATGAGTCTGGATTTGGAAAGGAAGGGACAACCTGAGATTTTACCTCCTTCTCTCTACTGGACAGTACAGAGATCCAGAATAGCTGACTCTGGTGTGAATTCTCATCCTTTGCTGGCTTCTGCCAGTTTCCCCAGGATCCCATCTGCTGTCTCCAGAGCGAGTGAGGTTGAAAGTAGGGAGTATAGCCCTGGTATCTACGAGAATTTGGCAAGGTTTACCATTAATTTTAATTTTAGTTTCCTCTTGAAGCTTTAAGGAAATAACGTCTAGCAGTTTACTGGAGCATTCCTCAGGATCTCCTCAAGTATGGGACCAGCCCAGATGGTATGGGGGCTCCTCATTTGGTGGACTTTTGTTGCTGGTCTTCGAGTCTCTTCAGAGGGGAAACAAAATTCAGAGAGAGGATTAGTAGACTGAGTAGTCAGGTAAGGGAGGATGGAGGGGAGCAGTGGGAGTCACATTAGTCTTACATAGTCATGTCTTAGTTTTCCCTTGTATCTTTAATTCTCCTTAGACTTTTGGAATCTTGAGGCCTATCAGAGGCTTCTAAATTCCAATTACAATAGGTACTCTCCCCTGTTTATTTGAGTTAGTAGCCCTGGCTTTCAACTTCATTCCTTAAATGAATGATCTTGTCTAATGGGAATGTTCTCCATATTGGCCGTTTTAATTTTAGACTGTCTTTGTAAGATTCTGCCATTTTTTATAGACACGTACAGCTTCAGAGATCTGTAGGTCTGTAGATATAAGTAGGTATGGTAGAAGGTGGCACATTGGTTTCTTCGAAACTTCTAAGCCTTGGGTTCTCAGAGCCAAATTAATGACTAAGAGGCATTAAATACAAGCAGATAGGGACAGACCAGTGGCCACAAGATCTCTATGGTACTAGCATATTTTTTTGTGGAGGAAGAATGAAACGGTAGGGCATCATCTGACAGAGCTGACACTGGGAGATCTCCAACGTAGTCAATAGGTATTTAATGGAAGGCACAGCAGGCTAATTTGAAAATGGCAGCAGAAGTGGGGAGGGGCTTTTTCTCTGTAATACCGGATAAGTGTAAGGAGTCCACAAGAGAAAGGTCTGAGGGATGCTCAGTAGTCTGGCCCCTGTGAATTCTCCACACCAACGAGCCAGAGCTCCTGCCAGGACGCAGTCCCACCTAGAGGAATAACTGCTCAGAGAAGCAAACCAAACAGAACAGAGACAAAGGGACAAAGAAGGGCAAAAGAGGGGATGGGAATAGCCAGGAAATCAGAGGAAGTGGGCTGCCCTACTTTGGAACATTGTAAAACAACAGGAGAGGGACCTTTGAGAAGTTATAAAAGCTATCCTGAACCACGCCTCATTCTAAAAGTTCAAGGAACCAATTTCAGCACAAAAATCAGCAATAGGCAAGTATGAAAGTCAAATCCACACCAAGTTATTGTAAGAAAAAGCAAAATAAGGAGCAGAATAGCATCCCTGCAGACAGTGAAAGCATGCCAGAAAGATTTGCTCTCAAAATAGATTAAAACTATGACCTACTATTTCAAAACAAACTGAAAGATTAAGAAAATGATGTAAGACATTAAAGGATAGGGCAAATCGGAATTAGAAAGAACTCAGAAATGAGGTGATAACGCTCAGGAAAGGACTCAAGATAATGTAAAAATCTGTGGTGCTTAGAGATTTTTTTTTTTTTTTTTTTTTTTTTTTTTTTTTTTTTTTTTTTTTTACCAAATGATTAGAGTGACATAGATGTAGGAGGACCCATGAGCATTATTAGATATATAGGTACTTGTAAAACTAAAACTCATTGAGAGCTAAGTTCATAATTACTACATACTGTGACCATTTACATCCGGTAGAACTCCAGTAAATGTAGCGGGTGGGCATGGCTAGAGCATGTGCCAAAATAATTTTAACATTTCCATCGATCATATTGTACTATTGATTGTACTATTGTACATATTGATACTGTTAGTATCAGTGTTATTCCTATGACACTGTCTGTCACATGTACAATACATGAAAACACAAATGAGTTATGATAGAACATTTTTATTCTGTCACCTCTGCTGTCCTTGAGAGCCAGGCTTCTCAGTGTGAAATAAAGGAGGTGCATATATAATAGATAAAAGGTTTAGTAAATGTTCTTTAGGTTTAAATTTGAATTGTAAGTGCAAAACAAACTCATGAGGTCCCGTGTGTGTGTGTGTTTGTATGCGCAGGCGCGCATACGTTTGCGTGCATCAGTGTGTGTGTATTACTTAGCTCTGTGTACTACTTAAGATGCCTTGAGATAATTACCAACATCATAGTAATCATGGTCTTGAAATAAAATCTGTAACCCAAAGAAATCTGGTTTTCTTAAAGAAATAGCTTATTCCAGAGAGGATGGCCAGGAGGCTACCAGATCCTACTTGGGTCATGATAGAAAGACTCTAGAGATGACTTAACGAGTCTGCCACTAGTTAAAGATGGGACAAAATTGTGTTTCGGTAATGAAAATGATTATAATGGGTTGAAACCGACCAAATATGTTTATTTTCTGAGTTTATGGAATTAAAACATTATTCACCTTCAGAAAATGACAGCAAACCACTTTCATTATCTTGAAAACCAGTACATAAATGGAAAGGGCCAAGCATTTTACGACCTTCATGAACTGTACCAAGAGTAATCAAAAGAGTAAAAAAGGACAAGTGTCTCTTTATCAAATATTCCAATGAAGAAACTCCTAAAATGTCTCCCTCCCTTCATGTTCTGATCTTCGCTGACAACATTTTAGCCTCTTTCTCCCTCTTTTCGCCACATCTGGGTGAGCCAGGACGGCCAATGGCTGTCTCCTTTGGTACCTGGAGATGGTTTAAACCATGCCAGCTCCACTGTGCCCAGAAACCTTCACCCTACCCTATGTTCTAATCACAGTAACAACCACATGCAGTCTCCTTTCCCTGCTCCCTCGAGTCATTTTTGGGGCCAGCTTAGGAAGCCGGCAATGCTGTAGTCTGGCTACAGCCCCATTATGTAAGTAATAAAACTTTTCATTCCTTCTCTGTGTATGGTATTTATCAGTCTTGACATCCACCCCAGTTTTGGATGGGGATCCATCCTCTCTTTCAGAGTGATCTCACCACGGACAAAAATGAAAAGATAAATATAGGATATTGCCATTGGTAACCCCCAATTAAAAACAGCATTTAGGCAAAGGCTGCTGACATCATAAAATGAGAGGTACATCAGACACTGTGTGCTTCCCATAATTTTGATAGAATTTAAATCTGTGTGTGTCAATGTGCGTGTGTATTCAGAATAAGTGAAGGTCTGTTGGATCATGGACTCAGACCTACTAGTGGGAAATACCAGTATAAAAACAGTACACATTGGTACTACTTTTCTGGAAAGACATTTGGCAATAAAATTTAAGAAGCTTAAAAGCCGTAGAGCTCTTTATCTACCTTGTAGATATCAAATCTAGGGAATAATTAATGACATGATAAAACTTTATATAGGAAGACTTGCAGTGTAATAATGTAGTTTCCTATAAAGTAGTTAATGAAAGAAGGGATATAATGTCTAGAAGTAAAGGGAATAGTTGAACAACATGCCATAAATTAAAAGATGCCTTTGAAAAAATGTGATAAGCATCAGTGCTTGAAATATATGCCATAGTGTTGGTTTTTTAAAAAGGCAAGAAACAAATGAGTGTTCAAAATGGATGTATATGGGAAGAGTAAAAACCCTGGGAGAAAATGCAGCAATGCAAACTCTGATGAAAACCAGTGTCGGAGCACTGTTCTCGAATCAACCCATGAGAAATGACAGCTCGTCAGCAAAGTCATCAGGCGGCACCCGCCCAACACTCTGAAGTTTCATGTTCACGGTGGACCATGTCTGTAAAACTCATTTCTGGTTCAAATACTCTCATAATAATTAAGGAAAGGAACCTTACCACTCCATAAAAGGAATGATAACGGGGAATGCTCCTACATTTTCAAATAAAAGATACAGATCCTTGTCAACATCATCACCTTCTTCAGCATCATGGTTTCTGTGCCTGTCAGGGATGGGCTCATCGATCACAGAGCCCTGGGGTCCTTGAAGGCAACTTTCCGTATCAAACTAGAGCACACTCATGAGAATTTCCATCTCCCTGGCAAGACCGTGAGTTCCAAAGAACCGTGTGCGCATCCTCCCTGATCCCTGCTGGAACCCTGGCTCCCAGCCCAGGAGAGAATACCTGATTAATATCTGTCAAGTGAATGAACAAATGTTCCTATAACAGATGTGCTCCTGGGGAACCAATTCTCCACTGTTTAAGCCTTCTTACTCTAATGAGAGATGGACTGGAATTATTTATAGGAAAGAATGCTACGTGCCCTGTACCTATCTAGTAGAGTGCAGTTAAATGTGGGATGCCTGCTACTTCACTATTAACACTCTCTCCCATTTCTTGTATCCAAGAAAGTATAGGCATTGAGCCGACTAGTTCACATTCATTATGTCTAATACTCAAACCATCTTATCTCTCTGTCCATTTTGCCAGTGTGGCCATTAGGGCTCAGAGAATTGGTGTGACTGGGCCAAGACCACCCAGCTGGGAGCTCCCAAGTCAAGGTGACTGTTTCAGTAGCTCACATGCAGTACTAAGGATCAAATCAAGAAATGAGAGAAAATGAAAGATATCTCTAGATGTCTCCAAAGAAGGGAATAGGTAGGAATATCATCAGTCAGCAGGGAGCCTAAGTTGCTAGAAAACTCAGAAAGCTCCCAAATGTTTCAGCTGGTTTGCTCAGCTTTTTTTGAAGAGGAAATAAGGTAAGAATGGAGTTCTTCAGTCAGATGCCTAATCCTTCAGGGAAGGGAAGGCAAAACATAGTGTTGGACACGAGAGTAGCTTTTTTTCTTTTTTTTTTAACCCCGTTAAAAATTCTTGAAAAGGTGAAACACAAAGGATGCTAAGGGAAATGGGGGCTTGAATCAGGGATTATTTTTCCCAAGTTTTTGCTAAACTTTCACTCTATGGAGACTGATTATCGGGAGATGAAGAAGAATGAGCATTTGAAGTATTAATGTTGGACACAAGGTTCGCAAAAATGAAACAAGTATCCAAATGACGGGCTTGACCATTTCATGTAGAAATATATACACTTGGAACTTTAATTAGACACTTGACACTAAAAATGGAAATTAAAGGATTATATATGTCCTTAATAATAACCATGTAGGAGGAATGGTCAATAATGGGGAATTTAAATGCTTCCATAAATGGGATTCAAAATTCATACTGAATGGAAAAAGTTAAGATTTAAAAACAGTGAAAGACCTGTTGTTAACCAGTCTTCAGCCAGTGAAAAATGATAAAAATCAACTGGAAGATTTTACGGATGCAAACGTTTTTAGAGGAATTTTCAGCTCCTTACTTTAGTAAGAGGAATTCATTGTACCACCCTGAGACAGAAAATATTCCGGGTATCTCAGACAAAGTTAAATAATATACAAATTGACAAGATTCTTATTGTCTGTTGCAGACCATTGGTTCTCAGTACTGCCTGCGTATTAGAATCACCTGGACAGCTCCAAAAATATTCATTCTGGATCCCTACCCTAATTAAACCAGAACCTTTGGGAATGAGAATTGGTGTTTTTCAAAAGCTTCCATGATGATTGTATTTTGCTGCCGGATTGAGGATCACTAATTTAGAAAGTGAAGAGTATGATTATAAACCAAATGAGTGTAAGAACCATGCAAGATTTATTCAAAACATTGCCTGGGACATGATAGATACTCAATAAAGCCTTATTGAATGGATTGAGTAATTTAGTAACCCTGTGGCATATCTATAATTAGGAAAGCCTACCAATGCTTCCCACCCCATAATACCATTTTTAAAATTGCGTGTGCTGAATGATAACTTATTTTCAGTTCTCCTTGGGCATGTGTTCAAATAATATTTTCTAATTCATAATTGGAAGACATGAGGGTCCTATGAAATGAGGCTGGATTTCTTGTCACCAAAAGGAACTGGATGCCTGGCTTGCCATCATTATAAATGGTCCCTTAGCCCATAATATGGGATGAGACATTGCTGAAATTCTGGCTCAAGAAGCCATGCTTTGACACATTTTTGATGAGGACCTACTCTAAGACATATTCTATATCAGAACCAATGTATCCGTACATTTAACTCTGAAACAAAGTTCAGTAGTGACCTTTAATATAGGAGATAGTCTGACATTTTCTGTTCTATTTTATTAATTAAAAAATGTTTTAAAACTTAATTCGATGACCTACTAGGGGATTGTCAGTCACACCTTGAGAAACACTGCAATAACGGGACAGTGCAAATAGCATGGCTAAGGCAAAATAGGAAATGCCTTTCTTGCTGTGGAAGAGAACATAGATTTTCAGTGCTTATAACTAACTCATGATAGCCTGATTTGTTACACTTGCCACACATGTATGTTTTATTGTTTACTGTCTATCTCTTGCAAGATGAATGTATGCCTCATGTAGGCGGAACTCCCAAATGCTTTGTATACCATTGTATCACGAAGTAGATATAAAAGCAGTGCCTGTTCAACATCATCACCTTCTTCAGCATCATGGTTTCTGTGCCTGTCAGGGATGGGCTCATGGACCACAGAGCCCTGGGGTCCTTGCAGGCAACTTTCCATATCAAGACAAAGGGAGTGTAGCCCTGGTATCTACCAGAATTTGGCAAGGTTTACCATTAAACCTTAATGGTAATGTCTCATTAAATTGATGAACACATAAATAATTAAGTCCCTAGTATAATGGTTTCCCAGACCCAATAACATTGAATGTAATTTTCAATTTTTTTCCAAACAGCTTTCATTTCCAAAGTCCTTGTCATACAGTTTTCATCCTCTTGAAGAACTATGTCATTACTGTTTTGGTTTTTTTTTTTTTTTAAGGGATTACTAAGGAGATCCATGGCATATTCAGTGGAAAGTACCATAGGGCTCCTGCAACTCACCCCAGGGTTAAAAAAAAATCATCGTTGCCTTAAATTCATGGCCCTGAAGCCAAAAATAGTATCCCTATGAATGAAAAGAGAGAAGGAAAATCTATCTTCTCAATGTTCTTCTGGGAGTAACAGTTCCTAAATATCTTGGCAGGGAAGTAGGCAGACTTTGGAAGTAAGACAGCCATCAGATCAGGAGCCTGGGAGCCAAGTGTGATGAATACCAATGAAGCTGCCAAAGCACGGCAAGTTCCTGGCCCTTGGGAAGGAATTGAAAAAAGGAGAAATAAGTGGTAAGAGGCACTGGGTGGAGGAAGTGAAGAGACAAAGGGCCACAAGGCAGAGAACCTAGGAACACAAATGCAACCCAGGGAGAGAGAACAGAGAAAAGGGAGAGGACATAGATCAATTGCTATCCACCCACCCACACACAACACACTGCAGATACCGTGTAAGTCTGTATCAGCTAGCGCTCATGGTGCCGCGTGACTCACAAGTTTCAGTTCATAGATGTGTTGTGCTTAGAGATTTATAATCTAAGCTCCTGGTGCTGATAGAGGGTAAGAATCCATTCATTCACTCAGTCAGTGATTATTTATTGAATGCTTGCCTTTTGCAAACACTAGGAATAGAATTGTCAATATAATAGACATAGTACCTGTCCTTCAGGAATTCCTTTTTTTTTTTTTTTTTTGAGTTTATTTATTTTGAGAGAGCGAGAAAGCAGGGGAGGGGCAGAGAAAGGGAGAGAGAGAGAGAGAGAGAGAGAGAGAGAGAGAGAGAGAGAATGAGAGAGAGAATCCTAAGCAGGCTCTGCATTGTCAGTGCAGAGCCCAACTTGGGGCTCGAACTCATGAAGTGTGAGACCATAACCTGAGCCGAAATCCGGAGTTGGACGCTTAACTGACTGAGGCACCCAGGCGCCCCTGGGGAATTTTTATTCTAATGAGAAATTTAGATGCAGATAATGTTAATAAGTTAATTATATAATTAATTATTGACTGCAATTTTAAGAGTTATGAAGAGGGCCAATGGTACTGTAAATACTTGAGCTAGGATCTAAAGCATGAGGAGGAGCCAAGTGGAGTATTCCAAGTAGAGTGGATAGCATTTGCAAAGGCCCTGGGGCAGTGGAAGTATGTTCCAGTCGAAGACGGTGTGGCCGGCAGGCAGCGAGAGAGGACAGAATCTCTAGGCGAGGAAGCAGGGTGTGGGCCATGCAGGAATCTGCAGGGCATGCAGAGGATTTGCCGTTTTGTCTTGAGAGAAACACGAAGCCGTTCAAGGATTTTGAACACTGTTCAGGGGGTGCCGGTGGGGAGAGAGCAGGGGCAGGATCTCACACACGTTCGCCTGTCTCAGGTTGATCCTGTGGCAAGTGTTTCTGCAGGCTGCCTGTCAGGTGTCTGGAACACCCAATTCCAATCCCAGCCGATGCGGATCTGTGGGACAGAAGAGCTTTCGTCCTGTTACTGGATCCTCTTTCAGCGTATCCCTCAATCTGTCCAATTTATTGTGCAGAGAAGTTCCCTAGCTTAAGTCGTTTCTCATTAGAGAATGATTTGAAAAGGAAAAGGCTTTGCCTGCCTGTTACTACTGAAGAAAATGGTCTTGGGCGAGAGAGGCTTCCCTTCATCTGGGGCCGGTAACTCAAGCACTCCAGTAATGATTTGCCATAGATCCGCCTAAATCCTCATCATCTCACCCTTTTAATCCTCAGCTCCTTCTCTACATATCAGGCTTGGGAGGGCACAAATCCCCTTCTTCATTAAGAAAAACCCACAGCCCCGTAACCTGAGAATGTAGATCCGTCCATGTAGGAGTGCGGCCGCATGCATCTTGGTGAAATTTTGATGACAATGGAATTCTACTTTCCACATGGGGGAATCGAGAGCCACAGGCCTTGGGTCTCCAAAAGGGTCTGGCTCTCCGGAGCGCCCTGTCTAGACAGCTAAGATGCATCTTTCCAGGTTTCCTTATGGTGCTTTTAAGATTAGATCAAATTCAATCTGACCATGAACTATGGTTTCTTAATAAATAAATAAATTAATTAATTAATTAAAAAAACCTATTCTTGAAAAAAAATTCAGGTGTGAGAAATCTGAATCCATGTGGGAGCGCTCGAGTTTAGACCCCACATCTGACAGGGAGGGAAAATTGGGAAAATCGTTTTAAATATTTACTAAGCAGTTATTGTGTGCCAGGGACTGGGCTGAAGCTTTAAATGTACCATTTCATGTGATCCTTGTAACTATTCTATGAAGTAGCTGCTAGTAACGTCTGCATTTTGCAGATGAGGAAAGTGAGGCTAAAAATGGTTCATTCACTGCCCGGGACTGTGATGGAGCTGGGATCTGAGCCCTGTCTATACAACCCAAACACCTACTGTTTTAATTCCAATACAACACAGTAAGATTGATTATGTAAAGCATAGCAACACCGGGGCATGTTTCCTAGTACTGTCCAGTACTGCGAAGGTAATAGCTCAGGCTGGCATCTAGGGAAGGTGGTCCTTTAAGGGTTAGAAATCAAACCCTTGCGGGCACCTGGGTGGCTCCGACTCTTGGTTTCAGCTCAGGTCATGATCTCACGGTTGGTGAGTTTGAGCCCCGCGTAGAGCTCTGCACTGACAGTTCGGAGCCTGCTTGGGATTCTCTCGCTCTCTCCTTCTCTCTCTCTCTGTGCCCCTTCCCCACTCACACTGTTTTGTCTCTCTCAAAATGAATCAACTTAAAAAAAAAAAAAAAGAAATTGAGCACTTCCCTCCCCTTCCATAAAGTGTCCCAAAAGGCCAAAAGAATTCAAAAACAGGAAGAAAACCAGAGATGATGCCATACCCATGTCAGAAACTTGCAGGAATTTCTGCTGTGGTACAGAACATGGAATGGGTGCAAGGGAACTGAACCCTGGGGAGGGGGCGGGGCAGGCTGTGGGACAAAGGGGTTTTCCCCCTCCGGTTCCTCCTACACTGTGGATTAGTCACCCACAGTGTCAGCCCAGCAGGGCAGAGCTTCCATGAGAGGAAAAGCCCAGGGGAGGTGGACTGCATGTTGAGAGGCAATTTAAGAACAGCTGGGTAGATTTATTTTTTCTCTCTGCGTCTATGATGCCAAGAAGGTAACAAAATATTACCTACAGCAAACACTTAAATCAGAGCGCGCAACTCATGCAAAACACAAACTGCTCCTACATCAGAGCCTGTTCCAAGGAATGGAGTACACATTTGTTTCTTAGCCTTGGGACTGATTACACAGGGAAGAGTCTGTTGGTATATGTGGTACACAGAGAAAGATGATGCACTATTTCCTGGTTTTCAAGGTGTGGAAATTTGACTATTATTCCTTTTTTCCTGCCCATCCTGTAAGACCCAGCTCATGCCCACTCTTTCATAAAGCCATTACTGAACCTCTCCATTTCTCATCCCCCTAAACGAGAGGTGATATCTACATCTTTTTCTGTTGGCTGACTGTAGTTAATTTCAAAAGATGCAGTTGTGGGGTGCCTGGGTTGCTCAGTCAGTTGAGCATCCAGCTCTTGATTTTGGCTCAAGTCATGATCCCAGAGTCATGGGGCTCTATGCAGAGTATCAAGCCTGCTTAAGATTCTCTCTCTCTCTGTCTCTGTCTCTCCACCCCTCTCCCCTTCCCTCTCTTTCTCTCTCTCTCTGTCAAAAAAAAAAAAAAAAAAAGATGCAGTTACATCAGGTAAAAAAAAATCACACCTAAGTATTACGAAGGCATACAGTGAAAATACAGCTTCCTGCCATGCAACCCTCATTGTTTCTCTTCTCAGCTTCTTGAATGTCTCCAAAGACAGTTGTCTATACCAGAAAATAGAAGTTCTCTCTGCACATCGTTCTTCCCCTCCTTCTTCATCTCAGCATATAGCCTTGGAGATTATTCCACATCAGACCTACAGATCCCCCTCATTTATTTTCATGGCTCGCTAGTATTACCCTTACATCTCCCTCTTTTGAATCCCAATGATGTACCTGCATTGCCAGTGCTAAGCTTTGTATCTCATACTTGAGATCTAGTGCCCACGTGCATGCTGTCTTCTCTGCTGGATTTTAACTCATTGATGGCAAAGACTACACATCATTCTTTGACATATTTCCTTTGGGCTTATTATACCGTAGGTATAGAAGTATGCAATAATTAAATTGTAAAACTCTATCATGCTTTCCAATGACTATTTGGCCATAGAAGAGCAGTTTTTAAAATTGAGGTAAAATTTAAAAACAATAAATTGTACAAATCTTTTCTTTTTAACGTTTTTAATGTTTGTTTATTTTTGAGAGAGAGAGACAGAGACAGAGACAAAGCAGGAGCGGGGAAGAGCAGAGAGAGGGAGACACAGAAACCGAAGCAGGCTCCAGGCTCTGAGCTGTCAGCACAGAGCCCAACGTGGGGTTTAAACTCACAAACTGCAAGATCATGACCTGAGCCGAAGTCGGACTCTCAATGGACAGAGTCGCCCAGGCACCCCAGATGTACAAATCTTAAGTGTTCAGTTTGATAAGTTTTGAGAGTTGTAACTACCACTCAAAACATGACATGGAATATTTCCATCATTCGGGAAAGTTCCCTCATACTGCCTTCCAGTCCATTTTATCTCTCTCACTATCACCCACACGTCAGAAGCAGTGATTTTCTGATTTCTGTCACCATGTATCAACTTTATATAATCTTGTACTTAAGTTAAATGGAATAGCATAGTGATATTCTCATGAATATTCCTTTTCATTGTGGAGTAGTATTTTACTTTATGAAATTTGTTTCTGAATGTTCTTTTGTCAGTGGATTTTCATCCCCTCCCCAATTTTACCTATGATGAATAAGGTTGCTTTGATCATCCTGGTACTAATCTTTTAGTAACCTGTGCTTTCTTTTCTCTTGGGTACATACCTGGAGTGCACTTCCTGGGTCATGGGGCACATAAATGTTTAACTTTAATAAGAAATTGCCAAATTCTTATCTAAAATTGTTGTATCATGTTAAACTCCACCAGCAATGCGCAAAGGTCTCGATGTTCATTTTTGCCCACATTTGATATTGTTGTCTTTACTTTCACTATTTGTGCATATGTGAAATAATACCTCGTAGTGGTTTTAATCTGCATTACATGATGAGCAGTGATGTTAAAAACTTATTGACTGTGTGTTATCTTCTTTTTGAAGAATTAGTTGTAGTGTTTTGTCCATGTTTTTTAATTTTGTTGTTTTTTGTTCTGGATATGAATCACTCATCAAATATATGTATTGGAAATATTCTCTCCTAGTTTGTGGGCCTACTTATTTACTAAATGGGGTCCTTGATGAGCAGAAACTTTAAATTTGACAAAGTCAGGTTTGTGTTTCCCCTCCCACCATTATCACCCCCATTTTTGTGTTCTGTATAAGAAATCTTTTGCCTACAAGTCATGAAGATATATTCTTTCCTGTGTTGTCTTCTAGAAACTTTATTTCTCTAAGCTTTCTGTTTAGGTATATGATCTAACTTGAATTAATTTTTGTATATGGCATGAAATAGTGGCTGAGATTTCTGTTTATTCCATATAAACATCCAGTTATTCCAGCACCATTTGTTAAATAGCTTTCCTTTCTCCATTGTCTTTGTGCCTTAAAACTCAGTTGTCTGTCTATGTGTGGGCCTGTCTTTGGATTCCCTGTTCTTTCCCACTGATCTATCTTATACCAATACCATACTGTCTCAATTACTATAACTTTATTTTGAAATAATAGAATATAAGTTCTCCAATTTTTTTTTAAGATTGTTTTTCTTATTCTAGACCCTTTAAATTTCCATATAAATTTTAAGATTACTTTGCCATTTTCCCCCAAGAAAGCCTGCTGGGATTTTGCTTAGGGCTGAATTAAATCCACAGATCAATTTGGAGACAATAGACACCTTCACAATTTTGAGACTTCAGATCCATGGAAATTATATACCTCTTCATTTATTTAAATTTTGTTTAATTTCTCTGAGAATGTCTTGAAATTTTCAGTGCAGAGGACTTGGACATCTTCCATTAGATTTGTTCTAAGACGCTTAGTATTTTGGGTGCTGTTATAAATTTAATAGTGTGTTCCAATTGTTTATTATCAGAATAATGCAAATACAACTGATCCATGTATGTTGCATATGTATTATAATAGTTATGTTTTGTTGATGAATTGCCCTTTTAGTCATTATGAAATGTCCTTGTTTTTCCTCTGGTAATTTTCTCTGTTCTGACATCTACTTTGTCTGATATGATATGGCTGTGCCGCCTCCCTTACGCTTTGTGTATGCATGGTCTGTCTTTTTCAGTTACTTTACTTTCAACCTGTGTGTGTCCTTATGTTTAAATATGTTTCTTGTAAACATTCTTGCTTTTTTAAAATCTTGTCTGATAAGGTCTGCATTTTATATGGAGTGCTAATTCGTTTACTTACAAAGGAAGTATTGATGTAGTTGGATTTTATGTTTATCTTCTTGGTGTTTGTTTCGGTTATGTGTGTATTTGTTTCCTAGGCCTGCCATAACCAAGTACCACAAACTGGGTAGATAACAGAAAGTCATTTTCTCACAGCTCTGGAGGCTGGAGTCTGAAATGAGGGCATCAGCAGGGTTGGTTCCTGATAAAGGGGAGGGAGGGAGTTGTCCTAGGCTTCTCTCCATGGCTTGAAGATGGCCTTCTCTGTGTGTCTTCACGTTGTCTTTCCCCTCATGCCTGTTTGTGTCCAATTTCCTCTTCTATCTATCTATCTATCTATCTATCTATCTATCTATCTATTATTTACTTATTTCAGAGAGAGAGAGAGAGAGAGAAACAGAGGAAGAATCCCAAACAGGCTCTGTGTCCAGTGCGGAGCTCGAAGTGGGGCTCGATCTCACACCCACGAGATCATGACCTGAGCTGAAATCAAGAGTTGGACACTCAATAGACTGAGCCAACCAGGCGCCCCAATATTTCCTCTTCTTATAAGGACACCAGTCATGTTGGATTAAGGCCCGCCCTGAATGACCTCATTTTAACCTAATTACTTCTTTAAAGACGCTCTCTCCAAATACACTCACATTCTGAGGTACTTGGGCTTAGGACTCCAACATCTGAATTTTGAGGGGACACAATTCAGCCAATAACAATGTTCCATAATATCCTTACTTGTACTTTCCTTTGTACCTCCTTTCCTGCCTTGTTTTAGAAAAATCAGGTATATTCCTAGTATTCCATTTTATACTTTCTATTGACTTTTTTTTTTTAGCTGTACCTCTTTGTGTTAATTTTTAGTTGGTTGTTCTAGAGATCACCATCTGCAACTTGAACTCCTCACAGCCACCTTCAATGTTGCCACACTGCCCTTCTGGTGACTTCACCCTGGCCTTTGTGCTCTTTTTGTTTTATATTTACCTTTACATCTGCTATGAACCCCTAAACATATTATAATTAATTTTGCCTTAAACATTTATCTCTGAAAGAAGTGTGAAAATGAGAAAAAGCTAATAGTCTTTAAGAAGTTTTGTATATAAAAGATAATAAAAAGTTATGTGGTATTGTAAAGAAATATAAAGATATAGAAATATATCTATTTACATATATTATTATTGATTATCATTAATTAATAATAATGTGACCTTTGGTTTTCATCGGGCAGGTTAAACATGCTGTTCTGTTGGCTCTGGCCTCCATGAAAAAAGCAGTATCTAACCTTTGCTGTTGCAGTGAGAGAGGTTAGTGCTAGGCACAAAGGGAAAGTCTGGAAGCAGGAAAAAATTCAGTCTTCTGTGTAATACTAGGCTTATCAACTCCCACTCCTGCCCAGACATAGGAATCCTCCTCTACCATAGCCCCAGGAAGCTCTTTGTCAAGGCCCAGCAGGCTTTGGCACGCCAGGAGAGAGAGACCCCTCCCGAGTTTTAGCATCCAGGGAGTCTATATAAGGAATCACTGGTGGTTCTTCAGACCCCGTCACTTACTCTTCGCAAGGATGATGGGCAGAGCAGAGGCAAAGAGAGAAGAGGTCTTCTGAATATAGGAGTGATGTGGTTTCTAGGAGTGACTCTCTATAGGTGACAGTACTGGGACTTGGAGAGGTCAAGAGTGTTTTGATGTGTACCTATGGAGCGCCCAGTGAGGACAGAGTGGTTTGGATGGTCCTCTCTGTCCTCCAAGCAGCCCCATTCTTCACATCACATAGCTTTAGAGCCTTGATGGCAGAAATGAGATGCAGTGTGTGGGCATCTGGGAGTTAGCAAGGACCGTGCTGCACAAGCGTGTCATGTCTCTTTGCTCCCCATCCCCCTGGCTATCATCCTGGTAGTGACTACTCATGTTCTGAACTGAGATTGTCATCTGAGGAGACCCTAAGGGCTCTGGGATCAGGCAGGGGTACAACTGCCGGAATGAAAAGCAAGTCACTAAATTCAAAATGAGAATGAGAGTTGGCAAGGGCTTCATCTAAATTATTTCATGTACATAGTGCTTTAAAATTTGCCACATGTGAATGTTTTATCAAACTGTGATATTCCACATGTAATTATCTTCACTGATGAACTTGAATTTTGAATATAAGACCTCATTAGAATATGCCATTATGTAGTAATCATTATGGCCCCATAGATTTGATCAATATTCACATGTCATATTTCCAAATATAGGCTACTGCAAATATCCATAGTGAATTCTGCATAGAAAATGTTGCTAGGTATTTGTTTTACACAAACCGTTAATACTTAGAGTGAACATTATCATACCGTGAATTGAATGAAGCAAATGAAATAATCTCAGAGCCTGCTCATCTGTTGTTACTAGTTAGGAATATCTTGATTGTAAAAGAGAGAAAAAACAACTCAAATGAAATTAAGCAGAAAAGGGGGATGGGGAGGGTAGTTCTTGGCTCACAGACCCAAAAGATTCAGAGATACTTTTATGTTCAGGCAATGCTTGATCCAGTAACACATACATTGTAACCAGAACCTGATTTTTCTTTTTCACTCTGCCTTTTGTAGTGCTGGCTTCGTCTTCAGGTGCACACACTGTGCCTGTCCCCATTCTCAGCTCTTTTTTTCTTTTTCACAAATGGCTGCTGCTGACTGCAAGCTTACGGATGTCCTTGAACTACACTGAGGGAAGAGGAGGGGTCTGCTCTGACTGTTTTTGTACAGATCCTTAGACAGACACCCTTCCTCTTCTTGGCTCAGATTTGTTCTTATATCCATCTTGAATCAGTCATGGTAGAAAGAGGAAACCGTGACTGGCTTAAATCATTCAGGGCCTGGCCATGAACACAGGGTGGCTCAACCCTTCCTGAGCCACACAGTGTCAGAAGGAGGGAGAGAGGGATGGTTCCCCAGCATGGTCTGGGGACACTGGCCTGCCACCTGTGTTAGCATCTTACTAACGGTGTGTGACCTCACTAACGGGGATGGTGACCCAAAGAGTTTAAAGTTGCATCACATTCAATCCTTTCCTTGTGTTGTAAACCCCTAGGCTTTGGGAGTTTCCTTATTGCATAACCAGTGCCTCCATTTAGGGCACCTACAGGTATATTACACCCTTAATAGAGGTCTTTCCCTCCTTTAAGAGCATTTGTTCCTTCAAGGTGTAAAAGCACCTCTAATTCAAAGGTCTCTAGGAACAAAATTAAATATTGTATGTTTCAAAATGACATTTCAAAACATGCACCTAGCTATTTTATCCCTGGGCACTCCAACGAGGAAGTGGATGGCTACACTGCAGAATTGCTTGAATTACTATCATCATTATCATCCTTACCATCCTTATCATTTGCATTGACGACACTGCACTAGGCACGTTGCAGACACTGCTCTACTCCATTCCTGGGAATCATTCCTTTAGATCCTACACACATTTCAAAGCCTGGCTCTAGTCTTCATCCAGGGAGCCTTCTAGACTAACTCCCAGGAACATCTTCCTTGGATGATATTTTTTGTTTAAATTATTTCTCCTGCTCTGCTTTGATCTTTCTTGCCAACTGGGTTGTTAGGTGCTCAAGGGCAGGGGCCCTAGCTTCTACTTTCTGTATCCTTAGAGTCTAACATAGTGGTCTCGAACAGCAGGAGTTCGGTAAGTATTGATTAGCACTCGAGACTGTGGAACTTTCATTCCTTAGAGGAAATCAGGAAACCTTTGTGCCACGTGAAAAAGCTGTTTATTTAGGCCACATCCCAGGACAGTTTCCTTTGTCTGAGTGCTTGCAGGTTTATTCTGCAAAATTACATTGCTCTGAACACTTCTCACACTAAGGAGACTGAATGGACCAGAAAAGTTTCTCCCAGCAGTTCTCTTTCCAGCACCATTGCTGGTAATGGCCCTGGGATAAGCATTTGTAGTACCTAACCTTTGTGAGTATTAGAGCAGTTTGGCATGAAGCAGAAAGATCGCAGACCTTGGAATCACATAGATCTGGGTTTTAATTCTAGGTCTGCCACTTACTGCCTGTATTACCTGCTATTTCCCCTGTAAAACTTGAAATACAATTCCTACATCAGAAAGTTGGGAAGGACTTATCTCCATCCCAACTGGATATATTACAATACAGTTGAATTCTGATGTTAACCACTTGGAGTTAGCCCTAAGCTCCACAGATTTAAGAGCACAGACCCTAACAAGTCTGCCCTTCAGACACTTACCATTGGGTGTCCCCAGGCCACCAAAACTTGGGAGCAGAAGGCTACCAACCCAGGATGTTCCTATAATGCCCCTCAGGTTTGATAATTTGCCAGAACTGTTATATATATATATATATATATATATATATATATATACACACATACATATATATATAACAATATAATTATAATAATTATTATATCTAATTAATAATTATAATATATTATTAAATAATTACATTTAGTATATTTATATATTTAATATATAATTTATATATTTGATATATTTAACATATTAAATAATAATTATATAATTATTATAATTATAATTGTATTGTATAATATATTATTAATTATAATTAATATTAATACATATTAATATTTAAGTAAGCTCTACACCCAACATGGGGCTTGAACTTACAACCCTGAGATCAAGAGTCTTATGCTCTACTGACTGAGTAAGCCAGGTGCCCCTAATATACTAGAACTATTCCCAGACCTTCGAAAAACAATGCTTATAATTACAGTTATATTCTTAAGGATGCGCATCAGACAAGGTCTGGGAGCAAACACAGAGCTTCTGTGCCCTCTACCCATGGAATAAGGGTTTGGCCCCCTTCCAGCATATCGGTCTGTTCACCAGCCACCAAACTCCACTGAGCTTTGGTGTCCAGAGATTTTATTGGCATTCTATTATGTAGACATGATTCATTAGATCAATGGCCATGTGGTGGAACCCAATCTCCAGGTCCTTCCTCTCCCAGAGGCTGGGCTCATCTATGTCTCAGCCCTGTCACTGCATGGTAGAACTTTCTGGGGACCAGTCCAGCTAGCACAGCTGAAGCCATCTAGGGTCTTCACTGTCAGTCACCTTAATAGCATAACAGACACCCCATTACTCAGGGAATTTCAGGGGTTTTAGAAGCTTTGTATGAGGAACCAGGAACAAAGGCCAGAAAAACTCTTTATTATACTAAAGGAGATTTATGAGATAATGAATGATAGTGCACCTTTATTGGGAGAAAAAAGTCAATATCGAACTAATTAAAGCACTGAGTTTAAAGACTGGGTTTTATGGTTATACTGTTAGCACTGTTGTCCATCTCCCGCTCCTTTTTCCTCTGGTCTCCAGAACTCTACCAAGATTCCAGCCATTTAAAGGACCGGCACATATAGTGAGTAGTGTATTCATGGTATAACTCCACATGAAAAGGGATCTTCTGTAACTTACATATGGATTTAATTAATGAAGCATATAGAGCAACCTCTGGGCAAAGAGACCATTTTAGCCATTCTTCACAAGTGTTTCCATAACTAGAACAACAGAGAGGAAGCTGGGTGACCTCCCCAGGCTAATAGCAGAAGGAGGAGTGGCAGTGGAAGCAAGCTTGCCAAATTCCAGAGATGAAGACAGACGTGCCACAGGAAGAAAGCTGTGGTCTTTACGTTCTGCCATGATCTTTTGGGTCTGCATCCCTGGATGAACTCTCTTTGAGATTCCACGAGGTTTTCGTGTCACCAGTAGCCTCAAAAGCAGGCAAAAAAAGCTTTGAGTAAGCCTTTGGGTGGGATCAGTACAGTGAAACCACTGTCAGCCACACATCGTTGCCCCACTAAGGAATGTTACGCGAGATCAGAACAAGTGATGTAGACAAGTGTTAATATTATTATGCTTAGTGGAAAAAAAACCAGGTTACAAATTAAGCATGAATAGGAAATGAATTCCCGTCCTTAGACACACATGCAGGTGGGCATAGAAAATAATAGGGAAATATATAAAAATATTAATAGTTTAAACTTGTGAGTCATGGCATTACCTTTTTTTTTCATTTTCTTCTTTATTCTCTTCAAAATATTTACATTCCTGATGCATTAGTTTTATCATAATAAAAAGTTTTAGACAACACTGCATGCTTCTGTATACCCTGCCCTGTGATTATTTCCACTTTATTCCCTGTGTGTCTAAATGATAATCTTTTCTCGCCAAGTGGAATTAAGCTTGTGGCATACGGGCACAAAGCCTCCTATTTTATGTGCTTTGCTGCCTTTATGTTAGATTCTCACCTTTCATCAGTTTCTGGGTGGACACGTTTGCTGCCCAAGCTTGCTTTCTTTGAGCAATTGAAAGAAATAGAATGCTAGAGACCAAAATTTGGGATGATTATGTAAAACTGGTCAAAATATTGATTGCCTAATTTTATCTTAAAACTCTGTATAGTCTTCTCAGTCAAGCCATGCAAGATTTTAGAATGTCATCCTTCCCTGAGAGCCCCCTGCTAACTCCGGACGCTTCGCTTAGTGAGGCAGATGATTCAAACAAGATGCCCGAGAGCACATTGCCTTCAGGATGGGTGTCAGTTCGTGTACAGAAGTCGAGGATTAGGAGAAAATATTGAAGAATGAGTAGGATTTTGTTGTAGAACATTACAAAACAGAACCGCCCATTATCATATAAGAGCTTGTAGAAAACTATGGTGAACGAAACAGATAAGGTCTTCATTTCATGGAACTAACCCCTTTGATGTAGATGGAAATCCTCTCAGCAAATATGTAACTTGGGGTCATTTTTCCTAATCTCTTGTTGCCTCATTTATTCATTCATTCCCTCTCTTACTTGCTCACTAATTTATGCAAACGCAATTCAAAAATGTTCGGTATAACACTTTGCTAGGCTTTGAGGGAACATAGGGTGTACAGTATTTGGTTCGCCATCTTTCTAATGAAATCCATCACCCAAAAGACATCCACTTTTCTCATCAGTGATGTATATTACTTGAACTTCAAGTTTTCCCAGCCCTCAGTCCTCAACTTAAAATGGCTACATTGCATGCCACTCCTTTTTTTGAATCTGTTAAATGTAAATTTGGACATAATTTAGAACACGTGAATTTTGAATATGCCAAATTTTATTGGATTCCTTCCCATCTCCAGATAACTGAGAAATAAGGAAAAAAGATTTCTCTCTGCCTATTAAACTTTAAATCAAAGGAATGAAGACCTCATTTTCTGACTTATGGGAACTGGCTGTGGTGGCCAGTGCTGGCCTTGTTCAGGTAATGCCCCTGCCATTGCCATGAATTAAGCCTGGACAATAGAAATTTTACCATATAGAATCAATTAAAGAATTCAGAAAAGTTAAGAGGGCCAAAGGGGAAATGCATACATTATTAGGTGAAAAAATAAATTTCCTAGAAGTATTGCTTAGAAATATGGTTTCAGGGAGAGCTCTAGAAGCTTTCTTTCCTTTTGTTATCCTAAAAATGGAATGGATTCTGGCAGAAGGTCTTACATCATTTTTCTTGCCAAGATGAATTCTAAGCTAGGCATTTTCTAGTAAACATCCTTGTTTGCAAGAATTGCTTCCCTGATACTGTGATATAAGGCTGCCATTCCCTTTAATCTAAGTCATATATGTTTCACTATCTGATTATTCAAACTTTTGCAACCAGAGACACAAAAATAAATTACTTTGGCTGATTTCCTGAGGTGTTGGGATAGGTGCTGTCATTTATAGACACAGGTAAGGAGACATGTCTTGAGGGGCAAGGGAATCTGCCTGTGAAACTTTTTCTATTTTATTGCAACATGATGGAATATGAACATCATCACATATTGTGTTTTCATCCACTGATTGAATAGGTCTTTACTCCTGGGTGATAAGGACTATACAAATAATCGATGACTCACTAACAAGAGAAATAGGGATTTACAGTCAGTCATCTTATAAAAAGCCCAAAATGCCATTTGAAACTGAAAAAAAATGTAAGAAAAATATAAATTTCCCATGGTACTCCACCAATCAGAGCTTTCTGTCTCCATTAAAAGGTACCTCTGTCTCTATTACAAGACCAGCAGCTGGCTCATCTACCAAGGTCCTGCCTTCATGGAGTTTGTGCTTCACCCCCAGGCATGGCCTCAGGGATTTCCCTTTCTTGCCAAATATAATTCTGTCTAGGAACTGACTTGATGTTTCAATAGATTTATTCTCTTGGTATGCTGTGTGCTAAACAACTAAGTGATTTTCTTTAAAAAGTCATATACCAGGTCAGTTTAGTGAACAGAGCATTTGGGACTGGTGTCTGGTCAACACTTATTTAAATTTTGTACAATCAAAGAGGGACACTTCTTTCATTTCTAAATATTTATTGAGGGCTTAGTTTACACTAGGTGATGTTCTGGGCCCTGGAATTTTGGCGGTAAAAAAGACAGGTAAATTTCCTTCTCTCGTGACATGTATGAGTATGTTGGAGAAGAACCACAATAAGCGAATTTGCAAAAAAAAGTGAGAAGGAGGGAGAGGGTTGGGGAGCAAAGGCAACAATGAAAGAGAGGAAGGAAGGAGAAAAGAGAGGAAGGGAAGGAAGGAGGGAAGAAAAGAAGGAAGGAAGAAAGGAAGGAAGGGGCAGTAAGAACTCTGAAGGAAACTGGGGTTAGAATATATGTATGTAAATTGTGGTGTTTATATATCTCACAACTTTAGTTGAGAGCTATGTGATTTTAAAGTTCAGAGGCCTTTGTAACTATGGTTTTCTCTGTTAATAAAATGTTTTTTCTTGTTAAAAAAAATAAAGTTCAGAGGCCTTTGATAACCAGGCACATCTGGGTTATCTCATGGATGGATCATGGCCATGTTGGTTTCTGCAGTGCTCCTAAAAGACTGTAACTCCCTACAATAACTCCGTACTCCCCACTCCCACAATAGAAAGAGCACTGAGTTTCAATTATTCTCCCCTTTGTAAGAGTCATAAATGATATTATCATAGGAAAGATTCTGAAAAGTCTTGCAATACCTACTTGATTAACAGTTCCCCAAACTTTTTTGATACAGAATTTTTATTTCCTGTCCTACTTATTAACCCTCCCACCTTACTTGTGTTCCAGTGGTTATCACATGGGTAGGATGCCTAGTGGGAGAGGCATCATTAAACATAATGCCTCATCAACTAGACACTCAGCCTTACTAGAGAGTAGCCAAAAAAGACAGTAAAAAAGCAGCATCCACACTCTTGAAATTTATAATACAAGTATGGGTCAGTTCAGTTGTAGGGTTACCCAACCCTAGAGAGATGGGTAAGGCACAGGAAGATGCGATATAATAGGGAAAGTATTTACATGTAAATTAAAAATTTTAATTTAGTATTACTTGATACAGTAAAAATAAAGGCACAGAATCCCAGGGAAGCACAGAGCTCACCTAGGTAAGCTGAAAGAGATGTAAGGGCTATAGTGGAGGATTTCTTAAAGGAGGTGATAGGAATTATACATGAAACATTACAGGGGACCAACCCATGACAGTACAGGAATTACATTTATAACGTCACCTGGAGAATGATTCATGACAGTACATGATCAAGAACCAAATCATGTAGTTCACATGGTGTATCCTATATGAATTCGGGAACTGGAAGAAAGGTCATGGACACTTGGTAGGATATGGGTGTTCATTAAAATAGTGGAACATGAGTGGGATCTTGAGAGAAGTGGGGCCAATAATTATTTATAATTATCTATAATTAATAATGTTATTAGTTACTACTAATTGATTCTAGGGACCTTCTCTGTATTGCATTGTATACTTTGCCAAAGACTTCCCACAGCACCTTCTTCACTCCCCCCCCACTCCGTAGGCCCCCAAGGTGGGTGTCACTGTTGTATTCTTCCAAAGATGAGGAAAGGAGCTTTCAGAATTCAGAGGACTTGTTGAAGGTTACCTAAAGGTCAGGGCAAGAGTTAAGAATCCCCTCACCCCTGCTGCTGACATCTGTAATTTTCACCATGATGCTGACTACATTATATGAACCCAACATATAGTGACAAGGCAGCTGATGTTTAAGAGCGTATTTTGAGTTATAAGAAAAACAGGTTAAGAAATACCGTGTCCACACAAGACAGCTTTTGATGTAACACATTTGCTAGATTAAGTTCCCTTTGGATTCCTGATATACCAGGGCTTGATGATAAACTTTTACAAAATATTCACTACCTATATATGAATTATAAACTCTGTTTAGGTCTGTGTGAAATAATGGTACCAAAGAAATTTTATTTTATGTTTGAAGTTGATATCACACTTGTAAAAGCTTCCCTTCTCAGTGCTGCTATGTTTATGGAACATGAACATTAAATATAGAGCTCAGAATTTTGTCTCCTCAAAGAAGAGGACGTATGAGAACAATAGGAAAGGAGAGGTCTCTGCTTTAAAAGACATTGTTTAGTTAGAATCAATGTTGTTGTAATATCGGTATTACAAATATTTGTGAGTCTCCCTGCTCTTGGAGAAACAGAACTTAAAGGTGGAATCTCGGCGTCTTGGTCTTTGGGAATTTTCTCCTTACATCACCATGTCTGTTTGGTAAAGAAGAGGTCTGCCTCATCTTGCATTTCTATTTGAAAGAAAAACCTGATTGGGGATCTATTTTGTTTTCATGTTGCTAAAAAATCATATTTATAAGTTCTACCTTTCATGGTTACTCCAAAAATATTTTTTTAAAAGAAAGGTTATATTTGTCACAGAGATTCAATAATGTCAAATATATGTCAAAAAAACCTAAATTTCTTAAGAGATTATTTATTACATTTGATACTGGATGGGCTTAATGATGATTTGTTTTTTGAGTAGGGGATATGTGACATGCATGGTTAACATTTTCTATACACATACCGGCAACGTGGCATGTGATTTGCCTTCTCATGCTGCATATAGAGATAGTAGATGAACAAACAGTATTTAAAAATAAATCCTGGAGGGGTGCCTGGGTGGCTTGGTCGGTTAAGTGTCCAACTTCGGCTCAGGTCATGATCTCACGGTCTGTGAGTTCGAGCCCCGCATCGGGCTCTGTGCTGACAGCTCAGAGCCTGGAGTCTGTTTCAGATTCTGTGTCTCCCTCTCTCCCTGCCCCTCCCCTGTTCATGCTCTGTCTCTCTCTGTCTCAAAAATAAATAAACGTTACAAAAAAAAATTTTTTTTAAATAAAAATAAAAATAAATCCTGGAGAGGTGGGTTTTAACCCTTGTCCCCAGAGCCTCAATTTTCTCATCTCTAACAGTGGGTAAATAAGGAGAGAAAATATAAATGAATAAACACAACCTCTTCCCCTTCTTTAGCTCCGCTTCCTCAGGACCTGGTTTTCTTGCAGCCTGTCAAGAGGTTATCAGTTCTCTTTCTCTACCATGACTCCAAAGTGGAGTATGTGACCCTTCTTGCTTCCAACTGTTACTTCCAAACCATTTCTTCCCATCCAACTGGTAAATGAACATCAAACAAAGACCATCTTTTCCTCTTGGCCCTGTGACATCCAGACTCCCCATGTCTCGCCTTTCAAACGCCTTCCTGCCACTCTCACACTCTCCTGTGTATCAGACAGGTGGTCCCTCTCTTACCATCTTTCTCTCAACCCCCAGCCTAGCTATTGTCCTGGGTGACTTCATGGCTACATGGACAACCCCTCCCCCTGTCCTCCTCATCTTTCACGTTGTGGCCATTCTACCCCAGTTTTCCAGTCTGATCCTCATCATCTAAAACAGTCATCTTGCAAGAGTCACAGATTCAAGCCTTCCCCATCTCTGGCACCAGGGTCTTCCCTGTTCCTCCGCTGTCACCTCCTCTCTTCTTCAACCATACTGAAACATCCCTTCCTTCCTTTACATTTCTCTCTGCCCAGCTTACATTCCAACAACTCTGTTCACCTGTTCACGCTATCCTCAACACATCTGCACCTCTGTCTTCTCAAAATAGCCATCTAGCAGAACCACAATTTGGAAGCAACCACATTATGTCTTTTCTCCATGCTCGCACTAAACAATTGTGTCGGGCTTGGCAAAAATCACACAGTAGGACAGAATGTTCCGCTAAAAACGAGGCATCATAAAATGAAGTAGACCTTCTACATTCTCATAGTGCTGCCGTGCATAGATGCTGACTAATCATAACACTAGTATTTCAAATCTCCTCCACCCTCCTATATCCTTGGACCTCAGCCATCTAATCTTTCCCTTGCAGTCTCAGTAGTTGGTCCCAACTCTTTTTAAACACGTTTTATTTATTTATTTTGAGAGAGAGAGGGAGCATGAGTGATGGAGGGGTGGAGTAAGAGGGATAGAGAGAATCCCAAGCAGGCTCTGGGTAGTCAGTGCAGAGCCCAGTGCAGGACTTAGTCCCATGAACCATGAGATCATGACCTGAGTCAAGATCAAGAGTCCAGAACTTAAGTGACTGAGCCACCCACATGCCCCAACCCCAACTCTTACTTCATAAGGAAAACTGAAGCCATTGTATGGGAAATGCTCTCAGCTTCCCAGCGAGAAATCTAGACCTGTCTCCAGCTGGTTTTGCTCTCTCTTCTTGTATCTGCTCTGCTCTTCTCAGGACCTTCATGGACAATAGATTGTCTTTGTCTTTCTCACTTTAATCTTCTTCCTGAAACCATGTTCTTTTAAACATGCTCAGGTCCCTCTGTATTAAAAACAAATAAGCAAAACCAACTCTCCCTAAGAATATCCTCCTGATACCATACCACACCCCCTGCTTCCCTTCTCTTTATGCTCTATCATCCTGTAAGAATTGCCTTTACTCCTATCTCCAGTTCCTCAACTCTTTTTTTCCCTCAATTTATTTATTTATATTAAAGTTAACATACAGCGTAGTATTGGTTTTAGGAGTAAAACCTAGTGATTAATCACTTACATATAACACCCAGTGCTCATCCCAACAAGTGACCTCCTTAATGACCATTACACATTTAGCCCGTTCCTACCCCCAACACCCTCCCAGAATCCCCCAGTTTGTTCTCTGTATTTAAGAGTCACTAATGATTTGCTTCCCTGTTTTCATTTTATTTTTCCTTCCCTTTCCCTATCTTCATCTGTTATTTTTTTAAAATTCCACATATGAGTGAAATCATATATTTGTCTTTCTCTGCCTCATTTATTTCATTTAGCACTTCTTACCTCTCAATCCACTTCCAAATGACTTCTCATCACATCAAGTCAGCAACATACTGATTGCTAAGATAACCAGTAACCAAATCTCTAAATCCCATGGCCATCTTTCAACCTCTCTGTAGCATTTCTTGATGTTAACTGATTACTTTCTTTCCTCTCCAACTACAATCTCTCTTTGGCTTCTGTGACATGGCATCTACTTGATGTATCCCTAACATCTCTGTTCAATGTCTCTTTAGGCCATTGTCAAGTCTTCATCATAGAGGCTATTTCATTCTGTACTTTTGACTCCATACTTTCTGCCTAGGTTGTCTCATTGATAGCCATGGATTCAATTATTGCTTGTGCACAAGGACCCATTAATTGAAATCTTTAGCCTAGTTTCCAACACATATATTTGACTGCCTACATGACATCTATAGTTGGATGCTTCTAAGTACCTTGATCTCAACATATCCAAAATAACAATAACAGTTTAGTCCCTTTCTAATGTCCTCTGTTTCGGTGAACAGATCCTCATCCATCCAGTCCCATAAGCCAAAACCCTAGGATCCAAACTTGACTTATCCCTTATCTCTGCACGTTTAATCTATCAACAAGCATGCTCAACTTCTAAATCTGTGCATGTCTTGTGCCACTGCCAGAGTCTTAGTCAAAGTGGCCATAATTTTTCATCCATCTTCACTATGCAGTTAGCCAAATATTTTCAAAATGCACACTGATCAGGCCTCATGCCTGCTCTTAGCTTGGAGTCCATTGTATTTAACATGGTCTTCAAGGCCCTTCTTCTGTTTACTCATGCATTGCTTGATTCATTCTTTTAAGAGAATACAGGCATACCTTGAAGATACTGTAGGTTCTGTTCCAAATTGCTGTAAGAAAGCAAAGCAAGCATTGTAAAAAAAGCAAGTTAAATGAATTTTTTGTTTGCCCGGTGCATATAGTTCTGTTTATACTTTAGTGTGGTCTGTTGAGTGTGCCATAGCATTATGTCTAAAAAAAACCCCAATGTATACATTTTAATTAAAGGAAGTTTTATTGCTAAAAAATGTTAGTCGCCATCTGAGCTTTCAGCAAGTCATGATCGTTTTGGTGGTGGAGACTCTTGCTCAAAGTTGATGGCTCCTGACTGAGCAGGGTGGTGGCTGCTGAAGGTTGGGGCAACTGTGGCACTTTCTGAAAGTAGGACAACAGTGAAGCTTGCTGCATCGATAGACTCTTCCTTTCACAAACGATTTCTCGGTAGCATGTAATGTTTGTTTGATTGCATAGGAGACCTTCTTTTAAAATTGGAGTCAGTCCTCCCAAACCTTGCTGCTGCATCATCGACTAAGTTTATGTGATGTTCTACATCCTTTGTTATAATTTCAGCAGTCATCACCAGGAGTAGATTCAGTCTCAAGACACTACTTTCTGGGAGGGGCAATCTGCCTGGCAAGGTGGAATCCCCAAGTCAGGCTTGCAAAAGTGGAGGGGCCAGACTGCATGAGTCCTGACAGCCAGTGGGACTTAACATCTGGAATGTTATAAGTCAACAGCTCTGTTCGGAGTGGGAGGGTGAGAGGACACTGGGAGGGAGAGGTGTTGGCCCTGGAAGACAGAGGTCAGCTCGACAGGGAACAAAGGCACTGGCCAGTGTCATCTCCTTCTCCCATCCCCCAGCCGAAACCCCAAAGGGAACCTGTTCACTGAACTTGCTTGCACTGCGCAAACACCCAAATCTACACTTCTGTGGATCCAGCCCTCTGACGGGTAGGCCTCCCTCCCAATCACTGCAGGGCCCCTCCTGCAGGAGACCACTGACTGCAAAGTGAACTGAGCCTGCCCCTCCTGCCCATGTGCACCTTGCGGAACCACCCCAGCTAATACACCACATCCCATCAAAGCAGCACCACAAGCCTGGCAATGTGCAAGTAGCCCAGACAGGGGCCACACCACTCCACAGTGAGTCCTGCCACTGGGAGAGTGGAAGATAAGGTACACACCAGTCTTACTGGCCCCAGCGGTGGGCTGGGGACACACATCAGGTCTGACTGTGGCCCCGCCCATCAACACAAGTTACTCCAGACAGCACAGGGGAAGTGCCCTGCAGTTCTGAGCGACCCAGGGACTATCCAAAATTACGAAATGGAAGAATTCTCCTCAAAAGAAACTCCAGGAAGTAGCAACAGCTAACGAATTGATCAAAAACAATTTAAGCAATATAATGGAACAAGAATTTAGAATAATAGGCATAAAATTAATCACTGGGCTTGAAAAAAGTATAGAGGACATCAGAGAATCTATTACTACAGAGATCAAGGGACTAAGAAAGAGTCATGAGGAGCTAAAAATGCTATAAAAGAGATGCAAAATAAAATGGAGGTGACCACAGCTCGGATTAAAGAGGCAGAGGAGAGAATAGGTGAATTAGAAGATAAAATTATGGAAAAAGAGGAAGCTGAGAAAAAGATTTAAAAAATCCAGGAGTATGAGGGGAGAATTAGAGAATTAAGTGATGCAATCAAACGCAATAATATCCGTATAATAGGATTCCAGAAGAGGAAGAGAGAGAGAAAGGGGCTGAAGGTGTACTGGAAGAAATCATCGCTGAGAACTTCCTTGATCTGCGGAAGGAAAAAGGCATTGAAATCCAAGAGGCACAGAAAACTCCCTTCAGACGTAACTTGAATCTATCTTCTTCACAAACTATCATAGTGAAACTGGCAAAATACAAGGATAGAGAGAAAATTCTGAAAGCAGCTAGGGATAAACACGCTCTAATTTATAAAGGGAGACCGATAAGACTAGTGACAGACCTACCTACTGAAACTTGGCAGACCAGAAAGGAATGGCAGGAAATCTTCAATGTGATGAACAGGAAAATTATGCAACCGAGAATCCTTTATCCAGCAAGTCTGTCATTTAGAATAGAAGGAGAGATAAAGGTCTTCCCAAACAAACAAAAACTGAAGGAATTCATCACCACTAAACCATCCCTACAAGAGATCCTAAGGGTGATCCTGTGAGACAAAGTACCAGAGACATCACTACAAGCACAAAACCTACAGACATCACCATGACTCTAAACCCATATCTTTCTATAATAACACTGAATGTAAATGGACTCAATGCTGCAACCAAAAGACATAGGGTATCAGAATGGATAAAAAAAACAAGACCCATCTATTTGCTGTCTACAAGAGACTCATTTTAGACCTGAGGACAACTTCAGATTGAAAGTGAGGGGATGGAGAACTATTTATCATGCTACTGGAAGTCAAAAGAAAGCTGGAGTAGCCATACTTATATCAGACAAACTAGACTTTAAAATAAAGGCTGTAACAAGAGATGAAGAAGGGCATTATATAATAATTTCAGGGTCTATCTATCAGGAAGAGCTAACAATTATAAATGTCTATGTGCCGAATACAGGAGCCCCCAAATATATAAAACAATTAGTCACAAACATAAGCAACCTTGTTGCTAAGAATGTGGAAATTGCAGGGGACTTTAATACCCCACTTACCACAATGGATGGATCATCTAGACACAGGATCAATAAAGAAACAAGGGCCCTGAATGATACATTGGATCAGATGGACTTGACAGATATATTTAGAACTCTGCATCCCAAAGCAACAAAATATACTTTCTTCTCGAGTGCACATGGAACATTCTCCAAGATAGATCACATACTGGGTCACAAAACAGCCCTTCATAAGTATACAAGAATTGAGATCATACCATGCACACTTTCAGACCACAATGCTATGAAGCTTGAAATCAACCACAGGAAAAAGTCTGGAAAACCTCCAAAAGCATGGAGGTTAAAGAACACCCTATTAAAGAATGAATGGGTCAACCAAGCAATTAGAGAAGAAATTTAAAAATATATGGAAACAAATGAAAATGAAACTACAACAATCCAAATGCTTTGGGATGCAGCGAAAGCAGCCCTGAGAGGAAAATACATTGCAATCCAGGCCTATCTCAAGAAACAAGAAAAATCCCAAGTACAAAATCTAACAGCACACCTAAAGGAAATAGAAGCAGAACAGCAAAGACACCCCAAACCCAGCAGAAGAAGAGAAATAATAACGATCAGAGCAGAAATAAACAATACAGAATCTAAAAAAAAAACTGTAGAGCAGACCAATGAAACCAAGAGTTGGTTTTTTGAGAAAATAAACAAAATTGGTAAACCTCTAGCCAGGCTTCTCAAAAAAAAAAAAAAAAAAAAAAGAGAGATGACCCAAATAGATAAAATCATGAATGAAAATGGAATTATTACAACCAATCCCTCAGAAATACAAGCAATTATCAGGGAATACTACGAAAAATTATATGCCAACAAACTGGAAAACCTGGAAGAAATGGACAAATTCCTAAGCACCCACACACTTCCAAAACTCAAACAGGAAGAAATAGAAAGCTTGAACAGACCCATAACCAGTGAAAAAATTGAATCAGTTATTGAAAATCTCCCAACAAAAAGGAGTCCAGCACCAGGTGACTTCCCAGGGGAATTCTACCAGACATTTAAAGCAGAGATAATACCTATCCTTCTCAAGCTGTTCCAAAAAATAGAAAGGGAAGGAAAACTTCCAGACTCATTCTTTGAAGCCAGCATTACTTTGATTCCTAAACCAGACAGAGACCCAGCAAAAAAAAGAGAACTACAGGCCAATATCCTTGATGAATAGGGATGCAAAAATTCTCAATAAGATACTAGCAAATCGAATTCAATAGCATATAAGAAGAATTATTCACCATGATCAAGTGGGATTCATTCCTGGGCTGCAGGGCTGGTTCAACATTCACAAATCAATCAATGTGATACATCACATTAACAAAAAAAAGATAAGAACCATATGATCCTGTCAATCGATGCAGAAAAAGCATTTGACAAAATTCAGCATTCTTTCTTAATAAAAACCCTCGAAAAAGCCCACAGCTAATATCCTCAATGGGGAAAAACTGAGAGCTTTCCCCCGAGATCAGGAACACGACAGGGATGTCCACTCTCACCGCTGTTGTTTAACATAGTGTTGGAAGTGCTAGCATCAGCAATCAGACAAAAGGAAATCAAAGGCATCACAATTGGCAAAGATGAAGTCAAGCTTTCACTTTTTGCAGATGACATGATATTATACATGGAAAACCCGATAGACTCCACCAAAAGTCTGCTAGAACTGATACATGAATTCAGCAAAGTCGCAGGATATAAAATCAATGTACAGAAATCAATTGCATTCTTATACACTAATAATGAAGCAACAGAAAGACAAATAAAGAAACTGACCCCATTCACAATTGCACCAAGAAGCATAAAATACCTAGGAATAAACCTGACCAAAGATGCAAAGGAACTGTATGCTGAAAACTATAGAAAGCTTATGAAGGAAATTGAAGAAGATATAAAGAAATGGAAAAACATTCCATGCTCATGGATTGGAAGAATAAATATTGTTAAAATGTCAATACTACCCAACGCTATCTACACATTCAATGCAATCCCAATCAAAATTGCACCAGCATTCTTCTCGAAGCTAGAACAAGCAATCCTAAAATTCATATGGAACCACAAAAGGCCCCGAATAGCCAAAGTAATTTTGAAGAAGAAGACCAAAGCAGGAGGCATCACAATCCCAGACTTCAGCCTCTACTACAAAGCTGTAATCATCAAGACAGCATGGTATTGGCACAAAAACAGACACACAGACCAATGGAATAGAATAGAAACCCCAGAACTAGACCCACAAACGTATGGCCAACTAATCTTTGACAAAGCAGGAAAGAACATCCAATGGAAAAAAGACAGTCTCTTTAACAAATGGTGCTGGGAGAACTGGACAGCAACATGCAGAAGGTTGAAACTAGACCACTTTCTTACACAATTCAGAAAAATAAACTCAAAATGGATAAAGAACCTGAATGTGAGACAGGAAGCCATCAAAACCCTAGAGGAGAAAGCTGGAAAAAAACCTCTCTGACCTCAGCCACAGCAATTTCTTACTTGACACACCCCAAAGGCAAGGGAATTAAAAGCAAAAATGAACTATTGGGACCCCATGAAGATAAAAAGCTTCTGCACTGCAAAGGAAACAATCAACACTAAAAGGCAACCAACGGAATGGGAAAAGATATTTGCCAATGACATAACAGACAAAGGGCTAGTATCCAAAATCTATAAAGAGCTCACCCAACTCCACACCTGAAAAACAAATAACCCATCAAAGAAATGGGCAGAGAACATGAATAGACACTTCTCTAAAGAAGACATCCAGATGGCCAATAGGCACATGAAAAGATGCTCAGTGTCACTCCTCATCAGGGAAATACAAATCAAAACCACACTCATATACCACCTCATGCCAGTCAGAGTAGCTAACATGAATAAATCAGGAGGCTATAGATGCTTGTGAGGCTGTGGAGAAATGGGAACTCTCTTGCACTGTTGGTGGAAATGCAAATTGGTGCAGCTGCTCTGGAAAATAGTGTGGAGGTTCCTCAAAAAATTAAAAATAGATCTCCCCTATGACCCAGCAATAGCACTGCTAGGAATTTACCCAAAGGATACAGGAGTGCTGATGCATAGGGGCACTTGTATCCCAACGTTGATAGCAGCACTTTCAACAATAGCCAAATTATGGAAAGAGCCTAAATGTCCATTCACTGACAAATGGATAAAGAAGATGTGGTTCATATATACAATGGAATGCTAGGTGGAAATGAGAAAGAATGAAATCTGGCCATTTATAGCAACATGGATGGAACTGGAGTGTATTATGCTAAGTGGAATAAGTCAGGCAGAGAAAGACATATACCATATGTTTTCATTCATATGTGGATCCTGAGAAACTTAACAGAAGACCATGGGGGAGGGGAAGGAATAAAAAAAAAGGTTAGAGAGGGAGGGAGCCAAAACATAAGAGACTCTTTAAAACTGAGAACAAACTGAGGGTTGATGGGGGTGGGAGGGAGGGGAGGGTGGGTGATCAGTATTGAGGGCACCTGTTGGGATGAGCACTGGTGTTGTATGGAAACCAATTTGACAATAAATTTCATATTTAAGAAAGAAAGAAAGAAAGAAAGAAAGAAAGAAAGAAAGAAAGAAAGAAAGAAAGAAGAAAGAAAGAAAGAAACTATTCATCTATAAGAAGCAACTCCTTACCTATTAAAGTTTTATCATGAGATTGCAGCCATTAAGTCACATTATCAGGCTCCATTTCTACTTCTAGTTCTCTTCTCTTGCTATTTCTACCACTCTTCAGTGACTTCCTCCAGTGAAGTCTTGAACCTCTCAAAGTCATCCATGAGGGTTGAAGTCAACTTCTCCCAAACTCCTGTGCATGTGGACAGCTTGACTTCTTCCTGTGAATCCCTAATGTTCTTAATGACATGTAGAATCATGCATCTTTTCCAGAAATTTTCAACTTACTTTGCCCAGACCCATAAGAGGAATCACTCTCAATGGCAGCTATAGCCTTATGAAATATATTTCTTAAAGAATAAGACTCGAAAGTCAAAATGACTCCTAAATCCACAGGCTGTAAAATGGTTGCTGTGTTAGTAGGCAAGAGAATGACAGTAATATCATCGTATATCTCCATCAGAGCTCTTGAGTGCCCAGGTGCATTGTCAATGATGGTGATACTTTGAAAGGAATCTTTTTTTTTCTTTTTTTTAGAAAAATTTTTAAATGTTTATTTATTTGAGAGAGTTATCCAAAGCAGGCTCTAGGCTCCAAGCTGTCAGCACAGAGCCCGACGCAAGCCCTAACCCATGAACCTGTGAGATCATGACCTGGGGCGAAGTTGGACCCTTAACCAACTGAGCCACCTAGGTGCCCCAGAAATCATTTCTTCTGAACAGTAGTTCTCAACAGGCAGTCTAAAATATTCAGTAAACTATATTGTAAACAGATGTGCTGTCATCCAGGCTTTGTTGCTCCATTTCTAGAGTACAGGCAGGGTAGATTTAGCATCATTCTTAAGGGTCATAGGATTTTCTGAATGGTAAATAAGCATTGACTTCAATTTAAAATCACCAGCTGCATTAGCCCCTAATCAGAGATTCAGCTTGTCTTTTGAGGCTTTGAAGCAAGACATTGACTTCTCCTCTCTAGCTATGAAAGTCCTAGATGGCATCTTTTTCCAACAGAAGGCCATTTTGGCTACTTTGAAAAGCTATTTTTTGCTAAGGCCACCTTCACAAATTATCTTAGCTAGATCCCTGGATAACTTCCTTAGCTATCCCGTGGATAGCCCTCACTGCCTCATTTGCACTTTAATGTTTTGGAGATGGTTTCCTTCCTTACACCACATGAACAAACCCCTGCTAGCTTCAGACTTTTCTTCTGTACCTTCTTCTCCTCTCACAGCACTCACAGAACTGAAGAGAATTAAGGCCTTGCCCTGGGTTAGGCTTTGGCTGAGGAATTGTTGTGCTTGGTTTACTCTTCCATCTAGACCACTCAGACTTTCTCCATATCAGCAATAAGGCTGTTTCCCTTTCTTATGATTTCTGTGTTTGCTGAAGTATCGCGTTTAATTTTCTTCAGGAATTCTTTGTTTTTACAACTTGGCTAACTGGCATAAAAGCCTAGCTTTCAGCCTATCTTAGCTTTCAACTTGCCTTCCTAAGCTTAATCATTTATCGCTTTTGAATTAAAGTGAAAGATGTGACTCTTCCCTTCACTTGAATACTTTGAAACTATTGTGGGTTTTTAATTTGCCTAATTTCAGTACTGCTGTGTCTTAGGAAATAGTGAAGCAGGAGGAGAGGTAGAGAGATGGGAGAACGGCTGGTCAGGAGAGCAGTCAGAACACACATAACCCTTATCACTTTAGTTCGCCATCTCATACGGGCAGGGTTCTTGGTGCCCCAACAGTTACAGTAGTAACATCAAAGATCATTGATCACAGATCATCGTAGGAAACATAATAATTAAAAAGTTTGAAATATTTCAAGATTTACCGAAATTTGACACAGAGACACAAAGTGAGAAAATGCTGTTAGAAAAATCGCACCCATAGATTTGCTCAGTGCGGGGTTGTCCCAAGTCTTCATTTTGTAAAAATTCAGATCTGTGAAGCTCAGTAAAACAAAGTGCAATAAAATAAGGTATGCTTGCGTATTTTGAATGCACACACCATTCAGAGCACCATGGAAATAGAGGTAAAACAAACAATTCTTGGCTTCATTGAGCCATGGAAGATATATTCTAGTGGGGGAAATCAACAATTTAAAAAGTGTAAAAAATAGAGATTCATTTTCAGGGGATGATAAGTGCTATGAAGAAACATTTAGTAAAAGGAGCTAGGAAGTAACCAACTAATAGTAATTTTAGAAACGAGGTGGAAGAAGCCTCTCTAAAGAAAGGACTCCATGCAGAACATGAAAGGAGGTGAGACCACACTTGGGGACCTTGCTGTCTGCTCTCCCTTGTTCCTCCATACTCCAGACTGGCCAATTAGTTTTTTATTCCCTAATTGCTAAGGCTACCCCAGAGCCCTTACACTTGCCTCCAGTTCTTCCTTGTCCCTTCCTTCTTTTCATTCTTCTGCTTCTTCTCTTTTTCCTTCGCCTCCTTCTTCAGTACTCAGTATGCTCTTCTCAGTATGCCCCTCACCTCACTGGACCTACTTGTTTCTTAATCTTTGACTCCTGGCTGAACCTTCTTCCTTATGGAAAAACTTTCTGGACTTCTAGACCAAATCAAACTCTGTTATTACATATTCTTATTGACCATGTTCTTGTCTTCATCTTGTCAATTTAGTTTTGTGTTGTGTGTGGGTGAACTTTGCACATTCAATGAAATATTTACTATTTTCTTACATTTTAATACTAGAATTACTACGATTGAAAAATTTTGAAAACTAGCCTCTCTTAAGCTTTAATATCAATGATGAACCATGTTTTTTAATTTATCAATCTAGTTTATTTCAGTATAAAAATAAGAAATGTATACTTTATTATTTGATTAATGTAATTTTATTAATAGTAATGTTAATTATACATTTAACAGATTAAGTGTTCTATACAATTTAACCTTAATGGTCTTACTTAATCATACCTCCCCAAATGTTTTAGGTTGCAATTACAAATACAATAGATGTGATTCTCCCAGGGCACAGCTGCCTGAAGACCTACAAGTTAAACACAGTTTTCTTAGGCACTTAAACATTACTTTCAAAACGAATAAATCTCAACTTTTGGACTTAATGGATCAGATTATCAAATAAACAGGGTCCACAAATGTAATCAGCCAAATTATTGGAAGTCTTTCAAATTAAAATCACAAGTGTATTACTCATTAACTACCTAAAATCGAAATAGCAAGTCTGGTGGGTTACTCAGTTTACCAATTTCATACACCTGAAATCAGCATTGATCCACCAGTCTTCCCAGCGTGTCTCAGATTCGATGCCCTCAATCCATGGGGCAGGCAGGTGAGCCCTGAGGCAGCCAGAGTCCATGGTGTGATTGCATCCTACTGAGAGTAGCCTTCATATGGGGTTCCAAATTCCTTCAGTTAGCAACCCCAGTATTCCTTTGATATATTATTTGTCTCATGACTTGATAAAGGTTGGGAAGCACTGCCATAAATAACAAATAAACACATACAAGTCATTACGATTCCAAAACCTTTCAAAGCCCGACACAGAAGTGTTCGTTCTCTGGGTGTGTTTTTCCTATTTAACCAACTCTAGGCTTATTTCCAGACTTCCCGGGGTGGAAAGACATTTTCCCAAATAGGGAGAGCAGATGTGACATCTCTGGCCGGCTGAGGTCACCGGCCCACGACATGGGATACTGATGGATTTGGCTGCATGTGCAGAATAATTCTACTTGAGCCTCAGATTTAAAAGCTGAGCCCTATTTTATAGTCAGGCTCTGCTTCTTTTCCTAGTTCTTAGAAAACTGTAACCTCTTTCATAGTCGTGCTGCCTGACTCGAGGTGGTTTTACTTGCCCTGCTTAGACCGAAACTAACCCCTTTCCATTACGTGGCAACTTTCTACAATCCTTGTACTTCGGGTTTGCCTCTGTCTTTCTTGTCACCATTATTATACAGTCTCATTTATATATGACATTAGCACAGTTGTAATTTCACATTTAGGTCCTTGACCACTTGATCGTTCTCTCTCTCTCTCCCAAGACTGTGAACTTCATTAGGGTCACAACCCTGTCTATTTTTTTTAAGTTTTATTTATTTATTTTGAGAGAGATAGAGACACCATGGGCAGAGGAGGGGCAGAGAGAGAGGGGGGGGGATAGAGAATTCCAAGCAGGCTCTGCACTGTCAGTGCAGACAGAGCCCCATGTGGGGCTCAAACTCACAAACCATGAGATCATGACCTGAGCTGAAGTCAGGTGTTGGACACTTAAGTGACTGAGCCACCCAGGCACCCCAACTCTGTCTTATTTTTTCTCAACACCTTATCTCTGCTCTGTGGGACAACACATCCATATAATAAATTTACCAAGCAAGGGAAGAAAGAACAAGTAATTATCCAGAGAAGTATACTACATTTCACTGGTCCTCAAATCTAGGGGAGTCCTCCTTACCATTTTCAAAAATTATCATATAGGTAATACATAGGTATTTCATCAAGGGGTGTTTTTCCTGGGAAAAAAGCTTGGTCCTGCTGAATGCTTAATTGCTCTCTGAGAAATGAGGAAAGCACCAAAACATAACAGATCAAAGTAGATACGTACAAAGTCAAAGATAGAATATGCTCCGGGCCAGCAAGATTGGTTTGATTTTTCAATGAGATGATGCTGCTCAGCGTGACACTCATGAGGGGAGACACTGACATTAGCCTTCCTAGCAATGTCCAGAGAAAGGTGCCCAAGGACAAGTGGTGTGGACTCTGGGGAAACTATATATCTGTGATGGATATAATATTCAGCTTCGAACATCCCTGCAGAGAAAGAGACATGTGGCTTATGAGCCACAAGAACTAATATTCCTAGGACTCTCTTCCCTGCTTTCTCTCCCTCTCACCCCTTACCAGCCTTCTCCTGATCTGCTACCTTGCAGCCTTTCTTTAGACGTTAGCTCCAGGATCACTGCCGCCAAGCTTTTCCCAAATGTTCTCCAGTCCAGCCCCTCATTCTGGAAAGGGTGCCTCTGCCCTGGGCCCCCATAGCATTGTACACCTGCCACACCACATTCTACAAGTTCCACATCATTTCAGAGTTGCTCAGGTACCTGTTTATATCCTTTAATAGATTGTGGATTACATGATGGCAAGAATGAGGTACGATCTATTCATCATTCATAGTACCTCACACAGAGGCAGCTGTTCAGTAAAGGGCGGTTGAATGAATAATTCGTTGGGATCCCTTGTTTAGGTGGCCACTTTCTGATTATCACTGGCCTTCATGTAAAGAGAGGGTGCACAAGGAGAAGGACGTGGGTCCAAAGAGGAACATGTGTGATCCCCTTAGAATTTCTAACTTTTACTGGAAAATGGTAAGTTGATATTGTATGACATCAGTCTCTGGGCACTGAGTAAATGTAACTCCATCCCTGAGACAGAAGTCATGTTTGGCCGGGCCCTACCCAGTTTCATCAACAGCCCTTCCCCCTGCAAACACCTTCTCCATCTGCATCTTGTTCTGACCCCAATCTTTGCTTTAGAAACATTCATACCTGGGAGGAAAAGTGATTCAAGACAACCTGACGGCAGAGTTCTTCACTGAAAGAAATGAGCGGCAAATGATAAAAAGCATCCTGCACAAAGACTGCATTCATTGAAGGTGCCCTGATGTTAGATTCTTATTCAATTTAGTTAGCTCTATAGCTATTTAGCTATTGAATGTTATGATCTAAATTTATTCTACATTGAATCTGCCAAGAATTTAGCCTATAATGAAAAAAATAGCTTGTCTTAATGGTTTCGTCCCAGGAACCTATTTTCCCCTTAGATGAAATATTATACGAGTCTTTATTTTCCTCTTTTTCCCAAAGCCTTGGGATTTAGTGAAAATGAAACTTGAAGCAGAAGTGGGGAAGTGTAGAGGGGCTCTCGCTGCTGTCCAGGCAGGCCATGGCCCAGTGAGGGGTGGGGCAGTGTTTTCCCCTCCAGGCCAAGCTTATCTCTGTGTTATTCTGTGCTGAGCTTAGCTTCCGTAATGATCAGTGAACAAAAAGGAAGGAATAAAAAAGTGCTGGGTCTTTGGAGGCCGTTTGAAACACCTCATACTGTTTCTATTTCAAGACGAACCTTAACCATATAGTTACTTTCATTTGTAATTATGACTTGGTTATTACCATTATTGCTTTCAGTATCCCAGACCCTTTGCTAAATCCTTGCTATGCATTTATCCCACTTAATCCTTCCAGTGACCCTGTAAGTTCTATGCTTATGCCATCACTTCCTAAGACTTGGAGAAGTGAAATGACTTGTTTACAGTCACAGAAAAAGGATTGGCAGTGCTAAGACTTATAAGCATTTCTTTTTCTTTTTTTATTGTTTATTTATTTTTGAAAGAGAGAGAAAGAGACTGAGAGTGAGCAGGGGAGGGGCAGAGAGAGAGGGAGACAGAATCTGAAGCAGTCTCCAGGCTCTGAGCCATCAGCACAGAGCCTGATGCGGGGCCCGAACCCACAAACTGTGAGATCATGACCTGAGCTGAAGTCAGATGCTTAACGGACTGAGCCACCCAGGCACCACAGACTTATGCCCATTTCTGTCTGATTCACAAGATTGCCTTTTTTACCACTGTGATGGCTTTCACAAAAATGGTTAAACATCACTTCAGAAGCTTCAGGAGTTCTGACTCAGGCAGCCACCGCCACCAACCTGTCCCAGACTATAGTCTGTTGTGCTTTCTCTTGGCCACAACCCACAAACTTGCCAGAGATAGTCCATCACAGTGGACACTACTCTTGGGCAGCAATGGCCAGATGTAAGAATTATATATCAATAATGCTTGCCAGGTACAGTAGAGACAAGAACCAGTCTGAATGAACCAGGGGAAAGATGCAGAGTCGTCTTCTACTTTCTGGGTTAAGGGGTTTGAGCATTTTAAAGGTAGAAAGAGATACACGTGAGGAAGCATCTCATGTTCAGGGTGAAATAGAAAGAACCATTAACACTCAGATAAGACCATTTGTTTGTGTTCCGTGTAGATGTAAACAGGTAGCATTTACTTAAAAGTAACTCGATCACATAAAATCAGTATGTGTGATTTTGGTCTTTATTCAAGAAATGCTTATTGAGTGTTTAGTTTACTCTGTGGAAGGCCCTGTGCCAGATGCTGGAGATTTCCCCCCTCTATTTAAGCTTCTATTATGGTTCTCAGATAGTAATGTAATTAAAGACATCTAGTGATGACCAAAAGGTGACACGGGATTTAATCCACTTTCCCCAGAGCCAGGTACACACCTTCTTCTTCAAAGCAGGGGGTCCTGTAGGGGGACCGATGCTGTGAACCAGCAGTGCTCATCTTTAGGCCTGTGGACCGGTGGAAGAGCCCCTCCACGTGGGATGAGGGAGCATCGCCGAATTGTTGCCAGGACACGAATCTGCCCGCTGAATAAGGATTGGAGAAAAGGAAAAACAATGTTGTTGAATAGCACTCAGCTCTTTTGCTGAGCTTTATCCCAAGGTACTTTTTGTCCTTTCCTGCATCTTGAAGAAAGCGCCTAGGATCTAAGGAAAGAGGATACTCTGAATACGCATTTTCGGGGGGTGGGGTCTTCTAAAACAGAACTTGATAGGTCAGGTCCCTTGAAGGTCAGTGCTTCTTTCTCTCAGGTCTGAGTGTCTTTAAGGTACAGAAATCCTCCATCCACACCAGTAGACTTTGTGGCCCATGCCTTCTTTTCAAATGTCCTAAAGGATTTGCCTAATATGTGACCTAAGAGTCAACATAACAGTTACTGAGGATTTGCTGTGTACCACACCCCGTGCTGAGCAGTTTTATAGAAGCTGTGTCAGACCGGTTTTCTTTCTATGCCCATTGTACAGATGAGGGAAACTGAGGGTTAGCAAAGAGAGGTAGTTTGTTGAAGTAAGCGGCAGAGCTGAGGTCAGACGCAGGTCTGATTTCATCAGCCGTGACCTTAACCATTATACTCCCGTTCAAGCAGTACTTACGGAGTGCCTGCTGTGCACCAGATCCTCTAGACATTGGGGATCTGGAGGAGAGGAAAACAGACTTCCCACCTGTAGAGACTGCTCTGGGGGTGCTGGGGGAGGAATTAACAAATAAGCATCAAGTGTAGTATCAGGGGGTGAGAGTTGTGTGGGCCATGAGGTCTGTATCGATAGCTACATGTGGATATATGTTTATGACCGACGTGCCTAAGAAAAAGACTAGAAAGACCTATACCCATAAGGGTCATTATCTTCGGTTGTCAGATTTTTATTTTCTTCTTTACACTTTTTTTTTTTTAAATTGTTCAAATATTCTGCAGCGGCCGAATATTTCTGATATAATCAGATGAAACCCATAAATATTATTAAAAACAGAATTTAATCTTAAAAAATCCTGACAAACAGCATATGGTTTAGGCTCCGGCCTCCTGCCTCTTTCGTCTCGGTTCTTTATATTATATTAGAAAAGGAGCATAGTTTGGCGTTTTTTTTCATCCGGGCCCGTGTCTGAAACATTTATTGCTCCCCCAGGAATCGTACCGGCTCCCTCTGCCCCAGGCCTATCTGAGTGTGTGCCTCCACCTTGGCTCCACATTTGAATCTGTTGGGAGTGTTTCAAATCTGATGCCAGGGCCTCAGCCCGCAGGCCCTGCTAAGGGAGAAGCTCTGGGGTGGGGTCTGGGCCTCCCTCCATTTTGAAGTTCCCTGGGTAACTCTAGTGTGCAACCAGGGTCCGGAGTCTTTGGACAGTGGGCCCCCTCTGCCTCTCAAATTCATTTCCTGGGGAGCAGCCAGGGTAGCACATCCTCAGCCCTCTCCTTCCTCTCTGTCTCATTAGCTCTAGGATGGCGGAGGAGGAGGAAGAGGAAGGGGGGAGAAGGAGGAGGAGGAGGAGGAGGAGGAGGAGGAGGAGGAGGAGGAGGTACAACCAGCAGAGCAGGTGGCCAGAACTAGGCAGAAGCGGGGCCAGTCCTGCGTCCTCCAGCCCCTGGCTGCAGCCCTCACAGCTCCCTCCTGACCTACTTACTCAGGGCCCGCCACTGTGTGAGGGACTCAGGACTGGAGGACAGCAGAAATTACTGACCAAAGCCAAACACTGTGCAGATGGGGAGCAGAGGACACACTCCAGTCACACTAGAATTCTCACCGTTCCGGAACGCCACACTCCCTGCCACAGCTCCAGGCCTTAGGCCTGTGCTGTCCTCTCACACTGAAACGTCCCTTGATGTCAACTCTCTCCCCCCCCCCCAACCCCCGGGCGCTGTGTTCTGCCTTTCCTTGAAGGCTAAGCTTTGGGAGTTCCCCCCTGACCCTCTGCTCCCCAGGCAGGACCACTTTCTGTTCTCCCCCTTTTATCTATGGCTCACACCTGTAGGAATTTGTTCCCAGGATTAAGATAGCACTTCATACCTTGTGTTGTCTTGGGAGGTGTCTGCCTCCCTGACCAAGTGGGGAGCCCTCAAGGGCAGAGTTTTGCTCATTCATCACTGTATCGCCCCCCTCCCTGCCCACTCTGTGCCTCACACAACTGACTGTCAAATAGAAGGGCCTAGGCCTTGAAGTTGGACAGAGCTCACACAGCCTTTGGCTACTCACCTATACAGGTTAGAAATGCAGAATCCTAGGTCCCAGCCCAGACCAGAATCTGCATGTAGCAAGATTCTTTAGGTGATTCCAAAGTACACTGAAGTGTGAGAAGCATTGGTCATCTCCTTTAGTCCTCAACTTCCTCAGCTGTGAAATGGGAATAGGAACTGCTGATTCACAGGGTTGTTGGGAGGCTTGAGTAAGGAGACATACAGCATCTCCTGCAGGATGGAGCGTATTAAGACACTGTTACTGCTTGTGCTCTGGGAGAGGACAGCCATCTGCACTGGTCCACATTAAGGGCTCTGGGCTCTACCCTAGGGAGCCCTGGGCAGGGAGGCCAAGCAGACTTAGCAGCTCTCCAGTGGGGAGAAGGAAAACAGGGGAGACAGAGTGTCAGCGTGGGCTAGGTTTGTGGTCTCTCCTCTACTCCTTAAGGGGCCTTGATCCCCACAAAGAGCAAGTGTGTGCTGACCTGTAGTGCTCAGCTATTCCGAGCCAGCCCCCAGGGAAACCCACCCAGATCTCTCTCACTTTGTCAAGTCCATTATCCAAAGGGGGTGAAATCTTCTCTAGGATCTCAGAGAGCCGCCAGCAACTCAGACATGAGCAGGCTGTGGAATGGGAAAGTACAGTTGTTTGGATCGGACCTTTTTTTAAATTAATTAGTCATTAGTGCTCATTAATAATTCCATCCAACACAAGGAATGTACTACATTCCACATTTATGAGAAGTTCTTTTGCATCTACATTCCACTTCATATTGATTTATTTAATATTGAGAATCATGATGAGACCCATACAGAGATCAATTTGGGGGGAAATTACTCGTGTTTCAGAAAGATATCTGGGGAAATGCTTTCCCATGTGGTGTAGTCTCCTCTTGGAATTCCCTTACTCAGTTGCTCCTGGAGAGAGAGCCCCCGTATCTGCCTGGCCCACAGGCAGCCTTTTTCTGGGACAAGGCCAGGAATGAGACATCTCTCTGCTTATCTGTACTCTGCTCTCATCAGACCCTGCCAGCCCATCAGGTAGATAACAAAGGGGAATGATTGATTCAGTGACACCAGCTTCAATTTTTAACCTTTAGACCTCGCTCCCAGACAGATTAGATCAAGGTTACTCTCAACCTGTTCTCTGGGACGTGGTGGAAAATCCTTACACAGAAAGCTAACAGAAGCACCTAGAGAGATGCAGATACATCCTGGCAAGGGGCATGTGTGTCCTCCAGGGACATGGCCTGAGGTTGGCTCTGGCCAGGATTGAGGATTTAGGACTCTGGGCAACCAGAGACTTTTTTTTTGGTAGGGCTAGGAACCAGTTGCCAAGGTGGGGCCAACCTGGTTTCTGATTACAACATCATAGACTTAGGAAACACTTAATACAGGTTGAAGTTGCCAGTAAGGTGGCAGACCAGAGAGCAGGAAGGCAGGGTGCAGGCCCAGGGGCATCCAACTATGAGGATTTGCCTTTCAGGACCTAATAATCTAATAGTAGATATTAGACTCCCAGCTACAAAGAGTTCAGATAAATGGGGCTGTTGCCAGAGTGAGTCAGTGAGTCAGCAACTGCTCCAGCCTGAAGTCTCTGATCAGAATGTAGAGGCAGTAGAGACTGATGGAATCAGAAGGTGAAGTGCTGAACTCACTTTTTCCACAGCGTAACAGATAGGTAATTGACATGCGATAAATTGCACATACCTAAAATGTACCACTGAAATGTCTTATCATCTGTGTATCCCTGTGAAATCAACACCACAAACAAGATAATGAACACATCCATCCCCCCAAGAAGTTTCCTTGTGCCCTCTGTAACTTCTCCCTTCCACCCCTCCCGGCTACACCAATCCCCAGGCAACCACTGGTCAACTTTCTGTTGCTATATAACAGTTTGTGTTTCCTAGAATTTTACATAAATGGAATTAAACAGTATATAATCTTGTCAGACTCTTTTCATTCAGTGTAATTATTTTGAGATTCCTTCATATTGCATGAATCAGCAGCTTATTCCCTTTTATGGATGAGTCGTATTCCATCATGTACCACAGTTGGTTTGGTTATTCACCTGTGGATGGACATTTGAATTGTTTCGTGGTTTTGGCAAGTAAAGACAAAGCTGTTATAAACATTCATATGCCTGTCTTTGTATGCACGGATCTTTCACTTATCTTGGTAAATACAAAGGATCAAGGAGTACATCATACACTATATCTATATTAAGCTTTGTAAGAAACTGGCAGACTGTTTTGCAAAATGGTTTTATGTGTGCAAAATTGGAGACATTCTTACAGTAAAAAAAACAAAAATCTTTTATTTATCTGAAGTTTGAATTTAACTGGGTGCCCTGTGTTTTCTCTGATAACTTTATCCATGGAAAGAGGCCCAAGATCAGACTATTCTCTCCTAGATTCAGGGTTGACACACTTTTTCTGCAAAGGCCCACAGAGTAGTTTTTCTAGGCTTTATGAATTATATAGTTGTAATTTACTCAACTGTGCCATTATATTGTGACGATAGCTATAGAGAATATGTAAATTAATGAGCATGGCTGTGTTCTAATAAAATGTTATTTACAAAAAAAAAAAAAAAACAGGAGGCAAGCTGGAGATGGCCCACAGGTCATACAGTGGCTGACTTCTGTCTTAGATCACTGATTCCCAAAGTGTGATTCCAGGATCAGCAGTGTGAGTACCACGTGGGAGGTCAGTAGAAAAGCAAATTCTCAGGCTCTACCCCAGAACTATTGAACCAGAAGCTCTAGGAATGACGCTCAGCCATTTCAACACCAGGGAATTCTGATGGACACTATAGTTAAAGAACCACTGCTCTGGGGCGCCTGGATGGCTCAGTCAGTTAGCTGTCCAACTCTTGATTTTGGCTCAGGTCATGATTCTAGGATCATGGTTCCTGGGATCGAGTTCCGCATCGGGCTCCACACTGACAGTGTAGAGCCTGCTTGGGATTCTCTTTCCCTCTCTTTCTCTGCCTCTCCCCCACACATGTGTTCACTTCCCCCACCCCAACACACACACAAAATAAATAAATAAATGTTAAAAAAAAAAAAGCCACTGTTCAAGATTCTAGTTCCCAAGCATGGATGGACAGCAGTATCACCTGGGCACTGGCTCAAATACAGACACGGAGCCCAGCAGACCCTCTGATCAGAAATTCAGTGTGGAAGTTGACAGTGAGCACGGGAGAGCTGAATGTGTATGTTTTAGAAGGTTTTAAGGGTTTAGAACATTTATAATGAGTGATCACTGGATGTTAGATTCAGTGCCTGCTCATGTTGTAAGATTTCAAAGAATGAATGTAAGCAGCTCTAATCTCCCCAAATTAATAGATCTTTCACATCCTGAGTTACCTCATAATAAATACATGCATAAGGGTGGAAGCAGGTTCAGATTAGGAGGATAAAAACAATAATGTCCTTGATTCAAAGATCCTTTTTCTTTGCCCAGAAACTAAAAATGCATTTAAGGGTCGCCTGGGTGGCTCAGTCAGTTGAGCGTCCGACTTCGGCTCAGGTCATGATCTCGCGGTCCGTGGGTTCGAGCCCCGCGTCAGGCTCTGGGCTGACGGCTCAGAGCCTGGAGCCTGCTTCCGATTCTGTGTCTCCCTCTCTCTCTGCCCCTCCCCCATTCATGCTCTGTCTCTCTCTGTCTCAAAAATAAATAAACCTTAAAAAAAAAAAAACGCATTTAAATAAATCCCATTAACTGCGTTCCCATGACGCCGTCCACATAGGCAGAGTTGGTTAGACTAATGCTCACTCCTCCTCCTTTCCCACTGGATAGGAAAACTAACATAATTTATACAGGCTACTAAATTATGTGTCTTTACTACCTAGGATATCATTCAACCCAAAGAGAAATAATTAAATCAGCCAGTCATGTTTCCTTTTGGCTAATTCCCCCTCCCTAACCTCCAGAATACCTGGCAAACCACACCCTGGGAAATGACAAATATGTCAAAGTGTTATATGTATAGGAAAGGAAAACATGGAAGAAAATTCATTTAATGCCTCTTCTCTCACGCAACAGCCCCAATTAATGTCTTAGAGGCTGCTATCTCTGACTTACAGTTATTGACTTGTTTTATTTCCCTAAGAACAAGTGATCAAAATGCTTTGAGCAAAGGCTTTTGGTCTTTCTCTACCTCAGAAAGAGTATTATTAATTATTCGGCAACATGAAAAGTCCTCTTATAGTAGGGGAGGGCTAATCAGCATTTTGGGAAGAAGTTCTTGGGTCTGCAGCAAAAGAAGAAAAAAGAAAAGAAAACTCATCGGCTCTGGGGAATAGAGCAGCTTCATTTGTCTGCTTCTTAAATTTTACTTTGAACACTCCATACATTTAAACAGGCAATTTAAAAAACAGTCATTCGGGTCCTGGTTAATTAAGTAGCTCTGAACAGGAGCTCTCAGGCTGGGAAGAATAAGGCCAAGAGAATGGAAACCAGTTTGGCAATATCTTATCAAAAGTCACAAAGTGACTCAGTGATACCTGGGTGGCTCAGTTGGTTAAGCACCTGACTCTCGATCTTGGTTCAGGTCATGATCTCATGGTTCATGAGATTAAGCCCCACGTAGGGCTCTGTGCTGACAGTGTGGAGCCTGCTTGGGTTTCTCTCTCCCTCTCTCTGCCCCTCCTCTTCCCCCATGCACCCTCTCTCTTTCTCAAAATAAATAAACAAACATTTTTAAAAAAGAGTCATAAAGTGCTTCATGACTTTGAGATCAAAAAGAGAGGAGGGATGCAGAACTCTTCCGAACAGCTGCAAATCTCTTGTCCAATTGTCCTTTTTGAAACATCTCATAAGGATTATTTTTCTTTGAAGACTCAGTGAGTATGAAGGATGAGATGTTTGAAAAATGTATTTGTACATATATATGCATGCAGATACAGATACATATCTATATTTATATATCTATATCTATATCTATATCTATATGGAGAGAGATAAATGCTGTTATCTAAATATACATATATGAGACAGAGAGAGAGAGAACTAAATTTAGCCATCCATGGAGAAAAGGTGCTCACTTGTGCAATGAAGGTAGTATTTGTGAATCTCTCCAGTGGGATATTTCTGAGACATCTTTCCTATAGTGGAAATACTCCCGCTCTTTAATATTTGCCAGTTGATTGGCCAGGTTTAATGCAGCTGTCTATGAACGGCAGATCTTCTTAAGAATAAACCTGGCATCTGGCAAAGTCAGATAAATATTAAATATTTAAAATATTTAAAAATATTTTAAATAAATACAATATTTATTACATAGGTTGTAATAAATATTAGTGAATAAATAATCAAAATGTTGACACCATCTTCTTTCTTAGAGTCTACCATAGGTCATATATACTTGGTTCTAAGTACTTTATGTACTTTAATTTTTTTTTTAACGTTTATTTATTTTTGAGACAGAGAGAGACAGAGCATGAACAGGGGAGGGGCAGAGAAAGAGGGAGACACAGAATCTGAAACAGGCTCCAGGCTCTGAGCTGTCAGCACAGAGCCCGACGCGGGGCTCGAACTCACGGACTGCGAGATCATGACCTGAGCCGAAGTCGGCCGCCTAACAGACTGAGCCACCCAGGTGCCCCTACTTTATGTACTTTAAATAACCCATTTCCTCACAAAAACCCTTTGAGGGAGATACGATTTTCTTCAGTTAACAGAAAAACAAATTTAAGAGTAGAAAAATAGGTGATTTGCCTTAAGGTGACATAGCTGATCAGTAAAGTAGGAGAGATTTGAACTTAGTTTATGTACATCTGGGCAGATAACTTCTGAGTAGCTGTTACTAAAAATAAATAATAAAAGTAATAATTTTTAAATGCATGTTGTATTTGTCCCAGTTAATTTTCTTTGTAACTCAACAGAGTATCATCATTGTAAACAACTCCTAAAATGTTAAATTTGCATACAGTGAAAGTCAACAAAATCGACAGTAAGACTATGTGTACTCAAGTGCCTGTATTTATTGTTATTTTATTTTTTTTTACTGGGGAAATGCAGAATTTCTTCTACTCAGTTGTCTTGGAGTCTAGAGACTGAATAGTGGTCAAGACCACAGACTCTCAGGATGAGACAAATCCAGACTCAGCCACTTGCAAGCTACATAATTTGGAGATGGTCTCAATCTCCCCATTTGTGAAGTGGGAATAGTAATGGTGTCTGTTTTATGGGGTTGTTGGAAGGATAATAACATAGAAAACCCATCGGCCTATTTCTGGCACATGACAGGCGTTTAGCAAATTTTATTTTCCCTTTCTACTGTCCTTCGGATCTTGTTTGCCACTATTTCTTTGCTCCTGTTTAATAAACATGGCAGGCAAATGCATTTTGTTTATAGAGAAAGTTGACACACTGTCCCACTATACATTTTCCTTAGATTTGTGGCATAGTAAAAAAAAAAAAAAAAATACTGTTATCTAAATCCTTTCTGCTATTTCTTTCTGTGAGCAGAGGATCTCTCTCCAAAGGTTTTCTTTTCTGTTCTTTCAGCCAGCAAGACAAATAGACAAAGCAAACCACAGGAAAAAAATTATAATAATACAATAGAACAAAAACACTGGGGAAAGTGGTGCACATCAGTCGAAAATAGAAAGAAGGAATCTTGCCCATCTGAGAGCCCCTAAAATCTCTTTGAAGAGTCTTTCAGAAAAGAAAAAACAAAACAAAACACCTGCCTCATTAAGAATGCAGGAGAGCCTCCAGTGTCTCTCTCAGCCTCTCAGCCAGGTGCAGGGCCGTGTCTGCCCCAAGGGCATCTCAAAGATAACTGAAGGAGTGGCAAGGACCAGTGAGCCAGGCAGGATGGTTTTCCTGCGTGGGGAAGCTCTGGCAGCCCCTTGGCTCCACTGCCCACGAGTACCTGCCAGATCACGCAAACACAGAGCAGCTCAGCTGCCCTTTGGAGCAGCTTCAAGACTCAGCCGCACATGTTGAAAGACCTGAGCTGTGTTCAGGGCCCCTCCAGTGGTCTTTTCACCATTACCCAGTGACACATCACTGTCCTCCATGGAGCTGTTGCCCCGCTCAGGGGTCCCAGTCCCCCCCTCCTCATTTTTTAGTAGGAGGCCAAAAGGAGAATTTGAGCTTGCAGTAATACAGTTCTCTTTGGAGAGGTAGGAAGAAGTGACCAAAATGAATAGCCCTCTCTGTGAGTCACTAATCTTTGTACCTTCCCATATAACAGCTACCACCTATTGGGCATCAGCAGATGGGACTCCCAGAACTTTTTATACATGATCAGATTGGACCTTGATAGTGACCCTACAAGATAGCCATTATTATCATGTCCGTCCTGCAGATGAATAAACAGAGGCTGAGGTTAGGTTGCTTTTCTAGGGACGTTCGGTTAGTAATCGGTGGTGCAGCCTGGGTTGACTCCCAGGCCTGTGCTTGCTTTCTTGTTTTCGAGGTCCTAAAGGGGGAAGCAGAGATGTGGATACTTAGTAGTCCTCCGTGCACGGGCTCATGGTCTCTCCATAAAGTCTTCCTGGTTTGATATTTCAGAGAAGAGTCTTTATACAGGCTACTGGGTTTGGCCCCTTGAACAGCAGGTAAAATGGTGCTGTGTCACTCCCATTCCTGAGTATAATGTGTGTGGTATAGACCTACATGAAACATGCCAGAAGCTCTCACACAGGTGCTGTATGGGGTGCACACAGAAGCTTTGATCCTGTTGTGAGAAAGAGAAACACTGATGTGTGCAAGCCCGTTGTACCTCAAAGGTCGAACGTTTGGATGAAGGTGAAAACAGAGTGGTGGGGCTTTTTCCCTGTAAGAGAGGGAACAAAAGCAGATCCAAAGTGAAGAGGGGCCTCCACCAGTGAAGCGTTACTTTTGAGGAAATCTCTCTCATGTGTGGTCATTGTGGAACACCTTGACATGAAATTTGGTGTCCATGAAACAGAAATGAAAGCTCAATCAGAGAAAGGGCGACACCTCCAAGAACAGGTACTATGGAGACAGGCAAAGTGACAAGTGGAAAAGATTTTGCCGCCACCCTCATGAGAGGCTCGAGACTGCTCAAGAGGCCATTGGCATCTGTTGAGCAGGTTCGTTGGGTCCCCCAAAATTACACATCTGGCAAGGGCCGTCTCGGACAGCAGGGAGCGTGGACCAGGAGGGGCACTTAGCAGATATCCCTTAATGTTCAATGAAAAGCTAAAACGAATGTTTTTCTCTGATGTTTGAGAACTATTTTACATTGTTCAAAGAGCCTCCACGGGTGATTATGAGATCCAGTCATACCTCCAAAGGAATCCCCACCCAGTGTGGTGGTGCAGGGAGAACAGGCTTGAGTTCCCTATCTCTTTTGTAAAATCTACACTCCCCCATACCTTCCATGCTCCATAGGTAGATTAGGAGACCCTCAGTATGACAGCACTTTCTTGGAGCTCGGCATCCCCACTGCCTAGCACAGGGGCTCACTGCATGTAGGTTGTTGAACTGACTTGAACTGATCAAGCCCATTAATCCCTTTCTGGTTATGGGACTAGCTCAGTTTTCCAGACCTAATAAATCATGAACACCAAGAAGTCCTCCTCAGTCCCCTTGGTGTGTCCATTATTGATTTCCCAGGTTTATATTGTGGGAGGGAGTCTGCACCCTGCACCCTGGCCATACAGCCTTGAGCTCCAGTGGGTGGCAAAGGCTCCTGACCAGTTCCTACCCAGGACGTGATGCCTGTTCTGAAGTTCCCTTGAACAAGGTCCCTCTGCACTTGGAGTCCACCATCTGTTAGGTATCTGTGATGCTCTGCTGATGTCCCATCATAGAGCAAGTCTGGCTGAAGGAGGAGGGGGAATTTCTGGTTAACATTAAGCAAACCTATGAGGTTCTACCCTAGCCACGGGACATGTTTCCTCAGTGGCCTCAGTGAATTGCTGGAGCTACAAGATATTTCTCAACAACAGTTATTCAGATGAGCACGTGTCCCTGGAGACTAGAGGTGCTGACATGACAGCAGACCCTAGACCCTTCCATTCAGTCACTGACCATCGTCTCCACGTGTCCACCTGTGTGTGGCTTCTTTGAAAGAGGCCAAAAGGGCTCTGGGAAAAAGGGAACGAGAGGGGATCCTTATTAGCTGTGCCACACAGAAGCTTTTCTGATTACCCTTGCACTGAGTTTGAGAACCTAAAGTAGAGAAGCCCAGTTTGCCTTGCTTCCTTATTCAGCTTTAGCCGGGACCACTTACCACTCTGGTTTTGTGCGACCTTGAGACCTCACTTAGCTCAAAGGCACCAGAAGAGGGGCGGAGATGACAAGGTACAAAATGAAACTGAGTTTGGAGATCATGAACTGGGATTTGTTGGAAAACCTAGTGCTAAGCTGTTTACTAGCCTACCGTTTACGTGCTTAGGCTGCGTAGGTCCATGGCGCGCCGTGGGCGCGGGTGCGCAATGTGCGTGTGAAGTCGTCATCCTCTGACTCGCTGTGCACCTGCTAGGTCCAAGCCCTGGAGCTTAGGGTTAAGTAGCGATTCACAGTCGCCTAAGTGTTTGCCAAATAAGCGGAAAGAGCGGAGCCACCGCCACGAATCTCTTGTGTGGGAAGTGAGGCCGGATTCGCGGCTTGAAGAATGGAAGCTCAGATGATGTAAAGAAGCACAGGGTGAGGCCGGCAGGGGAAGAGTGTGAGCAAAAGCACTGGGGCTGGGAGGCTGAGGCAAGGGGTGGGCTTTGCAGTGATGGGCCTGTGCAGTGGGCCTCAGTCTTGGCCCCCTGGTCACTGCCTTGATACCTTCTTCGTAATCCCAGAGATTGATCTGGACGGAGGCAGATTGCAGTGCCACCCCTCCGGCACCGGGGACAGAGGCTGAGTGCAGAGTACTCGAGATCCCCCGTCTCCACGTTGGCTCCCGGCCCAGCCACCTACAGGCTGTGGAACCAAGCCTTGCTCTCCACCAGCCTCCTTTCCTTTCTGTAAAATGAGGACAATTCCTGACTCAGCCTCAAGGCACAACTGTGAGGATTAAGGGAGGCAACACGTTGTGAAGTATTCCGTGCTGTGCCTGATAACGACTTCATAAATTATTATTGTAACCATCGCTCTTAATTGGCTGATAGGGCAACGGATGCTTAAAGAAGGTAAACAGTTGTGCAGAGTTACACAAACTAGAGGCTGTGTTAGACTAGAACCCACAAGTCCCGAGAGCCAGCCAGATGCTTCACCTACGGGGAGAAATGGAATTTGGGGTAAGGAAAAGGAGTTGCATAACGTCTAGAAGTCGAGCTTTGGCTCCCCCCCTCAGGAAGGCCGTGACCAGGTAATTTCTCGAAACTCTCTGGGCTTCATTTCCTTACTGTCAAGTGGAGACTCTGTCACCTGCCTCATGGAATACCATTAGGATTCAGTGAGGTAACACGTGGGCGGGCTCAGCGGGCAGCCAGGCACAAGGTAGGTGCTGGCCACGTGGACCACGTATTAGCCCAACTTGGACGAGAGTGCAGAACCTCTGCAGCCCCGGGTGTGGCATTTGTGTGAAAAATGGGTCTTAAACTTACCAGTTGATAGAAGGTTGCTTCATAGCCTAATTGGGGACAGAGGCCACAAAGGTGGCAAAACTCAGTGAGCTGATTCCCTGCCTGAGAAGCCTTCAGCCTTGAGTATCCCCCTTAGAAGTGCCACCACGCAAACACCTGTTGCTTGAGACAGCAGAGCTTTCCTGAAGGACTCCGAAAGCTGCCCCTCACACCCACCAGAGGCTGCCTGTCCACCAGAACCCTCGGGGTTCGCACAGCAAAGCGGGAAGTCCCTGTCCCAGGATGCAGCTGCTCCATACTGCTCTGGGCATCTGCGATGATATCCATTCCCTCCGACCTTTTCATTTTTGTGATCCTGGGGAAGAAGCCAAGTCAGCTCAACAACATTTATGTTATTTATTTATTTATTTTAATTTTTTTAATGTTTATTTTTGAGAGAGAAAGAGAGAGAGGGAGGGGCAGAGAGAGACGAGACACAGAATCCCAAGCAGGCTCCAGGCTCTGAGCTGTCAGCACAGAGCCCACCACGGGGCTCAAACTCGTGAACCGCAAGGTCGTGACCTGAGCCAAAGTCGGACGCTTAACCGACTGAGCCACCCAGGTGCCCCCTCAACATTTGTTGAGCGCGTTCTAGATACTGCACCTACCCAAATATCCTTTTCTCCCCAGCCGAGGACATGAGATATTGAGGTGTCATAGCCTCCTCAGGATCACCAGCCTGGATCATGAGGGATTGTTAACTATTTTATTAATAACAAACTACTTAAAAAATATCTAAAATGTCCCAGGCAATGAGCTAAAATACTTTACTTAAAAGTGTTCTTTCAATTAATCGTCCCAGCAGTCCGGCGAAGTAGGGCTTATTACTGTGGGTGAGGCTCAAAGGTGTCAAGTGCTTAAAGGCCATAGAGTTAGAAGGCGGTAGAACCGGGTGTGAATTCGGACTCTGGAGTCCACATGATTCACCAGATCAGAAAGGCTAGATAAGCCAGGTAACAACATGGGTGTTATGTGTCCCTTGGTCAGAACCTGGGCAATGCCAGGGCTAAAGTATCCATGCCACATGGCTTTGTGGAATGGAGTCATGATAGGCAACAGAAGACAGGGAATCTGGGAGTGGCAGCTTTTGTTCTGAAATGTTCCTTCAGGCCTCCAATCTCCTTCAAGCCCTAGCTGAGCCACCTCCCCAGCATGGCTCTACCCAGACCAGGAGTTTGGGAATCAGGCAAACCTTTCTTCTGCTGCTTCCTGGCCCAGTGACCTTGGACAGGTCCCTTAGCTTCTCTGAGCTTTGGTTTGGTTATCTGTGGAAGGGGATGAAACTATCTGATCCTTGAAGTGCATCATAGAGGGTAAAATGAGTTTCACGGTGTGAAACTGGGTCCGCCACATAGTAAGGACTCAGTGAGAACCTACCATACCATATCTTCTCAATTCAAAGGGCTCTGGCTGGCTTCTGAGCCAAGACTTACAGTAATCATTCACTTTTTCCTCTCTCCTGGGATTGGAGAGAAACCTAATACATTCATTTAATATGATAATACTGACTCTGGTACCAGAATGCCCGAGTTCAAATCTTGTCTCCATCACTTACTGCCACCGTGATCTTGAGCAAGTCACTTGAATTCTCTGAGCCTTGACATCCTTCTCTGTTCAAAGAAGATAGTAATGGTACCTATGCTCTAGGGTTCCTATGGAAGCTAAATGAGATAATCGATTAAAAGCATGTAGAAAGCCCTTAATGTTAAACATGAAAAAAAAAGGTATAAACTCACATTTATGCAGCATCTTCTTTGTGTCAAGCTAATACTAGCTGCTGGGGTACGGTTGTTAGTGAAACTGATCTGGTCCCAGCCCCCATGGAGGTCACAGGGTCCAGTGAGAGAGACCCACAAGCTGATAAACTAAGAAATACATCTAACGTTCCAAATTGTAATACAGTCTGGGAAAGAAATGAACATGGTTTAGTGATAGGGAGTAACAGGTGAAACCTACTTTGTGAAGGTCAAGGAAAGTTGTGAAGTCTAGAAAATTCCATAGTTCCCCTCTTGGAAATTTATCACGCCCACTAACATATTAAAGACTGAGAAATCTTGAGTAACAGAGGAAAGAAGTCCATTTAAGTTTGTTTATCCTAGGTTTTTCCAGATTGTTTTGACTGCACACTCTTTTTCCCTGTAGAAGACCTTTTAATCATCCTTTAAAATTAGTGTTCTGCTGAACACATTTCAGAGACCTGAACTAAGCTAATACTTCTGTGTAATTAGCTCTTTTTGACAGCCCGAGGCAGGAATCTTCCACGTGGTTATTCTTCAGACTATAATGACAACACTGTTAGTGAAAAATGTCTTACCAGGTGTCACATTCATCCTGTTTTTCTTCAGTGCTATTGATTTCTTCTCTCTCTTTGGATTTCTTTCTTGGGATATTTGTTCATGTCTCTTTGTTAGCAAACTAGTCTTCACTCGGTCTTTTTGCAGAGGGGTGAAAAAGTTGCTCTTCAAGGGGCGTGAACTCGGGTGAGTTATGTAGCAGGCATCACAGCATGGAGCCCTGACAGCATTTTCCTGGAGCCAGCTCGAGGCACCCGTACCTGTGTGGTGAGAGCAGATGTCCTGTTTAGAATTCACAAGTGACAGTGAGGTTGCCATGCCAGCTGGCAAAGAGTACTGGGCATTCCCTGATCGGCACCGACAGGTAAGAAGAATGAGAAAAAGAGCACAGAGCTGCACAGTGTGGTGTCACTCTTCAAAATAAATGGGGCTAATTCATTGCCACTACATGCCAGAGTAGATCATGGAGCAGGCAAAGGATGACCTTAGGGCACAAGAAAATGATCTTGTACACAAAATGTTTCACACTTCAAGCTTAAGAGAATGGCAGAAATTCTACCTGTTTGGGTCTACCATTGGAAGCACTTAATAAATGGCAAATATTTCCTGAAATTAAATTGCCAATCTTTCATGAACATGGGAATCAAATGGACTTGCATTTGTAGACTGACTCTGGCACCACACTAGCTCTATGACCTTATTTACTCTTTTCAAGCTTCAGTTTCTTCATCCATAGAGATATTGCCACAAACCTCCTACGAGGATTATGTGGGAAGGTGGTAATAGTGCAGTAGCAGGCTGTTAGTGGGGTATTTTAAAAAAAATTTTTAATGTTTATTTATTTTTGAGAGAGACAGAGACAGAATGCAAGTGGGTTAGGGGCAGAGAGAGAGGGAGACACAGAATCTGAAACAGGCTCCAGACTCCGAGCTGTCAGCACAGAGCCTGACGCGGGGCTCGAACCCACGAGCCATGAGATCATGACCTGAGCCGAAGTCGGACGCTCAACCAACTGAGCCACCCAGGCGCCCCAGTTAGTAGGGTATTTTAAAATGTAGGGGTGCCTGGGTGACTCAGTCACTTAATTTGACTCTGGCTCAGGTCATGGTCTCACATTTTGTGAGTTTGAGCCCCACATGGGGCTCTGCACTGAGAGCACAGAGCCTTCTTCGGATCATCTGTCTCCCTCTCTCTCTGCCCCTCAGCCAGTGTGGAAGGGCTCCAGGGAAGACTTTGGTTTCCTGATGCCGTTGCTCAGAGCAAGACATGGCTCTGAAGTGCACAGTAAGTGCCAGCGACCAGTCGTGTGCCTGGCAATGATGATCTGTTCTGTGACCCTGGGGGCTATCTGGTTGACGGGAATGCTCCATCTTTTTCCTCCTGAAGATGCCAGGAATATTGGCACAGAGAAATGTACAGGACAGGGCTTAGAAAGACCACCTCATGCTATTTTCCGATTCTATGTCCTCATTTCCCCAGTAGGGAAACTGAGATATGGGAGAAAGATTGGCCCATTCAGTGGGTTGGTAGAATCTAAGAAAGTGAGTTCTTAATTGCTGTTTCTATTCTCCATAAGACTTAACACTACATGCCAGGACAAATAGCCTGGATAAAGATGACTAGTGTCTCACACCTGGCATAATGCATGGTGATAGGTGGTGTAGTTGAACCCAAATATGGTGTAGTTGAACCCAAATATTAAGAAGCCATCTAAGAGACATCTATTATTCTTCCCTTTTGCTCCTTCCTTTTTTTTTTTTTTTTTTTTTTTGTCTTTTGTTAACATGGTGATGGTGTAGCAACCATTTTGTGACCATGAGGATACCCTGAGGATGGGTCCAAGCAGCAAGGACACAGGACAGAAAAGTAGAAGGATGCTGGGTCATCAAAGGCATCATAGAGCCATCATAGCTGTCTGGACTATCCACTCTGGGCTTCTCTGAACCAAGAAAAACTCTCCATTTTACAATGTGTGGGGGTGTCCTCATGTGTTTGTATGTGCGCATCAGACAAGCTTGGCTTCAAATTCCAGCTCTACATGAGTTGAAACAACCTAATTAATTTTTCTTTTGAATTTACATTTCTTTATAGTCCCATAAATAATAACTGCCACTAATTAGATACTCTGTTCCAGGAGTGGTGCTGCATACTTTATATGTATCATAGAACAGATGTTCCCAACATTGTCCAGATGAGAAAGCAGGCTGAAATTAACAAGCAATTTGCACCAGCAGGAATTCAGACCTAGGGTTGTCTGACTTTGGACACCTGTGCTCTTAAAACATGGGTATCCATTCAAGATGGATAAAATCATATGTATCTCATTGATTTGTTAGGATTATGTAAAACTGGGTACCATGGCACAAGGGGGGCACTTATTAAATAGTAGCTCATATATTATTGCCTAGACAAAGTTGTCTTTTTTAGTTTTCACTTTATTTTTTGGTTTTGTTTGCTTGATTTATGAGACTTAGAAAAAAAGTCTGTGGACAGAAAGGGAGCAATCCCAAGAGGTAAAGGAAAAGCATTAGGATGGAAGGGAACTTTTTTCTTCCTGTCAGTGACCAATTCTTTATAGATAATTGGAAACTAGTACTTTCTACTGGATCTGGAGGCCATTCAGAATGGCTGGACTTTGAATAGCAGGAAATGTGTTCTGGGCCATATGTATTCATAACTCAGTGTGACGCTAGGCAAATCCCTTCCATTTTCTGGATCCTGGGTCTCACCTCTATCTATATAAGGAGATGGGTGAATTGGGTTATCTCTAGGGACTTTTTCAGTTGCTCTTCTGATAATTTGAAGCTCACACAGAATAGTCAGACCACACACTCCCCCCACCCAATCTCAGTAGAATACTTATTTCAATCAAGTCTTCATGCAGTCATTTGTAGACACTATGTATTCATACTTTAGACATATGTTAATTTCAAGACTGTTACTCATGACATGTTAATTTTAGCATCGTATCACCAAAGCACTTTCGTGTAAGACATATGCTACCATTACTTCTAAAAATTCCTTGTAAGACATTAGAAGTAAGGAAAACTTAAGAGATAAAATCAAAGTGCCAATAATCCTCAAATCTGACTTTCTTTCCAAATTACGTGCCGTTCAGGTTGCTATTGAAAATGAGTCTGTATTTCCTGTCTGACAGTAACAAAAGGTGCTTACAAGATTTCAGGATAAAGAGAGAGCAGCCCAAATTACATATGCATTCTTAGGCCATGAATCCCTTAAGTGACCCTGGCAGCAATGCTGTTAAAGGCAGCATTCTACACTTGCTCTGGCCCATTTTACATTGTGAGATCCCAAGGCTTATAAGCTGTTCAGCAATGGAAATAATAGAGATTCAGAGACAGCCTGTGGGAAGACACCTATCCAGGAGATCGTAAGGGCTTGCTGTTATCTTCTCGGCACCCAACCCTGTATGCCCATCTGCACCCAGAGGAGAGAATAAGAACCCTTGGTCAGGGAGATTTAGGGAAGAACTTCTCAATGACCAGCCATTTACAGGCAATGACCTTCTCATCATTGTAAGAAGGTAAGTTGAGGTCGGGTCACTTTGGTCATGATGTCAAAAGGATCAAACGAGGTGGAAGGTTGCCCTTGATGAATGTCATCCTCCCTTCTACAAGACTCTTGACTAGGAGTGCAGGCTTTGCATTACTATTTGCATTACTATTAACTGTTAACTATTACTACAAAGCCCTTCCATTTTCCGGATCCTGGGTCTCACGTCTATCTATACACGGAGATGGGTGAATTGGGTTATCTCTAGGGACTTCTTCAGTCGCTCCTCTGATAATTTCAAGCTCACACACTTGCATTACTATTACTATTAACGAAACTCCAGACTTTATTTGGATTTCCTTAGTTTTTCCATTAATACTCTCTTTCTGTTACAGGATCAAGTCCAATGAACCACGTCTCAATTAGTTATTATACCTCCTTAGTCTCCCGGAGTCAGTAGCAATTTCTTAGTCTTTCCTTTTTTATGACTTTGATAGAGGATTATTAGCCAGGTACTCTGTAGAAGTCCCCCAGTTTGAGTTTTTCCTCATGTTTTTTTGCACTATTAGACATGCGTTTTGGGGGTTTTGAAAGAATGCACAGAAGTGAAGTCACATCCTATCAGGAGACACGTGACATCCACATGACAACACTGGTGTGACATTAACCTTCATCACTTGGTTGAGGTGGTATTTGCCAGGGCTCTCCACTGTCCTGTGACTGGTTTCCCCATTTCCTGTATTCTTTAGATATGAGTCACTTAAGTTAGCCCACCCTCAGGGAGGGATGGGGCAGAAATTAAGAACTAAGTTCTGTAAATGGTATCTTTTGAAATTGTCTGTTTGAGCTATTTTTGCTGGTATTGATTTTTGCCAAGTGACCTTGCCTAGTGACCTTACTGTTTCATTTATTAATCCTAGTAAATTTTTTATGGGTTATTCCGAAATTGCCATGCACAAAATCACATCCATTGTGGAAACGTGACAATTTTGCTTCTTCCTGTCTAGTCCTTACGCTTTTATGTTTTCATGCCTTATTACACAGGTTTTCAGTATAATGTAAAGTAGATGTTGCTATAGCAGTCATTTTCTCATTTTCAGTCTTAGAGGGCAAGTCTTCAGCATTTTACCACTAAGTATATAAATACCCCATGTGATATTTAGAAAGCCCCCTTCTATTTCTAAGAGTTTTATTATGAATGGATGTTGGATTTTAGTAAATCACTTACTACATCCCTGAAAAATGATCATATGGTTTTTATTTTATTTTGTGAAGGTGGAAAAATATACTGATCAATTACAGTGTTAAATTAACCTTGCCTTCCTAGAGTAAGTGGGTGATCAGGGTATATTATCCTTTTTTGTGTATTACTATATTAGAATGGTCAATATTTTGATTAGAACTTTTGTAGCTGTGTTAATGAATCATAGCCTCATTAAGTGAGGTGGGAAGTGCTTTCTTCATTTTTTTTTTTTTATCACCAGGAATTGTTCTAAAAACTGTATTCTTCCTCCTTAAATGTTTAGTAAAATTTACCTGAGGAACCACCTGAGTCTACATTTTGGTGGTGGGGTGCAGGCAAGTTTTTAATTATGAATTACATTTTGTTAATAGAGGGTCGTTTATATTTCTACTTCTTCTGTCTATTTTGAAATTGTTTTATAGGAATTTGACTATTTCATCTAAACTTTCCAATGTATTTACATACATTTGTTTATGATATCCTTATCTTGTGGTGTTCCTTTTTTTCATTCCTGATGTTTGTTATTTGTGTCTGCTGTCCTATTTTTTTAACCTGATGTATCTTGTCCTGGTGTATCTAATTTATTAGTCTTTTTCTCTCTCTTTCATTGATTTCTGATCATCTATTTATTGTTTGTTTCTTTTTATTTTGGATTCAATTTACTTTTCTTTCTCTAGTTTTTTTGAGAATGCCTTTTGTTAATGTCTAAATCACTGATTTTGTACCTTTTTAAAAAAAAACATTGTATTTCAGGCTATAAATGTCTGTCTGAGAACATCTTTAGCTTCATATTACAGTTACAATGTTTATCTTTTTTTATCATTTGTTTCAAATATTTTCCAATTTCTCTTGTAATTTCCTTATTGACCCATGGTTTGTATAGAACCATGTCTCTTAATTTTGAAATGTAAGATGATCTTCTAGGACACTAGAAGAGCAGGTGTGCACACATGTACACACACACAAACACACACACACACACACACACACACACACACCACATATTCTGGTTGTTCTCAGTGGTGATGTTGGTCTGAAATATTTAATCTCCCATCAGCAGCAGCAGACCTCTTCTTCTTTATTTTTGGACCCTCAACAAAGTCTTACTTCTCCATGAAGCTTTCCGTTAATTATCCCCTACCATTCTCATCCCTCAATGTATCCAATCTGTTGCTGTACTTCTCAGTCGGCTCCTGTGTTTCTGACTGCTTCTTTCCTGCTTGCTCCCTCTCATCTCTCCTTCATCAAGGACATTGTATTATAATTTGTCTGTGCCTCACCTCAGCGCCTCACATAGAGAAGGAAATGCCAGGAATGTTCTCCAATAGGCAGGTTAGCCTGCCACCGGTCATACCCCTTAATGAGCACCGACCCCTCTCTGCTGGTACAGATGATGGACAGGAGCTGACTTTAGTGGCTCGTTACCCCACCAAACGCACAGTCGCTGGCTCTCACAAGAATAGGGACGTTTGTTTTTCCACCTGACCTCTCTCCTTGCCTATCTGGTGCTCTGGCTTTGTTGTCTGAGATCAGAAGCACTGACTACCACAGGAGCAAGATGAGTCTGAATCCAGCCCTGACCCTCCTGGAGCTCAGATGAGGCACCCTAAGGAGATTCCATCAGCTCAGACTCTTACCACAATTGTTTGGAGAAAAAATGAGGGTGCTTGGGAGTGATTTAATTATATGGATTGCAGTGACTTGCTCTGTTATTGATTTTTTATATTCAAGGAGTCTTTAAAGTGATTATTCTTGGAATGGGCAACCACCGCCACATTGATTTCTGTGAAGTTGATGGTATCTGGAGAGGAGCCAATCCTGCTGGGCAGAATGCATTTGGAAGTGAAGTGACAGACTCTTTCTAATGAGGTTCTGAGAGGAGAATTGAATATGGAGGAGCAAGCAGATTGCTTTAAACACAGCCAACACTTTCCACTTCCACTCTCCTCTCTCCTTCATGTGCAAATCCAGTATTATCCTTGGAAACATGCAGTTTCCCCCCACCCGCCCCAACCCTGGGGATTCTAGAGGCATCAGAACATTTTAATATAAAAGGTGATCGCTTGGTCATAGTACCATTTACATTTGGATTTATTTTTGCATGTGAAAAGAAATATGTGTATCAATAAAAAAGGCAAACACAGGGACACCTGGGTGGCTCAGTCAGTTGAGACTCTGACCTCGGCTCAGGTCAGGATCTCACAGTTTGTGGGTTCAAGCCCCACATCGGGCTCTGTGCTGACAGCTCAGAACCTGGAGCCTGCTTCAGATTCTGGGTATCCCTCTCTCTCTCTCTGCCCTCTCCCGCTCATGCTGTCTCTCTTTGTCTCTCAAAAATACATAAACATTAAAAAAAAAAAAGGCTAACACAACTAGTGGTGATTATTTTCTGGTAGCAATAGCATGGATCATTATAATTTTTCACAATTACTTTTGTATTCAGAAATGTATTTTTATGGCCCAAAATTCATTTCAAGAAAGGACTATATCCTCTGACCTAGTGTTGCACTTCCAGGAAGATATCCTAGGTTAATAACTTAAAACATGGAAAATATGCCTATGTATAAACATGACAATATATAACTAATTATTTGTAAACAAGCTATGCTTTTAAAAATAATATAAATATGCAGGAATAAGGATATGTAGGATTAAATGTTGATACACTTGTATGCAATATAATGTAACTTTTAAGAACATTTTTTAAAAAGTTCTATTTTTTTTATTACGTTGAAGTATAATTAACGTACAATGTTATATTAGTTTCATGTATGCAACATATCGATTCAATAATTCTGTACATTACTCATTCTCACCATGATAAATACAGTCACTGTTTGTCACCATACAATATTATTACGCTATTTTTTTTTTTTTGAAAGAGAGTGCGAGTCAGTGCATGCAAGCGGGGGAGGGGCAGAGAGAGAGACAGTGAGAGAGAGAGAGAGAGAGAGAGAGAGAGAGGGAGAGAATCCCAAGAAGTCTCAGTGCTCAGCGCAGGAGCCCAATGCAGGGCTCAATCCCATGACCCCTGAGATCATGACTTGAACTGAAATCAAGAGTCAGACGTTTAACCGACTGAGCCTCCCAGGGACCCCATACGGTGTTATTGACTGTATCCCCTATGTTGTACTTTTCATCTCCATGACTTATTTATTTTATAAGTGGAAGCTTGTACCTCTTAATCTTCTTCCTCTATCTCACCTGTCCTCCCATCCACCTTCTCTCTGGCAACCACCAGTTTGTTTCGGTATTTGAGATTCTGGTTTTTTTCTTTTGTTTTTTACATTCTATGAATAAGTGAAATCATATGGTGTTTGTCTTTCTGTGACTTATTTCATGTAGCTTAATACACTCTAGGTCCATCCATGATGAGAAGAATGGCAAGACCTCATTCTTTTTTTATGGCTGAGTCATATTCCATTGTATATTAAAAATTGATTTTGGGGGTGCCCAGGTGGCTCGATTGGTTAAGCATCCGACTTTGGCTCAAGTCATGATCTCACACACAGTTTGTGAGTTGGAGCCCCGCGTTGGACTCTGTGCTGACAGCTCAGAGCTTGGAGCCTGCATCGGATTCTGTGTCTCCTTCTCTTTCTGCCCCTCCCCCACTCATGCGTGTGCGCGTGTGTGTGCGCGCACGCGCGCGCGCGCGCACACACACACATACACTCTCTCTCTCTCTCTCTCTCTCTCTCTCTCAAAAATAAACTTAAAAAAAATCCAACATTTATTAAATGTCCACTCTACAGGAGTGTCTAGGTGGCTCAGTCAATTAAGTGTCTGACTTCAGCTCGGGTCATGATCTCACAGTTCATGAGTCCAAACCCTGCATCAGGCTCTGTGCTGACAGCTCAGAGCCTGGAGCCTGCTTCAGATTCTGTGTCTCCCTCTATCTCTGCCTCTCCCTCCCTCTTTCTTTCTCTCTCCCTCTCTCTCTCTCTCTCAAAAATAAACATTAAAAAATTGTTGAAAAGCTGATTTTTGATGATTTGGGGGAAAGCACAGTATACATTGTGAAAATAAAAACACAACTTATACGTTTTATTCACATTATAATACCTTGAAATATAACTTTAATTCTGTTAAATATACAATACACTATCCATAGGCGGTTTTGGATGGCAGACTCCCAAGTGAGTCTGCTTTCCCCTATGTTTTCTTTTCTATTTTCTCTGAGTTTCCATTAGTGAGCATGATCACACACACACACACACACACACACACACATACATTCACTGATAAATTCATATCAGAAGGTACTTTAGACCCTTAGAGTTAAAGCTTTGCTTATTACTTAAACTCTAAGGAGAATAATTGAGGCTTCAGTGAATATAAGTTTTTATATTAATTTAATTTTCTCTCCAAATTCATGCTTGAATGCTTATGCAATTATTGAACCCAAATCTGTAATAATTTCACCAATTATTTGGAAATCATGTCAAGTGGGAATACAAAGGCACACAACTAAAATGGGCAAGAGGGTCTGAGGTTAGATGTTACTGTATTTTCGCAAGATATTCCAAGGGTGTGCACTAATCAGCCTTTGTCTTTTTCTAAAGCATTGCTTATTCTACTCCGAGACCGTGACCTAATTGGATCAATTTCTCTTTGAGGGTGTTGACATGTGTAATTCACTCTGGGTTCTGGATTGCTGTTACATTTCTCACATTGCCACTAAACTGTATAACGATGAGAGGCAGGTTCTGTACGTACACCACACCCCGGAGCACTCAGTGCGAGGTGTCTCAGGGAATGATTCTGCAGAGGACATTTCTTACATAGCATTCTGGTGGGCAGCACCCCCCTGGAGTAGCAGGGGCCCCAATTTTACACACATTCCTGCTGTGCTTGACTCCTCACTTCTCTCCTCCTATCACGCTTCATTATTCAGTTGGGTTGAGTTGTTTATCCTAGCCAGAATATAAGAATGAAATAAGGGTCAATTGAAATATAGGAGGAAGAAAAGGTGGCCAAGAATGTAGGGAAATTGCAGAGAGCTTATCCAAATCAGATTCTCTGATCCTCAAAATTAGAAGTGTTTTATTTATTTTTTAAAAATGTTTAAATATAATTTATTGTCAAATTGGCTTCCATACAACACCCAGTGCTCATCCCAACAAGTGCCCTCCTCAATGATAAGAAGTGTTTTCAATCTCACTTCCTGAATGGGAGTCTACTGACTCTACGATTATGGAAAACAGTGATCAAATCAATACTGTATATTACTGAAGCTGTATTGTGATGTGCCAGGTCTGAATGGGAACAGGGGTTTAAAGCAAGGTCATTAGTCTAATTGGCTGAATTGTTTAAGTGGTGGCCCTTTATGATGAGAGTACCTATGAAGATTTAAACAGAACTAAACCCCACTGCTTCCCTCCCCCACAAAAAAAAAAAATAAAGGATAAAGTAATTTTTTTGAGTGTATTAGGATGACTAGTCTCATCTATGTTGCAGTAAAATAGATACCCCAAGTTTTAGGCTTACAACAACAAAATTTTGTCCCTCACTTACATCAGTCTGATGTACATCAGGGATGTTCCTCCAAGCAGTGACTCAGGGGTCCAGGCTTCTTCTGTTCTACTCTCTTAGAATCTTTTGTTTCTGACTCTTTGGATAGATAACAGAGAGAGGGAGCAAGAAGACAGTGCCCCCATTCTTAATGACCTAGGGCTAGAAGGGACAGATCCCTTAAATACAAGAAATACTCACATGAAACCCCTCCCCCCACAAAAAAGATGCTTAGTAACCAGATATTTGAAGAGGATTACCAACCTGTGCCACAAGCAGTAAGTGAATTGTTGCATCCTACTTGAAGAGTTTATTCCCATGAGAGATCTCAGGTACCTGATGCGGCACCTTGGTGCCTTGTCACCTGTGTGAGTGCCCCAAGGAGAAAGAATATGTCTACAGCCAGTGAGTTCCTGACGTCAAACTTAACTAACCTTTCTTTTCTTTGATTGTTATTTTTTTTCCTTTTATTTGCTTAGTGTTTTGAATGTTTGTCATTAAGCCAACCACAAATTATCACTTGTCAAAAACGTCCTCTTACAAAGTTTGTTCACGTCAGAAACTCTGCTGTCCTTTCAACCGCAGCCCTCTTTGGTCACATTTTCTTTGAACTAATGACACATGCATTCATACATTATTCCAAGACAGGCATGTATCCTGGTGGCTGCTGTTTGCTTGAGAATTGAGACATCTGCTTCTGGACTTCTAGTCACCTGTTCCTTTCTCCCATAATAACTGAACTCTTCTAACTGCAAACCCTCCTTGACATTCGTTTCTTAAGACACATCTTGAATGAATGTGCATGTAAAGGCACACAGCTTCTCTTCCTTTATGAAGCTTCGTGGAGTCTATCAGCTACGTATTCATTATTTTAACAGGTTTTTATTGAGCATCTTAAGCGATAAGCAATGTCTTAGTCCCTGAAGAATTAGCATCAAACAAAATAAATAAATTTTCTTATCTTGTGAAGTTTATCTTCCATTTGAAGGATATGATAACAAAGAAAAAAGGTTTTTAATTGCCAATTGTGCTAACAGCTCTGAGGAAAATAAATCAGGGTATTGTAAGAAAAGGAGGTGGACTGCTTTCATTTGGGCATGACTTTTTAAAGAAAGTAATGTGTGGGCCGACACTTGAAAACTTGAACGTGTGGTCTTTCCTTCTTCTGGGGTCCCACGGCAATGTGTTTCTATTACTTGTAAAATAGTTCTCACGATCTTCATGAGAAGAATATTTTGCCTCCACCTCCTCTTCTATTCTGTGAGACCGTGAGCTTTGGGGGTGCAAGAATTATGTTTTATTTGTCCCTTATATGGAAATGACTTTAAATTTTACCTTTACTTTAATTAAATAGTTAATGACTAACATGGTAAATGACACTTAGTAGTTGCTCAATAAATGGAAACTCTCAGCTTAGTGAACACACACACACACACACAGCCACACACACAGTAAGTATATTCAAACATGACTGTTGGATTGAAGACAGTTGTGTTGACTAGACATCATCAGAGGTAATTCACAGTGTTAAAGCTGGTTTCAGTGCCTGTCTAGCTTGACAGTGAGTCAGTTTCTTTGTGGTGTCTCTCGAGTCAGACAGCCTATTGAGAGCCATCTCTACTTGTTTCATGCCACTCTGAACACACAGCTAACCCAAAGGATTTTCATAGCATGCAAGCACATTTACTCTTGTAATTGACTGGCTAAGGCTCATGCTTAGAGAAGTAGGATAAACTGTATTCTCCTGCAGACCATGACATCTTGTCAAAGACTGAATTTGGAGCAGGCTGGACTTCTCTGGCTATTCATCAGTATAGTCCTGGTCAGTTTCTGGGGTACTGAGTAGAGAAGGCCATGTTGGATTTCATACCCTCACCATTAACGTCAATTGTATAATCCTATTATTATTGTTATTGTTGTTGTCATTTTGTGCCTGAACAAAGCCCTCGATAGGTATTACTTCATTTAATCCTCCCATCAGCTTTCTGAGGTCGATTCTATTATTACCTTCATTTTCCATATGGAGAGCTGAGGCCTCAGGAAGTGAAGAAACTTGTCAACGTTCCAGAGCCGGCAAGGGGTAGATTCCAGAGCTCACATATGACGTCACGACTCTAAGGCATTGTTCTATTCATTTGGCATTGCTTCTCCTGTCCAAGGGAGAGAACATTTCCCAGGACTTTCTTCCCAGTACGGTTCCCAGTTAGAGTCAGAAGAGGACTTTGTGTGAGATTTGGGAGGCGGAAGTGATGCTGAGGCCCACCTCGCACTGGTGGAGCAGGGACGATCACAAACGGTGCCGCGTGTGTGGTGCCCCTCAGCCCCTGGGCTCCTGCTGTTGCTCATGTCTGCCCACCACCCAGTGCTTGCCCGCAGGTGGTGGATTTCCAAGGGGTGACTGATTCCACAGAGGCCAGAGTTTCCCAGCCTCTCCAAGAACTCCACCTTTGTGGTCCCATGTTAACAGCCAGGTGCACACAGCCTCTCCTGTTTCCCCGGGAGCTCTGACTTATCCTCCCCTCACCAGTACATCAGATGGATGTCGCCAGTGACTCCTCTGATTCTGTAGAGCCCACTGTAAGATTTTCACTTTTCCATTCCCCATTCATATAAACAACAATTCTTCTATTAAATATTCTCATAATACTCTTAGAAGCGCTGTTGGCATTAACTTGCACACACATGAAATGGAAATGATAAAAAATAAATGATAATAAGACCATGGGTCCCTTCTTATTATGTCCCAGCCTCATGCTGAGGGCTCTGTATGCACTACCTGGTGATTATGCAGATTCGCTCTTATGTGACGCCATTTTGGAGTTACCGTGGCCATCCTTTTAGCCAAGAGGAGGGCTGGTTTTACAAAAAGTAATTTATGACTAAAAACACCAGCAAGGCGACTTTACCAAACACGTAGAACTTTGGTGCTGTGCCCTGTGTAATTGACCTCCCTGGAACTTTAATCCTTCTGAAGGATTATTTTCCTAAGTCCTTAGTGACTTAACACACATGGTGATGCGTACCCCTCATGTGCTGGAACTGAAAGGCACTAATCAGAACCCTTGTGAGATGACTCACCAGGGTGTTCTTGTCAAAGAAGGATCTGGTGCTTCATGTAGCCCCTGTGTCAAAATGGGTGGAAACTTCAAATTTCACTTTGCATCTTAATAAATCTCTCTTACCTTCAATAATGACTTTCTAGCTCCAGTTCCACAAACTGTGTGATAAGTATTTTTATGCAAAGAGTCAGCTTTGCAAAGGACAAGCTTCGTCCTTTTTTCCTGAAGATGTCCACAAATGTTTCGTTCAAGGATAATGAAGCTGTTGTTGCCACCATCATCAATTAGTTGTGACTGAATTTGTGGCCACGCCAGGCCGTGTCCTTCTCATACCTACTCCTCACAGCCTGCTCCCATCTCTCTCAAGAAGTCTCTGTGTATGTTAGGGGCTGTACATCACCACACATCCAGAGGCAGGAAACTATATGCAACTCGTTTTTATTTGATCACTCTTAATTAGTCCCATTGTGTGAACCCACAGGCCTTCAAAGCCTTGTCTGCACAAAACTGTCAATTCCCAGTAATTGGATGCCGTACCTCCCTATGCCTTCTTTTTGAGAAATTAGAACACCTAGTGTTCATTGCCTCGTAGACTGGAGGAATGTGAGACCCAGGCCCAGGATAGTTAGAAAGAAGTGCATGTGGTTATGGGCATAAGAGGGACCCATGACTGAACGTGGGCACCCCATAACCTCTCCGGAGGCAATAGCATAATGAAGTCTCTCCTGTTTTGCCACATGAATCCTTGATACTGTTCCTTGATCACTATAAGCCAATAGGTCCAACGACTAGCTCTCTACCTCACACAAAGAAAAAACACAATAAATGGTAGATGAATGAATGGCAGATGAAAAAAGTTGATGAGAATCCATATGTAACAGGATATTGTTTCCCTTTAAGAAAAAGGGAAATAATAATTTAGATCACAACATAGAAATAGGTAGAGTTTCAAGGAATGCCTATTTATTAATTGTGTCTTCAGGGTAAGCTCTTTTACCCACTTCTACCTAGTGAAAATACAGCATTCAAGACTTTCTTCATCTAGAGAGATAGACAGATGGGTGGCTAGAGTCCCCAACTCAGTCACTTGTCTGACTTTCTCATACAGTCAACATAGTACTTGCAAGATAGACATGTTTTCAGGTACAGGGGTCAGCGTGACAAGCGCATCATGACTTTACCCAGACCTCCGTGTGACCGGAGGTGCATGTTTATAGAACACCTCCCTGAGACTAGATGTGCAATATGTAGTCGTCAGATCCACTAGGTCAGCTGAAGAACCAGGATCTGGCCTCACTGTCCCAACCTTGTAACCAAGTAAGTTCCCATGGCACACCGGTTCCATCTTCCTTCGTTCAGCCTAGCCCACAAGCACATATGGTGGCAGTAACAAATGGCAATGGCAACCGTGATGATGGTGAGCGCTGACAAAATGCTCATATGTGCCAAGGCCCCCCTTCCGAAACGTAATCTTCGTGCAGTAACAGTTGTCATTCTCGTTTTATAGATTTCAAAAACTGGGACTCAGATTCAACGTCTTGCTCAGGTTCATTAGAGCTTAATTTGCCTACTTGTTTGATCCTTTGCATTCTGAGCGACGCACGTTTATTTCCTTCTATTCTGACTAATTGAAAATCAATTCTTTCTACCGAAGTCTTGCAAAATACCTTTTTTTGTTGTTGTTATCTCCTTCAAAATCCGTAAGAGAAATGTATCGAAGTTTATTAAATTCCTTTCCAGTTTTTCTCAGTATGATTCAGATGGCTTCCCTGGGCCATGTTGATCAGCAGCATAGTGGAGCAAAGATGTTTTTAAAGACACAAAGATTAACACGGCAGTATTTATAACACTAGCCACAGAAACATACATACCTTAGAGTGTTTAAAGTACTCTTCATGTTTCTAAGAAGTAAATTATCTGAAAAGCTTCATTAAGAAGAAAACAAAGTGTATAAAATTAAAGCGATCTTTGGAATGACACATAAGGATTTTGTGACAAGCTGTGGGCTATGTCAGGACAGGGTCATTTCTGGTTCTTTTATAAATGGTGCTGTTTGGGAATTCTTCCCAGGGTTGTTAGAGATGGATAAAGAGCATCAGTTCTCAGCCTGCATCTCTTTGCCAGCCCTCTGATCAGCTGGCTCCATTTGCTGCTCCCAGTAGAAAATGGATTTCAGCAGGCGCTGGAAAGTTCTGTTATGCCATCCTTACATGCCTTTCATCTTTGGCTGATCGTGGGATGGGGACAAAAATGCCAGACTTTAGAGGCCTGAGGTAGTAGTGTAAAAAGACAAGACAAAGAAAAGGAGTGCATAGCTTGTGGCAATGCAGATCCAAAGGGGTTTTTCGAGACTGGGGGTCCCCCCAGAATTTGGCCAGCAGTTTGATCCCCAGTCCAACCCCCACCTCCACTCCCTCACCCCACCCAGACTTGTGGGTTATTCAGAGAAGTAGTAGGATGCAGGGCCTTCTTGGCTCTCGACTGGCTGTTCTGGTACAAGCACAACACAACTGAGCCTTAGGAAAGAGAACAATTCTACGGGCATATACTGGCCACTGGGAAGGCTCCTTCTTGTATTGTTTCTGAGCAGGTCCTGGGGCAGGACTGAGTTTTGTGAATGCCAAAGGGTCCAGCCCTAGGAATGATCAGCATTCTGGTCTTCCCTTTTAGCCTTCCCAAGCTATCTCTAGGTAGGCTGTGCTTCCCTTCTCCCTCCTGGGGACATGCATTGGCTTTATAGGCTGCCCACCCGGATCCCTGTTTGCCCCCTGCCTGTTTTAATGACACCACCCTGCTGTAAGCAAAGCCTCCTCGGGTCTCAGGGTTCCACCCACCAGAGTCCTGGACAATTTGAGTGACTCTTCTCGGTTTCTTCTTTTTCTCCTAAGTTGTCACAGAGATGTTTCATTGTGCCCTCTTTATCAGATTTATTTCACGGTGCTGTCTTTATTTCAACTGGATTTTGTGAGTTAAGCTTTGTATTTAGGAAGCAAATGGTTTTCATGCTAATTTCTCCCCTAAGGCTCTTTAGGCAGTGTATAAACCTATATTTGCTTTGCTGCAGGGTACAAGAATAATGATATTTATGCAAAACACATGAGCTTCATCGAGCTGTTTTCTTATTTCCGAGATGTATGTTCTTAGAAACATACCTAAAGAATTTTGAGCAAACATACTCCTTTTTTTCTCAGCTCACTAGATTAGATATCTATCAGATTATCTACAATATTCAGTTGACTTTCAGTCAGACAGAAGAAACAGAGGAAGCCGGTGTGCTTTGGGACCTTAATGGAGTTGAAGGGCTTATGAGGTTATTGCCCTGAAGGTTCCTGGTGCAGTGCCAGCAGACGTGTGGGTGGGAGGCTGTGTTCCAGAGAGGTGATGTCTAAAGGTGTAGAGCTGCACAGAGCTGGGTTTCCATTCTTTGTCTGGTATTGACTGGCTTTGTGACCTGGTCAGGCCTCCTAATCTCTGTCAAGCTTGGGGTTTTCAACAATAAGGGGATTGATTTTACCTAGGTCAAAGGGTTCGTGAAAGGATTTTATGAATTTATACCAAAAGGTACTTAGCCCTGAGCTCAGGGTATATTAAGCATTCATTACAAGGTAGCTTTTATTAATACAAAGGACTTTAGTGAGGGGGTTGGCCAGTCTCGTAGACTATTATTGAGAGTGACTGACATCGACTTGTGTGAACCCGTATTTGGATTTACAAATGCAGGAAATTAAATATCAGCTTTTCACATGGCATTGACTGGTTCACTGAAGTCACAGCACAATTGGTTTTTTTAACACAGAAAACTGTGTCCACAAAAATAATATTTTTGGCCTTCTTTCCTTAGCCAATTCTTAAATCGCTTTTAATACCACCAGATAGAGAATACCATAGGTGATATTCTGGTATCTGTTCTTCCAGTCTGTTTCCCCCACACCCATCCTCTGTTTACACACACACACACACACACACACACACACACACTGTATTACATAAAATCAAATGGGATAATAAAATGCATAATATTTTATAGCCTTTTTTTCACTGAATGGAATATTGTGAATATTTTCCATATCAGTAAAGATTATTCTACCTTATTAAAACTATTTGGTGTCAAAATCGACTTCATCAATTGTTTGAAATTTACTTCCACTTTTTAAATAACCTGAACGACACTTTGATAAAGATCTTGAAACATTTATATGCGCGCGTGATCGCTATTATGTTCTGACAAAAACTTGTAGATGCAGAAATTTGAGACCATAGAATATGCACATTTTTAAGGGCTTTTGTTGCATCTTGCCAAATTTTCCATCAGAAATTCTAGACCAATTTATATCCTGCCAGGTGAATTCCAGTTTCCCCTCACCATTGGCAACTGAGGTGCAGTCTTTTAAAAATGCTTGCCAATTCGAAAGATGAAATTGGTGCCTCAATCCTATTTTGATTTATGCGCCTTTGAACATTTTCACACATTTATTGGCTTTTCCTCTTTAGTGAACTGCCTTTTCTAAACCTTTCCTTTATTAAAAAATCAATGGGTTGTGGAATGAAGATAGGAACACTATTCCTCTTAAAATATTGCGTTGGCTTTTGAGGAGTGAAAGTAAACGAAATGTGACAGCAGTGGTAGACAACTGCTTCTTCGCAGCAGAAGTTATGCCCCGGAGAACACATTGGGCCCTGGAGAGGCCACGTGTGCTGTGGAGATCTGATCATGGAGACAAGGGGGCCTGCCGGCAGTAACTAGTGGTGATAATTAAGGATTTAGACCCTAAATAGCTGTCATGAGACAATGCACGAAAACCCTTCCATCCTAAAATACAAAGGTTTATTATTGCCCACCAATGAATATTACCTGTACCACTGAACAGAATTTTTTTTTTAAATGTTTATCTATGAGAGAGAGAGAGAGAGAGAGAGAGAGAGCGCACCAGCTGGGGAGGGGCAGAGAGACTGGGGGACAGAGGATGCGAAGCGGGCTCTGAGCTGACAGCAGAGGGCCCAAGGCAGCGACTGAAGTCACAAACGTCGACATCATGACCTGAGCCGAAGTCAGATGCTTAACCGACTGAGCCACCCAGGTACCCCTTGAATTTTTCTTGGAATCTGGAAAAGCATTTATATAAGTCATACTTATACAGCCTTAATAGTCACATAAAGCAACTTGGAAGTTGAGGGGTATATAAAAAGGTCATATATATATATTATATACATAATATATGAGAGGATATCAATATTATATATTGATATAAAGATATATATATCATATATATATGATATATATGAAGGTCAGTCTTACATCATTTCTGTTTCTGTCTTATAGTAGGTATTTAACAAAATCCTTTGCATGAATGGTGGCCATGGTGACTTCCATGCCTAAGTTGACCATAGACTTAACATTCCAAAGGGAAACCTCAGAAGGAAACCTCTGCCATCAGGTAATGTACCCAGGAGAGCAGATGGCACTCACCCATGTACAGACCTCATTAGGCTTATGCATTCACTCCTCCTGGACCCAAGCAATTTAAAGTGAGAAATCCTGGTGTGTGTCTGTGTGAATGTGTTTTTGTGTTTACAGAAGCACATGGGAAAATCCATGATTAGAGGACAATAGTCCCATAACTTTAGGAATCAAGGGTCAAGGGTTGCAAACCTGGATGCTTAAAAGGAGAAGACTGTCCCATAGAATGTGACAGATGCAGCTGCAATCTAATTTGCTTCTCTAAGACCCAATGCCCAGTGAGACACTGGTGTGCTTCCCCCAACAAAGCAGGTCCAGTGCTCTTACCCAAACACGCACCCCCACACCCTTCCTAAAGCTCTTCTACTGCCAACTCCCCGCGCACTTTGCTGGGAGACATAGAGGACTCTGATATTGTGCCTTCTCTGGCTCTGCCCTTCAGCCACGCCTAGTGATGCTTACACCCCTTTCCCCCAAATTTAAGGAGCAACACAGTAGGGAAGAGGGCAGCTTGTACTTCAGAGCCTAACAGACAAGGATACACGCTGGCTTCTGCGGCTCCCTAGCCCCGTGACCTTTAAAAGTAACCTTAAAAAACGTTTAAAAAAAGTTACCAGTTTCTTTTTCAGTGAAAAGAGCATTAAAAATAGCATCAACTTCCCAAGGTAGTCATGTGGATTAAATGTGATAAAATGTGCAAGGAATTTAGCAAGGCAGCCCAGAGTAAGTATGCTGTAATTTAAGCTCTCATTATTCTGGTTGTTATGGAGCCCTTCCAAATAGCTTCCGCAGTTAAGAGGAATACTGGTCCCCGAACTGGCTGGAAAGGAGGGTGAAAGAAGGGTGGGGATTTGTACTATGTAACGATGAAACAAAATTGCTACACATCTATATAGTTTCTTTCCTGCAGTGCTTTCTGTTGCTACCCGCTGCTTCTCTGGGCAAACATAAGCACCTATTTAAATCTCGACTTAAAAATAATGCAAAGCCACTTTCCTATTGCATTTTAAGAGCTGAATGAGGGCTGGACATTCGCAGAGGTAACAATGGTGCCCCCAGGCTCAGAGGAGCCCAGGTCTTCTGGGTCTTGCACATGACGCGCTCTGCTTGAACTTCTGTCCCTCCGCAGGCTCCTGGTGCCAGGAACCCGGTGCACAGCTGAGCAAGTCTCTTCTTTCTTGATGCAAACATCCCAGACTAACGCACGTGTCATACTTGTCAGAGCCTTCATCTTGGCTGTGAAAGGGAAGAAAAAATATGAAACAAGATTGAATATTATTCCTTTTTAATGTTTCCTCCATTTTAATTACAAAATAACTTTAATATTAAAAATGTTGGAAAATACCCCGCAAACCGAGGGGAAAATTAATAATTTGCAGCCATCACATCAGTATTAAGATACTGGTATAGAGGCGCCTGGGTGGCTCAGTTGGTTAAGCATTGACTCTTGATTTCAGCTCAGGTCATATCTCACAGCTTCTGGGTTTGAGCCTTGCATGGAGCTCTGCACTGACAGTGTGGAAGCTGCTTGAGATTCTCTCTCTCTCTCTCTCTCTCTCTCTCTCTCTCTCTCTCTCCCCCCTCCTCTCCTCTCTCTCTCTCTCTCTCTGAATAAATAAATATTTAAAAAGATATTGGTATATATCTTCCCAGACTTTTACTTATATTTTTAAAGGATAGGATAATATTTTAAGCATTGTTCCTACCCACTTGATAGAACATGAATATATGTCCACATAAATAACTTGTATATAAAACAATGTTGATGGCTCCATATTATTCTACCTTGTAATGATAGCCTGAGCTCTTTAACCAAGTACTTATTTTTGTGCATGTGGCTTATTTCTTATTTTTAAAAATAATTTAGTGAGAAGCCTTTTATGAGCCATCCAACTAGAATTGTGGGTTAGTGGGTATATGTAGTCCAACAGCTTCTGAAAAGCTTGACCGAGGAAGTTTGCATCCACTGATACTCCACTAGCAACTATACAAGCTTTAATTTGGACTCAGGGTGTAAATCTTAGCTAATCGAAACCCACAGGTGTAACTCCATATCCCTTTCCAGTAACAAGGTTGATCACAGGCACATGACCCAATCCTAGCCAGCTGAGCCTGAAGGGACTCCTTGAGGGCCCCTAGGAAGTGGGTCACTCTTTGATTAAAAGAGACACAGAGGGAAAAACGGTCCATTTTTTCATCATAGTGGGAGGGGACATCTAGAAACTAGAGGTACTGCACCCCTCAGGTGACCCTGAGGGGACACGCATGGAGAGCAAGCGGCAGCGTGCAGAGGAGGGCAGAGATAGAAAAAGCGGGTCCTAGACAGCATGGCGAGCCACTAAATTAACTAGCAGGCGACCAACTCCAGACCAGACTCTTCTGTGTGAGATAATAAACATTACGATTTTCTGAGCTACATTTAGTCAGGTTTTCTGTAACTGGAATGAAAAACATCCTACCTGGATAATAAGTGACACTGCTATATCATGGTTGCAGTTTTCGTTTTCTTGATTACAGTGAATTTGAGCTTTTTTTTTTTTTCTTGAGAGAGAGAGTGAGAGACACACAGAGAGAGAGAGAGCAGGTGAGGTGCAGAGGAAGAGGGAGAGAGAGAATCCCAAGCCAGAATCTCCACACCCAGCACGGAGCCCAACTCCGGACTCCGTCTCACGACCCTGGCATCATGACTCGAGCCAAAATCAAGAGTGGGACACTTAACCAACTGAGCCAGCCAAGTGCCCCTGAGCTTTTTTTTGTTTTGTTTTTAACTTGGCCACTTGTGTTTCTTCTTTTCCGAATTGCCTCTTATATCTGTTTTCATTTTACTGTAGGAGTATTGCCTTCATAGTGATTTACAAAAATATTTTTATATTTAAAATATTAACCATCCGTTGTAAATGCTACGGACATTTTTCCTACTTCCAAACTTCTCAACATGTTGAAGCTTGAAATTTTTCTCTAACAGACGAATTTTTTTCTGATTCCATTTGCTTTTATGCTTAGTATGTATTTTGTCTCAAAGTGAACAGATATTCATCTGTATTTTGCATGGTCTTACATTACTTACTCTCATGGTCTTACATTAATTGTTTAATATGCATTGGGGTGAATAATAGGAAATAAAGACCCAATTTTTTTCTAAAAATGTAGGCAAATTTGAACACTATTTACTGGAAAGTACAAAACTTCCTCTGTTGATCTGTAGTGTCTTTATCTATACCAGTGCTGACCTTGGGTCTCTCTTGGAGTTTTCTGTTCTTATTCATGGATATCTATCCATTCTCTTCTGCAAGTGTCATGCTGCTTTAGTAACTGTAACTCTTTAATGTCATTGATTTTCTGATAATAGAAGCCCCCCTTCACTGTTATTTTGTAAACTCCTTTTAGTCACTCTCACTGATTTCCCATATATATAAATCATCTTTAAATATCCCTTAAAATTCTATCAGGCTTTGTTGGGGGGGCAATTATACTAAAATGATAATGTAAAGAGAAGTAACATTTTGTAACATAGTGACTTCTTCAGGACCACATTTCACTTGCCAAATCTTTTCAGTCTTATTTGATTTTTTTCCCAGTATTTTGTTTTCATATTCTGCATGTAGCTTCTGCATATTACTTTTCATTTTTTTCCTTACATGATTAGATGTTTACAAAAATGATAGAATTGCCTCTGTGGTTATCAGAGAAACAATCATTGTTTTTTTAAGAGTTGTATGCTACAGATGTCAATAGCAACTCTTCAGCACTAAATATAGTCAGTTAATTATGCAGTTCTCCATCTTTCAGAAAATATTAATGCATTTAGACAGGAACAGTATCAAAGTAGACACTTAGCTTGCGTTGGTGTCCTCAGTGTTAGGAACTTTCTGCTAATGCCAGGGCGGTAAACAATCTCATTTTAGAGGGAAAGAAAGATACTATCATCTAATAAACCTAAACTCTCTCAGAGGTTGGACAGGTTACGTTGATCATACCAATTACCAGATTTCTACAGCCTCTTCCTTTTATATACTCAACCTCAAATCAGTACAGTGTGAATACTACTATTTTTACTAAATTGCTTAAAAATATTTGTAAGTCAGTCTCCCACTTGGGATTATTTACATAAAAATAAGACTGTTTCGGGGGGGTTCCGGAAGATGGCGGCGTAGGAGGACGCGGGGCTCACAGCGCGTCCGGCCGATCACTTAGATTCCACCTACACCTGCCTAAAGAACCCAGAAAACCGCCAGAGGATTAGCAGAAGGGAGTCTCAGGAGTCAAGCGCAGACCAGAGGCCCACGGAAGAGGGTAGGAAGGGCGGCGAGGCAGTGCGCGCTCCACGGACTGGCGGGAGGGAGCCGGGGCGGAGGGGTGGCTCGCCAGCCAAGCGGAGCCCCCGAGTCTGGCTGGCAAAAGTGGAGGGGCCGGACAGACTGTGTTCCGACAGCAAGCGCGACTTAGCGTCTGGGAGGTCATAAGTTAACAGCTCTGCTCGGAAAGCGGGAAGACTGGAGGACAAAGGGAGGGAGAGCTGCCGAGCCCCCGGACGGCAGAGCTCAGCTTGGCGGGGAACAAAGGCGCCAGCGCCATCTCCCCCGCCCATCCCCCAGCCAAAATCCCAAAGGGAACCAGTTCCTGCCAGGAAACTTGCTCACTCCGCGCAAACACCCAACTCTGTGCTTCTGCGGAGCCAAACCTCCGGCAGCGGATCTGACTCCCTCCCGCTGCCACAGGGCTCCTCCTGAAGTGGATCACCTAAGGAGAAGCGAGCTAAGCCTGCCCCTCCAGCCCCCGTGCACCTTGCCTACGCACCCCAGCTAATACGCCAGATCCCCAGCAACACAAGCCTGGCAGTGTGCAAGTAGCCCAGACGGGACACGCCACCCCACAGTGAATCCCGCCCCTAGGAGAGGGGAAGAGAAGGCACACACCAGTCTGACTGTGGCCCCAGCAGTGGGCTGGGGGCAGACATCGGGTCGGACTGCGGCCCCGCCCACTAACTCCAGTTATACACCACAGCACAGGGGAAGTGCACTGCAGGTCCTCACCACGCCAGGGACTCTCCAAAATGACCAAACGGAAGAATTCCCCTCAGAAGAATCTCCAGGAAATAACAACAGCTAATGAACTGATCAAAAAGGATTTAAATAATATAACAGAAAGTGAATTTAGAATAATAGTCATAAAATTAATCGCTGGGCTTGAAAACAGTATACAGGACAGCAGAGAATCTCTTGCCATAAAGATCGAGGGACTAAGGAACAGTCACGAGGAGTTGAAAAACGCTTTAAACGAAATGCAAAACAAAATGGAAACCACAATGGCTCGGCTTGAAGAGGCAGAGGAGAGAATAGGTGAACTAGAAGATAAAGTTATGGAGAAAGAGGAAGCTGAAAGAAAGAGAGATAAAAAAATCCAGGAGTATGAGGGGAAAATTAGAGAACTAAGTGATACACTAAAAAAAAATAATATACGCATAATTGGTATCCCAGAGGAGGAAGAGAGAGGGAAAGGTGCTGAAGGGGTACTTGAACAAATTATAGCTGAGAACTTCCCTGAACTGGGGAAGGAAAAAGGCATTGAAATCCAAGAGGCACAGAGAACTCCCTTCAGACGTAACTTGAATCGATCTTCTGCACGACATATCATAGTGAAACTGGCAAAATACAAGGATAAAGAGAAAATTCTGAAAGCAGCAAGGGATAAACGTACCCTCACATATAAAGGGAGACCTATAAGACTCGTGACTGATCTCTCCTTTGAAACTTGGCAGGCCAGAAAGGCATGGCACGATATCTACAGTGTGCTAAACAGAAAAAATATGCAGCCGAGAATCCTTTATCCAGCAAGTCTGTCATTTAGAATAGAAGGAGAGATAAAGGTCTTCCCAAACAAACAAAAACTGAAGGAATTTGTCACCACGAAACCAGCCCTACAAGAGATCCTAAGGGGGATCCTGTGAGACAAAGTACCAGAGACATCACTACAAACATAAAACATACAGACATCACCATGACTCTAAACCCATATCTTTCTATAATAACACTGAATGTAAATGGATTAAATGCGCCAACTAAAAGACATAGGGTATCAGAATGGATAAAAAAACAAGACCCATCTATTTGCTGTCTACAAGAGACTCATTTTAGATCTGAGGACACCTTTAGATTGAGAGTGAGGGGATGGAGAACTATTTATCATGCTCCTGGAAGCCAAAAGAAAGCTGGAGTAGCCATACTTATATCAGACAAACTAGACTTTAAATTAAAGGCTGTAACAAGAGATGAAGAAGGGCATTATATAATAATCACAGGGTCTATCCACCAGGAAGAGCTAACTATTATAAATGTCTATGCGCCAAATACCCGAGCCCCCAGATATATAAAACAATTACTCATAAACATAAGCAACCTTATTGATAAGAATGTGGTCATTGCAGGGGACTTTAACACCCCACTTACAGAAATGGATAGATCATCTAGACACACAGTCAATAAAGAAACAAGGGCCCTGAATGATACATTGGATCAGATGGACTTGACAGATATATTTAGAACTCTGCATCCCAAAGCAACAGAATATACTTTCTTCTCGAGTGCACATGGAACATTCTCCAAGATAGATCATATACTGGGTCACAAAACAGCCCTTCATAAGTTTACAAGAATTGAAATTATACCATGCATACTTTCAGACCACAATGCTATGAAGCTTGAAATCAACCACAGGAAAAAGTCTGGAAAACCTCCAAAAGCATGGAGGTTAAAGAACACCCTACTAACGAATGAGTGGGTCAACCAGGCAATTAGAGAAGAAATTAAAATATATATGGAAACAAACGAAAATGAAAATACAACAATCCAAACGCTTTGGGATGCAGCGAAGGCAGTCCTGAGAGGAAAATACATTGCAATCCAGGCCTATCTCAAGAAACAAGAAAAATCCCAAATACAAAACCTAACAGCACACCTAAAGGAAATAGAAGCAGAACAGCAAAGGCAGCCTAAACCCAGCAGAAGAAGAGAAATAATAAAGATCAGAGCAGAAATAAACAATATAGAATCTAAAAAAACTGTAGAGCAGATCAACGAAACCAAGAGTTGGTTTTTTGAAAAAATAAACAAAATTGACAAACCTCTAGCCAGGCTTCTCAAAAAGAAAAGGGAGATGACCCAAATAGATAAAATCATGAATGAAAATGGAATGATTACAACCAATCCCTCAGAGATACAAACAATTATCAGGGAATACTATGAAAAATTATATGCCAGCAAATTGGACAACCTGGAAGAAATGGACAAATTTCTAAACACCCACACTCTTCCAAAACTCAATCAGGAGGAAATAGAAAGCTTGAACAGACCCATAACCAGCGAAGAAATTGAATCGGTTATCAAAAATCTCCCAACAAATAAGAGTCCAGGACCAGATGGCTTCCCAGGGGAGTTCTACCAGACATTTAAAGCAGAGATAATACCTATCCTTCTCAAGCTATTCCAAGAAATAGAAAGGGAAGGAAAACTTCCAGACTCATTCTATGAAGCCAGTATTACTTTGATTCCTAAACCAGACAGAGACCCAGTAAAAAAAGAGAACTACAGGCCAATATCCCTGATGAATATGGATGCAAAAATTCTTAATAAGATACTAGCAAATCGAATTCAACAGCATATAAAAAGAATTATTCACCATGATCAAGGGGGATTCATTCCGGGGATGCAGGGCTGGTTCAACATTCGCAAATCGATCAACGTGATACATCACATTAACAAAAAAAAAGAGAAGAACCATATGATCCTGTCAATCGATGCAGAAAAGGCCTTTGACAAAATCCAGCACCCTTTCTTAATAAAAACCCTTGAGAAAGTCGGGATAGAAGGAACATACTTAAAGATCATAAAGGCCATTTATGAAAAGCCCACAGCTAACATCATCCTCAACGGGGAAAAACTGAAAGCTTTTTCCCTGAGATCAGGAACACGATAGGGATGCCCACTGTCACCGCTGTTGTTCAATATAGTGCTGGAAGTTCTAGCATCAGCAATCAGACAACAAAAGGAAATCAAAGGCATCAAAATTGGCAAAGATGAAGTCAAGCTTTTGCTTTTTGCAGATGACATGATACTATACATGGAAAATCCGATAGACTCCACCAAAAGTCTGCTAGAACTGATACATGAATTCAGCAAAGTTGCAGGATGCAAAATCAATGTGCAGAAATCAGTTGCATTCTTATACACTAACAATGAAGCAACAGAAAGACAAATGAAGAAACTGATCCCATTCACAATTGCACCAAGAAGCATAAAATACCTAGGAATAAATCTAACCAAAGATGTAAAAGATCTGTATGCTGAAAACTATAGAAAGCTTATGCAGGTAATTGAAGAAGATATAAAGAAATGGAAAGACATTCCCTGCTCATGGATTGGAAGAATAAATATTGTCAAAATGTCAATACTACCCAAAGCTATCTACACATTCAATGCAATCCCAATCAAAATTGCACCAGCATTCTTCTCGAAACTAGAACAAGCAATCCTAAAATTCATATGGAACCACAAAAGGCCCCGAATAGCCAAAGTAATTTTGAAGAAGAAGACCAAAGCAGGAGGCATCACAATCCCAGAATTTAGCCTCTACTACAAAGCTGTCATCATCAAGACAGCATGGTATTGGCATAAAAACAGACACATAGACCAATGGAATAGAATAGAAACCCCAGAACTAGACCCACAAACATATGGCCAACTCATCTTTGACAAAGCAGGAAAGAACATCCAATGGAAAAAAGACAGTCTCTTTAACAAATGGTGCTGGGAGAACTGGACAGCAACATGCAGAAGGCTGAAACTAGACCACTTTCTCACACCATTCACAAAAATAAACTCAAAATGGATAAAGGACCTGAATGTGAGACAGGAAACCATCAAAACCTTAGAGGAGAAAGCAGGAAAAGACCTCTCTGACCTCAGCCGTAGCAATCTCTTACTCGGCACATCCCCAAAGGCAAGGGAATTAAAAGCAAAAGTGAATTACTGGGACCTTATGAAGATAAAAAGCTTCTGCACAGCAAAGGAAACAACCAACAAAACTAAAAGGCAGCCAACGGAATGGGAAAAGATATTTGCAAATGACACATCGGACAAAGGGCTAGTATCCAAAATCTATAAAGAACTCATCAAACTCCACACCCGAAAAACAAATAACCCAGTGAAGAAATGGGCAGAAAACATGAATAGACACTTCTCTAAAGAAGACATCCGGATGGCCAACAGGCACATGAAAAGATGCTCAACGTCGCTCCTTATCAGGGAAATACAAATCAAAACCACACTCAGATACCACCTCACGCCAGTCAGAGTGGCCAAAATGAAGAAATCAGGAGACTATAGATGCTGGAGAGGATGTGGAGAAACAGGAACCCTCTTGCACTGTTGGTGGGAATGCAAATTGGTGCAGCCCCTCTGGAAAGCAGTGTGGAGGTTCCTCAGAAAATTAAAAATAGACCTACCCTATGACCCAGCAATAGCACTGCTAGGAATCTATCCAAGGGATACAGGAGTACTGATGCATAGGGGCACCTGTACCCCAATGTTTATAGCGGCACTCTCAACAATAGCCAAATTATGGAAAGAGCCTAAATGTCCATCAACTGATGAATGGATAAAGAAATTGTGGTTTATATACACAATGGAATACTACGTGGCAATGAGAAAAAATGAAATATGGCCTTTTGTAGCAACATGGATGGAACTGGAGAGTGTGATGCTAAGTGAAATAAGCCATACAGAGAAAGACAGATACCATATGGTTTCACTCTTATGTGGATCCTGAGAAACATAACAGAAACCCATGGGGGAGGGGAAGGAAAGAAAAAAAAAAAAAAAGAGGTTAGAGTGGGAGAGAGCCAAAGCATAAGAGACTGTTAAAAACTGAGAACAAACTGAGGGTTGATGGGGGGTGGGAGGGAGGGCAGGGTGGGAGGGAGGGCAGGGTCGGTGATGGGTATTGAGGAGGGCACCTTTTGGGATGAGCACTGGGTGTTGTATGGAAACCAATTTGACAGTAAATTTCATATATTAAAAAATAAAAAAAATAAAAAAATTAAAAAAAATAAAATAAAATAAAATAAATGTTTGAAAATTAAAAAAAAAAAAAAATAAGACTGTTTCATTGCGCAAGATAAAAGAGCGCCTGAGTGGCTCAGTTGGTTAAGTGTCGGACTTCCGCTCAGGTCATGATCTTGAGGTTCATGGGTTCGAGCCCCGCATCTGGCCATGGGCCAACAGCTCACAGCCTGGAGCCTGCTTCAGATTCTGTGTCTCCCTGTCTCTATGCCCTTCCCCTGCTTGTGCGCTCTCTCTCTCTCTCTCTCTCAAAAATGAATAAACATTTTAAAAAAATTAAAAAAAAAAAGAGTAGTGTTAAGAGGAAGTTTGAAAATACCTTGGTCCTCAGAATCCTGCTTTCTTGCCAAGAAACTCAGCCATGTTCAGAGGAGACCCAGCACCTTCCTTCTGTCTAAACAAACTCCCTAAAACCTAAAGTTATTCCCTACCTTTTTCCAACTTTTAAGGTCTTTCCACTCCCACCTTGTAAATTAAAAATGTCATTTTTATTTCTTTAATGTTTTTTCACCTGTCATCTTTCAGTTATGTTTTCTGTGGTTGCTCTGGGGTTTATTATCTACATCAACCTAGGAGAGCCTGCTTCAAATGTGTACTAGCATAATTACAGTGTTATAATGAAATGTCATTCCTATAAAGCTCTATTCCCTTTTCCTCCTTTTTGTGGTATAGCGTTACACATAGTATATCTATTAATGTTACAAACACAAAAATACTTTGTTATAGTTGTTGCTTTGCCATCTGTAGTGGTTTCCTTATCCCAATACAATTTTGCTCCCACCTACCTCCTTTGTGCTATTACTGGCAAGAATAGTACACACACATTACATTGTGGTATGTTATAAACCCAACATTACATTATATACATGGTTTTTTTCTTATTTTTTAGTTTTTTAATGTTTATTTATTTTTGAGAGAGACAGAGAGACAGAAAGCAGGGGAGGAGCACAGAGAGAGGGAGACACAGAATCTGAAGCAGGCTCCAGGCTCTGAGCTGTCAGCACAGAGCCTGACGTGGGGCTCGAACCCATGAACCGTGAGATCAGAATCTGAGCCGAAGTCAGAGCTCAACTGACTGAGCCACCCAGGTGCCCCTACATGTTATTTTATATAGTTGCTTTTTAAATCAGTTTTCAGAAAGAGAAAAATATGCATATATACTGTTGCCTTTATCAGTGCCTTGTTATCATTTGGATTCGAATTACTGTTTGAGGTTAATTCCTCAGTATTTCTTCTAAAGCAGTCCTGTTAGCAATAATTACTCTCAGCTTTTATGATTTTGGAAAGTCTTTATTTCACCTCCATTTTTTAAAGCAAGTTTGACTTAATAGGCATATATAAAAAACATTGAATCCAATATCTGCAAAAATACCATTTAAAAAAATTTTTTTTAATGTTTATTTATTTTTGAGACAGAGAGAGTCAGAGCATGAACGGGGGAGGATCAGAGAGAGAGGGAGACACAGAATCTGAAACAGGCTCCAGGCTCTGAGCTGTCAGCGCAGAGCCCGACGCGGGGCTGGAACTCACGGACCACGAGATCATGACCTGAGCCGAAGTCGGCCGCTTAAACCGACTGAGCCACCCAGGCGCCCCAAATACCATTTTTTAATTCAAGTATAATTAATGTACAGTGTTATAGTAGTTTCAGTGTTATATATAATGATTCAACAATTCTATACATTACTCAGTGCTTGTCCCCTCCATTTTTGAAAGATAACTTGGCTGGATATAGCGTTCTTGGCTGATGATTTTTTAATTGAGAATTTTGAATACTATCCTGCTGTCTTCTGGCCTCCATTGTTTCTACTGGAGTGGTAAGTCAACTGTATGTCTTATTGGGATCCCCTTGTAACTGACGTCATTTTTCTCCTGGCTGTTTTCGGGACTTTCTCCTTGTCTCTGATTTTCAGAAATTTTACTATGATATGTCTGTTTGTGGATCTCTGTTTTTATTATACCTGGAGTTGATTGAGCTTCTTGGATGTGCAGGTTGTTTTTCAATACGTTTGGGAACTTTTCTGCCGTTAATTTTTGGAATATTCCCTCTACTCCTTTCTCTCCTTTCCTCCGATACTCTGTTTATACTCAGTTGATGCATTTGATGGTATCCCTCGTGTTTCTCTGAGGCTGTGTCTACTTTTCCCTACTTTTTTCACTTGGTTCTTTGGCTTGCATAATCTCTATTGATGTATCTTCAAGTTCACTAACTCTTTCCTCTGCCAGGTAAAGTTTACTATTGCAACCTCGAATGATTTTTTTTTTTTTTTTAATTTCTGTTAGTGTGCTTTTCAACTCCAGAATTTCCACTTGGTTCTCTCTCTTTTTTTTTTTTTTTGTAATTTATGTCTCTTTATCGACATTCTCTATTTGATAGGGCATTGTTATCACATCTTGCTTTACTTCTTTAATTATGCTTTCCGTTCCATGAACATATTTAGAAGGGCTATTCTGAAGTCTTTTGCTGCTAAGTCTGACATCTCATCTTGCACAGGCAGTTTGTGCTGCCTTGTTTTTCAGTGTAGCAACTCTGGAAGCTAGTCTCCCTCCTCTGCAGCTTGTTGTTGTTATTGGCTTGTTGATATTGTAGTGACTGTCTGGATTATTGTAGTTACATTTATCCCCTCCCAACACACACAATACAGTGTTAATGAAGCCTCTGATTTACTCCACAGGAAGGCACAGCTTTGGGTATGCCCGTGGTCACCTGGGGGTGACAGTGGTATCCGTAGGCCTTCCTTTCTCTCCTTGCCTGATCACATGCAGGTGTATATTCCACTGAATGCTTTATTACTTGAAACAATGCCCTGTGCATAAATTGCTTGTATTTAATCCTTTCAAATTGTGGAGTGGTTTCTGAGGTTGGGACAGTACCCCCCCTCCACCTTATCCACAAGGGATACATTCCAAGGCCCCCAATAGACACATGAAAATGGCCAGTATGCAAGCCCATATATACTACGTTTTTTCCTATATACATACCTATGATAAAGTTTAGCTTATGAATCGGGCACAGTTAGGATTAGCAACAATAATAATAAAATAGAACAATTAACAATATACTGTAATATATTATGGGAATGTGGTTTCTCTCTCTCAACCTCTCTCAGAATAACTCCTCGTACTGTATTCACCCTTCTTGTGTTGGTGACATGACATGAAAAATGCCTTTGTGGTGAGATAAATGAGGGGAATGACACAGACATTGTGACAAAGCGTTAGGCTAGTATTGCTCTTCCACGGATGCCTCAGAAGGAGGACCTCTGCTCCCTGACTATCGTTGACCGCAGGTAACTGAAATATTTAATATTTCTTCTGACCCCAGGGGTGCTCCTCCCAGCTCTTTTATTCCCTGAGTGTCTACTACAAACCAGCCAACCTAAAGCCTGGGCTGTATCTTCACTAAATCCACCAATCTCCCCCCAGCCGATTTCCATCACAACCTCCTCTGTCTTGAGGACCCCTTTGAACTTCTCAGCTCTCTGTTGCAAATGAAGTCAGTTCCTCTGCAAAGAGCTTATGAGCTCCCTGTTTGATGGTCTACTTCCCACCTCAGGCAAAACTGTCTCAGCTGGAGCTCTAGAGCTGGAGGTGGAGACAATGACAGGCTGCACTCTAAGTGACACTCTTACCCTAGGAGTTGAGTATTCACTGTGTGTGTGTGTGTGTGTGTGTGTGTGTGTGTGTTGCTGTTAGCAGCCTGGGGTCCCCTCAGCCTGCCTCTCCTGCCATGGAGGCACCACCTCATGAGCCAGTCAACAGTGATGAGATCAGTATTCTCTATGCTCAGGGGAGGAGAGCCTCCTTTCCACACATAGGGACTGGGTGGAAGAAGGGAGCCCCCACCTGTCGACCTCATTCAACTGGGACTTAGCTTAAGCAAGGTAGCTGAAGCCTTGCCATACCCCCTGACTAGGAGCTGGGTGGGGAGGGAGCCCTGTGTTCTTGGGGTGGCAGTCAGAAGTAGAAGTAGAGTCTCTGCCTTGCTGAGCTGGGTGATGAGAAGGTAAGGATGTTCTTGGTTCAAATAACTCAGACTCTAGAATGTAGACTCAGCTTATTTGTCGTAAAAAGAACAATTCAGAGAGACATGGAGGAAAGGGAGAGAACCTTGTATGTGCCAAGCTTATGTGTATATATAGCATTTATAAATTGGATGCATTTCAGAATGAAACCCTATTTTTTTTTTAAATTAATGTTTATTTATTTTTGAGACAGAGGGAGACAGAGCGTGAGTGGGGGAGGGGCAGAGAGAGAGGGAGACACAGAATCCGAAACACGCTCCAGGCTCCGAGCTGTCAGCACAGAGCCTGATGTGGGGCTTGAACCCACGAACCATGAGATCATGACCTGAGCTGAAGTCGGACACTTAACCAACTGAGCCACCCAGGCGCCCCTGAAATCCTATTTTATAGCTCTGCCTGCTTTGTTTTGTCTCGGCCCCCATGCATGTAAGGCATTCAGTGCAGGCAATAATTCTAGTCCTGTCAGAACCTTAATTCAGGCACAAGACCCCATGTCTCTGATTTCTCATATAGTTCCCATGAAAGTACTTGGACTCCTCGTCTGTGTGGCCTGATCTTTCTCCTCATGCACTTGGGCCCATGAGGGCTCTTTGCTTTCCTGGGAAGGCTTCTTCCCAGCTCCTGACCTTCCGTTGTCCACAAGGCAGGTAAATATAGAAATATTTGTGGGCTGCACTTATGCTTTGAAAAAAGAGAGAAATAGAGCACAGAGGTTTTAAGCAAGTTGCCAAAGGTCACACAGCTGGGAAATAATAAAACCAGGAGTTGATGTTAAGAAGTTAGAGTAAGTGCTCTTAACTCCTACCCTGTCTCTGCCTCTCAAGCGTTCAGCCAGCATCAGTTTCCCTTTTTCTCCTTTTATATAATCAACTCAGTACTGGCAATGCGGCCTTGATTTATGTTTGGAGTCATGAAATACCTGACTAGTTCGGGCCATTTCTCCAAATCTCAAAAACCCTTACGCTGGGCTTCTCGAACTTGGCTTCCCATTGCAATCACCTGGGGAGGTTTAAAACACAGTCATATCCGAGCCTCATCCCGGAGATTCTGAGGGTGTCGTTACGGGCTGTGTTGTGGGCACCAGGGTTTATGAAAACTCCACAGGTTATTCTAATGTGCAGCATCACCGAGAACGCCTGCTCTGATAAACCTGAGGGTCAGCTGATTCAACTGGCAAGGACGATTTCACTCCGTCTAACCTGATTTTATTTCCAGGTGTTGATGACGCAAGCAAACATGCGAAATATGTACCAGCTTGGACCCACTCCTCAAGGGAAGCTGAGGTATGTCACAGTTCCATAACATAGCATCACACACGTGCCAGTAGCTGCCAGATCCCTATTTTTGGCATGTCCTTCTCCACTGGGCCCTTGAAGGGCATGTGTTGGGGTGTCATAGCACAGTGCTGTGTCTCAGACTATTTATACTACTCCTACAGCTGTTGAAGCTGTCACTGTGTAAATGCCATTGTAATATGAAGGGCTCTCCTTAAAATAGTGCTTTTCTCTTCCGAAGTCCATGCTAACTAGAATTGTAGGATACACACAGCTCCTGTGCAACGCCAGTAAAGATAAAAACCCACTTACTTATCTCTGTTTTACACCTGCTGGTGCTTCTGGGAAGCCATTCCCCTCCCTAGCAGGGCCAGGGAGATGTTTAGTGCTCGTAGTTTTCACATTCACAGATAAAATCGCAGTGGAGTAAGCATGCACGAGGGCTTGTGAGAAGACTCAGCCACTCCCAGGAAAGTGACCATCTGTACCCTCCAGGAGGGCTAACCTCCTTTCCAGAAAAGAGCCTGACGTGCAGTCAGGTTCCAGTGAGCAGTGTTTCCTGGGCTGCTGCACTTGGAGAGATGGCCATGGGACGCCAGAGCTCAGGATTCACTCACACATCCATTCTACTAACGTGTTCATGCCCCTGAGCACCTGCCCCGGCCTCTACAAGGCCTGGGGCCAGCAGTAAGCAAGGCAGGCATGGCCTCTGCCTTATGGAGTTCACCAGCTAATGAGGATGGACGTTTAATGTTTAAAATCAAATAATTAGATAACTACAAGTTGTGATAAGTGCCGGGAAAGGGGGGGAAATGGTGCTATGAGAGAAATTAATAGAGGGAATCTTGTTGACACTGGATGGTGAGTGAGGGGCAGGGCAGCCACCCTGGGCCCAAGAGGTGAGTGGGATGTGGCTGGGGGAGGGGGTGAAGGGTATTTCCAGGTAGGGGGCATTATAGGGGAATGCTTAGCACTTTGCTCAAGGGAATTAGCATGACTGGAGGCAGTGGGCAGGGACAGGAAGGATACTAGGAGAAGTGGAAGGGTGAGGGGGATTTGGAATTTTATCCTGAGACCCACGGGAAGCCTTAGGGCAGTTTGAGTGAGGGCCTGGTGACGGGGGGGCACAAGGAGGGGTTACGTGACCATTGTGGGTCTTTAGGAGGAGGACACATTGGAGAAGCGCCAGTGGAAGTGAAGTCACCAGAGAGAACGTGAGAGGGGATGGCACACAGCGCCCTCACCTCCGATCGACCTTACCCTCCTCTTGCTTGGACCCTGGGGGTGAGGGAACAGCAGGTGCATCCACTGCACGTTAGCACTTGTGTTTTCTGCGTCTGGAGGAACGAGGCGGCCAGGGTGGAGGTTGGCCGAGTTATCGTGTTGCCCACTCTTCCAGGCCGGCCTCTGGGACACAGCAGGGTGGCAGGTCCTTGGTTTCCACACTGACTTGCAGCATTCTCGTCCTTGGGGACGTGCCGCCTACTTGTGCTCTTTGGTGGTGAACAAACACAGGAGTGTATTTACCCTCTGGATCTCTCCCATCCATCTCCTTTTTTTCCAGCCTCTGCTGACATCTCAGCTCGGGCCCTGACCTCCTTTGACCTGGTTCGCTGCAGTAGACTTCTCTAACTGCCTCCCCGCTGATGTGACGACCTCAGCTATCTCCTGCTAATCAGGCCCTACCTTGAAATCTGACTCATCTTTCCAAGCCATAGCCTTCAGGACACCACTTCCCTGATTTGTCACGGCTTCTCATTGCAGAATGAATTAAACTGAAGGTCTTAACCTTGGCCTTCAAGTTCCCAGAGTGCCTCTGCTCCCACCCCCTGGATGACTGACCACACAGGACCACTCTGTGACCATGGCTTTTGCTCTCCTGTCTCCTGCCTTTGGAATCGGCCCTGCCTGTCAAAACCACGTGATGTTTCCCCTCCGTGAAGGACAAGGGCAAATTCCTCCTGCCGGTTACTTCCGTCCTCAATGTTTATCTTTGCCATGTGCCCTATCCCGCTTGTTCCGTGATCGCGTGTACCACAGCTTATTCCTCACTGCTGCCCATCTTAGTCCTGGGGTCACTTGGGGGAGGACCTGTGGCTGCACTTTTCTCCCCTCCTTGCCCCTTCCTCAGGGAGCATTGTCAGCTTAGCAGCGGATCAGAGCTGAGAGACACCGCCATTCCTTACCTCTACGTGCTTGTCTTCTTTTTCTTCCTGCTTTGTTTCTTTCAGCGCCAATGTTTTCTTTTAACAGAATGTAGAGCTCCGGGCACTTTTTCTTCTGCCGATGCATCTACAGTGTCCCCTCCGCACTCTCAGCTGCTCGGTTCCTCAGGGATGGGAAGGTAGAGGAGGGCCAGATCCATTTTCACCTGCCTTGCTAATGGCCACAGGTTGGTAGTGCGAGCCAGCTTTTTGTTGACTCAGTCCCACTGAAGGGAGCCAAGAGGTTGTGTGTGTGTGAACCCTGAAGGTTCGCAGGCTCCCCAGTGGACATGGCCCGAGGCCTCAGCACGTCATTAACTCATGCAGAAAGTACCCTTCACGAAGTGTCAAACAGCATAGTTGTGGCCTCCAACACTGCAGCTTCGGGTCATATCGCAAGTACCTTTGCCAGGTTTCAGGGACATCACAGCTCTTAAATGTCAAAGAACAGGGGATGGATGCTGCCCTGGACTCAGCCAGGAAAATGTCTGATGACAATCGACAGGCTTGGGGCCACGCTCTACAAAAATTCTGTATGGTCCCCGGAGTCCTGCCTTCTTGCACACACACCTTCTCAATTTCCAAACTCAACTCAAGAATGAGTTACAAAAAGACAGACAACACCAAACATTAATGAAGATTTGGGACAATAGGAATTTTCATACATTGTTGCTGGAGACATACATTGTACAACCACCACTTTGAAAACGGCCTTCTGTTTCATATCCTCTACCCTGTGATCTTAAGCCTTATCCAAGAGGAATGAAAACATGTCCATAGAAAGACTTCTATTTAAACGTACATAGCAGCCTAAGTGTCCTTCAGTAGAAGAATGTATGAAAAAGTACATATTCACAGTGTATTCCTGCAATGAAATACTACCACCTAGCAATAAAAAGGAACACACCAGGGATGAACCCAGAAACCGTATGTTGAGGGAAAGGAGACTCCCATAAAGAGGACACATTGTCAGGTTGTGTGCAATTCATATGAAATTCGAGAACAGACAAAACTAAGATCAGAAAAGTGGTTTCCTCTGAGGGAGCTGAAGGCAGGCATCGACTGGGAGGGGCCATGACAGAACTTTCTGGGATGATGGTAATAATATTCTATATCTCGATAGGGATTTTGGTTACTCAGGTGTATGCACTTGTCAAAACTCACAGTGGGCGCTTAAAACTTGTGCATTTCATTGTTTGCAAGATGCTCATCAAAAGAAACAACTGTGCAGATATTCAACTTAGTGGTTTTCATGCTGGAATATCTAGAAGGAAGTATGCTTTTGTTTGCAGTTTGAAACATAAAACATAAGGTAAATTGATGGAAAGAGGGATGGAGAGATGGGTGAATGTGCAATACAAAAAGTAGAGTGTCACTGCTAGAATTTAGGTGGTGGTTGTGTAGTTTTTCACTATAAAATTCTTTCAGGCTTCAGGTATGAGGCTCGAGTAAGGCTCAGTGTTATGTGCTGCCTTGACATCTGGTTAAATCAAGAGGGCCTCCGATGGCCTTCCCACACGCTTCCCTCCCCACCCTGCTCCTGTGGATAAGGTTCCCTGGCCTAATAACCCTCCTTATCCAGGGCACCAGACGCAGTCCTTGCTTATATCCCTGAGTAGAGGGTTTCAGTTCCTTGCCAGTCCACAGAATCATTCAACCAAGTCAGTCACATCCTCCCTTGAGGCCAAGGGGCACCCCTTCTTCTCGATGCTACAAAGCCTGCTCCCACAGGCCTGCCTGTCCACTCTTTTCCTGAACGCAGCTCCCCTGTGGCCCTGTATGTCATGTTGTGGCCTCCTTCCCCAGGCTGTATGCATGAGTAGTAGATCTTGATCTGTCCAGTGTCAGATGTTCTATGGTAGGCCATCCCTGTAACCCCAAGGCAGGAATCCCTCCCTCACCGATGGAATGAATAGGAGGCAATTAAAACATGTTGGATGTTTGCAGTTGGCATAAAATGTTGGAAACAACTTACGTGCACAGCAGTGAATGATGTCACAAAGGAGAAAGCACTGCCTCTAACTTTATTAGGGCTTATAGTTGACTTTGGGGAGTTCAAATAGTATTAAATCACACACTGGCCACTTAAATGTGACACACACTGTATCTGTTCTCTGTCATTTAATCCTGACTTGCTCAGGCTCTCACGGTGAGTGAAACAGCATGAGAATCCCGGCATCAGACGCCGTGGCTCGCCACCCTTCAGGGTAGAAAGCCCTCCCTGACTTACGAGCTCACTTACCTTTAGGCAAATCATTTCCCCTCTCTGGGCCTCTGTGCTTCGTCTGTAACAATTAGGGGTTGCCACAATTCACCTTTCCAGCCCTACCAGTTTAGAGATAAGTAATTTTAGAATTAGCATAAACTACTGCACTTATAATTACCTTATGAGGGGAAAAAGGAAAGAGGCATCCTATCTTTGCGTTCTGCCGCATTTGAGAAACAGTTTATTCTCATGCCGACACGGCCCCTCGTGTCCACCTAAACAGGAGCCACCAAAGAGCAGGAATTTAACTGGTTGCCTGTTTGAATCGTCTGGTTTTGAGAATTTGCACATTCGGGTCAGCGGCATTTGTCGTTGTTACACTAATAGTTCCCATTGTGAATCACACAGTCAGATACTTCAACCCAGCTTCCTTCTGGGCAGTCGTTCAGAGGCGAGCCACTGAAGCCTCTCTAGCTCACAGAGAGGTTAGTGAGAGGATTTCATACAGGGACAGGCCACATCCGTGCAATGTAGCTGAGTGTGTGACTAAGGAACCTGGAACGTGTGGATAAAATTGTCACCCAGAGCCAGGACAGAATCACCGCATGCCTGCAGCGATAACAGCTCTCTCCTTTTATTCTTCGCAGGCTTCAGCTCTCAGAAGATGAGTGAAAGATGATGGCTGATCTGGAGCATCCTCGCTGAGGACAAAACGAGATAGATGACGCTTTGGAGACATCTTTCTGGGGGTACATGAAAATCTGTCTGATTCTTCATTCTGGGAGACTGTCCTGAGCACTGTAGAGTGTCTAGAAGCATCCCTGGTCTCTTGCCCATAGATGCCAGCAGTGTCACCCTAGCCATGAATCAAAAACGTCTCCAAACATGGTCAGTCTCTCCCCGTTGAGAAGCGCTGGTCTAAAGCTAGGCGTTCGTGAACAGTTTGGGTAGGGTGAGGGAAGGAACCGATGTTCCACCACCCTGACCTCAGATGATATTGAGAAAAGCTTAGTTTCCAAATACTGCCCTCAGGTTGGCACACATTTTGTTTTAAATTGTGCTTAAATGTGGGGCACCTCGGTGGCTCAGTCGGTTAAGCATCCAACTCTTGATTTCAGCTCAGGTCATGATCTCATGGTTTGTGGGTTCAAGTCCGTCCCACATCGGGCTCTGTGCTGACAGCGTAGAGCCTGCTTGGGAATCTCTCTCTCCCTCTCTTTCTCTGCCCCTCATTCGCTCACATATGTCCATGTGCACTTTCTCTCTCCCCGAAATAAATGTTTTTAAACATTGTGCTAAAATACATGCTGCGTCATTTACCATCTCCCTAAGTTTACACTTCAGTTTTGTTGGATCTATTCACACTGTTGTACAACCAGTCCCCAAAACTCTTCCATCTTCCCAAACTGAAACTATACAACCCCCCCCATTTCCCCCTCCCCCCAGCCCCTGGCAATCATCATTCTACTATCTGTCCTTGTGAATTTGACTACTCTAGATACCTCCCATAATTGGAATCATACAGTATTTGTCTTTTTGTGATTTATTTCACTTCACGTAATTCCCTCAAGGTTTATCCATATTGTAGTCTGTGCCAGAATTTTCTTTCTTCCTAAGGCTGAATATTCAACTGTGTATATGTATCACATTTTGTTTATGTATTTTTTTATTTTGAGAGAGAGAGAGAAAGTGGAGGAGGGGCAGAGAGAGGGAGAGAGAGAGAGAGAGAGAGAGAATCTAAGCAGGCTCTGCACTGTCGGCACGGAGGCTGATGAGAGGCCCAAGCTCACAAAGGTGAGATCATCGCGTTTTGTTTGTATATTCATTCGCTGATGGACGCTTGGGTTACTTCCATCTTTTGGCAATTGTAAATAGTGCTGCTGTGAGCATGGCTGAGCAGATACGTCTTCAACGCCCTCCTTTCAATTCTTTGTGGCATATACCCAGAGGTGGAATCGCTGGGTCATATGGTAAGTCTTTTTTTTTTTTTTCTTTAAATTTTATTTACTTATCTTTGAGAGACCTGGGAGGAGGGACAGAGAGAGAAGGAGACAGAATCTGAAGCAGGCTCTGCACTGACAGACCTCAAACCCACGATCTGTGAGATTGTGACCTGAACGGAAGTCGGACACTCAACCAGCTGAGCCACCCAGGCGCATCTCATATGGTAATTCTATTTTTAATTTTCTGAGGAGCTGCCATACTGCTTTTCATAGTGGCTGCTGTACCAATTTACATTCACCACAACAGTGCCCAAGGGTCCAATTTCTTCACTTCCTAGCCAACACTTGCTATTATCTGTTTCTTTTCTTTTTTCTTTTCTTTTCTTTTCTTTTCTTTTCTTTTCTTTTCTTTTCTTTTCTTTTTTTTTGCAATATCCATCCTAATGGATGTGAAGTGATATCTCATTTGATTTCAATTTATGTTTCCCTGATGATTAGTAATGTTGAGCATCTTTGCACATGCTGGTTGGCCTAAATATCTTTGGAGAAATGTCTATTCGAATCCTTTGCCCATTTAAAAAAAATTGGTTATTTCGTTGTTGTTGTTGTTGCAGAGTCGTAGGGGTTCTTTATATATTCTAGATACTAACCCCCTTATTAGCTACATGATTTGTAAATATTTTTTTCTCATTTAATAGGTTGCCTTTTTACTCTGGTAATTGTGTTTTTTGATGCACAGTAAGTTTTTAATTTTGATCTAGTCCAGTTTATTTTTATTCTTATTGCCTATGTTCTTGGTGTCATAGCCAAGAAATCTTTGCCAAATCTGGTACTGTGAATTTTTCTCCTGCGCTTTCTCCTAAGAACTTTAGTTTCAGGTCTTATATTTAGGCCTTTGATACATTTTGTGGTACGCACTTTTATATTTAATACTATTCTCTTTTTAAAATTTTTAAATTTTTTTAAACTTTATTTTTGAGAGAGAGAGAGAGAGGGGGGAAGAGTGCAAGCAGAGGAGAGGCAGAGAGAGAGGGAGACACAGAATGTGAAGCAGGCTCCAGGCTCTGAGCTGTCAGCACAGAACCTGACACGGGGCTTGAACTCACAGACTGTGAGATCATGCCCTGAGCTGAAGTCGGACGCCTAACCAACTGAGCCACCCAAGTGCCCCTTTAATTAGTACTATTCTGTGCTGTAGTTCCCTGCAACCTGAGAGCCAGACCTCACTTGATCGCCATGGTTACAACAATAAGCTAACTTGCCCAGGCTCTTTCTTCCTTTGCTGCAACTTCCTGTAAAGTCCCTGCAATATTCCTGGGAGTACCATGGGGGGCCTCACATGTGTACTCTGGCAAGTTCAGTCAGCCACTGTAGGTAACTGACACAAACCATTGTCCCTTTTGACTGGGTACCACCAGCCCACTGAATGCTACTGCCTCGTCCAGACCTCTCTGCCATCTCCTGCCGGGTTTGCCTCTACTTTTCCATTAAACACAGTCATTTTCCATCATCCACTGCTGCCACTTTCACCAACTCGCATGGGACCATCAGCACCATGAACTCTTGAGGTGCCAGAGATGTGGTAGTCTGGGTTGACGGGGGGAGCATCTCTGCACTGTCCTAGGGTGGTAACTTGTCTTAAAAAAGCTACCCACTTTGGGTTTTGTTTTTGTTTTATTTTAGCAATATAGTGCTTTCACTATTTGCTGACAGTGTCCTCTCTCTTTAAAACCCAGACGTGAATGTGTGAGGGTGAGGCCAGACTCAGGACATCAAGTGGCAGTGCAGCGCCCCACTCCAGTGACAGAGCTTGATCACTGGGCGAAGCTCGTGGAGCCTGGCTCCACTTTCCCTCTGGATGAGGGTTTTTGCAGAAGGACCTTCAGTTCCTCGTGCAAATGGACTTTTGTCCCCCTGTCAGTACCCCAGCTAACTGTTCCACGAGGACCCCACCTGAATTATATTAGAGCAGTTGTGAACTCAGGAGAGCAGCCTCACTGCCGTGCTGACGATTTGCCCTGAGTCAGGCGCGGCCCTGCACAAAGCCCCAGGGCAGGTGTTCCCAAGCAGGTACATAAATTTCATCTCTTTGGCGCTTAGGAAGAATCTCTATTCTTTATTTAGAAGAGCTATTTATCTTATGCCATCCAATATTGATGAGTTAATTTGAATCCCACAATGAAACAAAATACAATATCTAACTGGAAAACATCAGTAATCCTTCCATTATGCATCACTATTGACATACTTGTTAATTTCCCTCTAATTGCAGTCTTACCACTGAAACATTGGCATCTGTGTGGCAGTTATTCAAAGTGCCCCAACGTAAGGGGGATGGGAAAACAGCACAAAATAAGCCAGTAGTAGAGCCGGGGGCGGGGCGGGGTGGGGGGGGAGAAGGAAGTAGGAATTGCAGCATGTGGCGGCCAGCACCTGTTAGGCATGTAGAAGGGTCGAGTGGCACCAACAGCTACTAGAACTTTGCCCGTGTTGGACAGGAAAAGTGATTTTTCTTTGTGCGGAAAGCTCTCGTTGAACTTGTGAATAGGTTTTCTAAAGTTATATATGTAGTTAATAGCTACATCGTTAGTTAGAGAGGTGTAGTGAGGATTGAAATGAGATGCTGCAAGGAAAGCAGGCAGCACAGTCCCTGGTTTTTAACTCAGAAAACGGTGGCTTAAGAAAAACTTTTCTATTTCCTTTTACAATGGACACTGAGAGCACAGTGTGCTTTGGGAGAAAGAAAAAAGGCTTTGGAGCCCACAGTTGTGAACCAGCAGCACTGCTTAATAGTTATTCTTCAATTACCCTGGGAGCCTCATCTGCCTCATCTGTAAAATGGAGGCACCACCACCTTCAAAGAGTTGCCGCGAAGGTTAAGTGACATAGTGCAGTGCCTAGCAGAATATCTGGTTCATTACCATCATCATGTAGCTGTAACAACAGTTGGTGTTGATTGAATGCCAACTGTATGCCCGACACCTGGCTTAATATTCTAAGTAGGTGCTTTTATTATATCTGTTTTATTATATCTGATGAGGAGCTGGAATTCTGGCAGGCTGAGTGACTCACCTAAGGTCACATAACTAAAAACACTCATTTTTTCATTGAAGCCATAATCAGTTTGATGCTTAAGCACATGAGTTAACCAGTCTGCCATGTTGACTCGTCCCTTTGTTTTGGGACTTTCTCCAGGTATGCTCAGTGGCTTGGGACTAGCTAGAATTCAGACAGGAAGGCTAACTGAGGGCAGGGATGGGTAAGACAGAAGTTAATAGTGCTGGAGCGCTCTGAGAAGTGGAATGACTATGGACAAGGTGGGGGCTGTGTGTTGAGGAGGCAGGAAGGGATGCTAGAAAATCAATGTGAAGGCAAATGAGAGTAATGGACCGAGGAAACTGAGCAAGTCAGATGATGAGAAGGCAAGAGAAATTCCCCACCCATCTACCCAAGAGGTCTCTTCTGCAAGCAACTGTGGACCCATGGTCTCCAAAGTCTCCTAAGAGAAAAATGGAAATGCAAGCTTGTGTTGTGATGACTAGATTCTAACACTCTGGTACTTGCGGGAATGAAATCACACCAGGAAGAAGAAAACCATGAAAATCCAGCCTCACTCACACTATAGAGACCCTTGTCTAAAAACTTTCATGGTAAAAAAAAAAAAATGCATGGTTGAGGATCTTAAGACCATAGGAAAAAGAGTTAAGAGGACCAATGTCACAGAAAACTCTGCAAACACCCTTATAAAACTTCCACATTCATCAATGTGAAACAAATCTAACCCAATCCAATAAAAAGAATATCAACTTCATCTAATACATTTTAAATTAACAGTAATCACTACTATGCAATTAATTTATGTGGCATGGAAAAATTTTAATATGACCCTTCCTTAAAGCTTCAGAAGAGTGTCTGGAAATTCATTATGCTTCCTCACAGACACCATATCATTTTTTTCTATTTGATTATTAACCCAAATGTCTGATTCCTTTTTGATGAGATGACTCAGACTTCTTGACTCCCATCTTCCTGGTCTTGTTGCAGTGTCAGGGAGTGAGCTGGATGCACAGCATACCCATCAGTATGCTCTTAGAGATTTGTACTCATCTCTCTTCCCAGGAGACATCAGGACATAGGTCTGAGCTTCGGTTGGCTTCCTTCAGTTTTTTTCTGTCCTCCCAAGTCTTTACCAAAAACCTCCATTCCACTTCTCTCTTTTCTGTTCCCAAACCCTAATCTCTCTTTTCCATGATAACAGCTAATAGGAGTGACTCATCTGCTCCGACCAAAGTGCTTATGGATGGATCAAAGTTGGCCCAAACAAAGCTCTGTGCTTTAGTATTTCAAGCATAGGATATGCATGTGGTTTAGAAAGGGTCATAACCTGGTGCTTTAAAGTCAGATTCGGAGTCTGAGTGTTTTCATATTTTCCCTGGTAAAAAGTTTCCCTACTTTAGGGATGTCCAGTGAGCTCTCCCTCACATAAAGCTGTAAAGTTCAGTTCTGTCCAGCTGTCTTACTGTGGAGCCTCACGAAGACTAACGTCCCCCCATTAGAACTGTATGTGACATTGATTGACATAATACTGTTAATACCCCCAGAAAATGGAAAGAAAATTCACAATGTCATTTGATGCCAGTGGAAACAATGAGAATGGGTGCTTGCCTACAAATTAACTGAAAATATTTCACTGATGACCAATGTTGACAAGAATGTATTAACACAGGCACTGATAGACAACTGGTGAAATTTTAAGTTGGTACCATACTGGGCAGTATGTTCCAAGAGCATTTAATGTTGATTTTATATGTGCAAACAGCTTCTAACTTAAATTTGGATTCTTGTGTGTCTCTCTCTGTTGGAGAGACAGCACTCCGCTGTCACAAGGAGAGTGATAATTTAAAAAAAACTTTTTAATCTTTATTTTTGAGAGAGAGAGAGAAGAGAGAGAGGGAGGGAGGGAGGGAGAGAAACAGAGTGGAAGCAGGGGAGCAATAGAGAGAGGAGACACAAGATCCGAAGCAGGCTCCAGGATCCGAGCTGTCAGCACTGAGCCGGACGCGGGGCTCAAACCCACGCTCCATGAGTTCATGACCCAAGCCCAAGTCGGACGCTCAACCCACTGAGCCACCCAGGCACACCAAGAGAGTGATATTTTTCAGTGGAAATTCAACAATTAGCCCTGAGTATACTTCAGGGTACAAAAGCTGGAATGGTAGGAATTTGTCCCTGAGAGGCAGTTCTCCTGCTTAAAATCAGGTCCTCCCTGAACCTGTAAATCTGAATGAAGGCCAGACATGGACTATTGGGTTCACCTGAGCTAAGTGAGTGTTCCCCGGGAGGAGGCCTGTTGACAGTGATGCAGCTGAGGATCCTCTGTAAGACCCTGACCGACTGCTCCCACTTCGTTCCAACAGCAACAGAGAACGGAGGTCCCTTTTTGAGAAGACCCGAGACAATGATGCGCTTCCACGCCAGAATGGGAAGAAATGGTCCAAGAGAGCAAAACAGAAGTAAGAGCAAAAGTGAAGGGGAGCAGTGGGCTTGACGTCCATTTTGATATCACTGAGGCCCAGGTAAGTGACTTAGGGTATAGGTGACAGTAAAAGTGACATGATGGTCCTAAGGTAGTCAACCTTTTGGAACAAAGGTGATTTTAGGAAAACGAATACAACTGAGTTTGGGGCTCTGTTAAGATTGGGAAGGTTATACCTCGTCTTTCCACTTATCTGCACTGTCCTTTTCACAAGGAAGAGTGTAGTCATATCATATTTGAGTAATTAAAAAAACAAACACTTGAAGTACATGTCAACATGCGAAAAGTTAATATAATATAGGCGATGGACATTTTCTTCTTTCTACGCCTCTGGATTTTTCAAATTCTAGAGATAGATGTTCTGTTACTCTTTTCCTATTCTGCTATAGCAATTCTTACATCATTTATTGAGTGCTGTGTATGTGTCAAAGACTCTACTTGTACATGCATCATTTCATTTAATTCTAATAACACTCCTGTCAGGTACAGACTGCTTTCATCTATTTGCAGATAAAGAAACTGAGGCTTGGAGGATTTATGTACTTGCCCACAGTCTTTCATTAAAGAATGGCTAAGCTGAGATTCAAGTCTCTATCTGTGACTCCAGAACCTACAACCATAACCAATATGCTATAGAGCTTCCAGGTCTTGTGAAATGGCAATTGCTCTTTCTGGAGTCTTTGTTGGGAAAACAGAAAGCCAGGAAAAGATTTGTGCCCATATATATGCATTGCAATATTTCTTTATAATAGCTGAAGTTTGGGGAGGGGGTTAAATAAATACATGCTCATGACAGACCCCCTGTGCAGCTCTGAAAGTGTTTTCAGATTAAGATTATTTACTATCATGCAGGACAAATATTTACCAAGATGTTAATCATAAGAAAGCAGAGTATAAACGTGCACATAGAGGGGCACCTGGGTAGCTCAGTTGGTTAAGCGTCTGACTCTTGATTTCGAGTCAGGCCATGAGCTCATAGTTATGAGATGGAGACCTGCATTGGCCTCAACATGGAGTGTGGAGCCTACTTGGGATTCTGTCCCCCTACCCCTTCCCTTCCCCTGCTTGTGTGCATGCTCTCTCTCTCTCTGTCTTTTTCTCTCTCTAAATAAATAAATAAACTTAAAAATTAAAAAAAGGAAAGAAAACAGCCTAGTAAGGTTTCCAGCTTTGCCTTGTATAAAGAGAAGGGTTACTTACCTACTGCTTTACATAGAATTTTGGAATCATTTCTGGTCCATTACTGAGGTGGGGGTCGGGTAGAACAAAAGGAGACAAGAATTGATGTCATTGAAAGAAGAAACTTCAAGGAGGCGTAAGGTAGAGCCTCTTGGCTGACAGGAGGTATAACCCTCGAATTGGATGCTGTTGAGAAAAGGGATTTCGGACCCTGGCAGTTTCAAAGAGGAAACTAACACACTATCTTTCTTGGTGAGCTTAGCAAGTCAGAGGCCTAGATTTCACAATCCCTGAGGAATCTGATCCAAGTCTTAAAGGCTCAAGCGTGATTACTGGGAAAGCGATTTGCTTTCATGCCTCCTTCACATCACCTCCGTGGCCAGTCTAGTCTTCAGCACCCTCTATCTGTCCCAGATTATTTGGGAGCACCGTAACCGTGCAGAATTTGGCTGCTTGCATTGTACAGAAACAATTTCAGGGAAATTGATCCTTCGATTCCTGGTGAATTGCTTAGATCTCTCATAACATGCCATCTTACCTTTAGGCTATTTACAGAAACATTGATGAAGCTTACTTTCGTTCTCTAGATTTTTTAAAAAAACAGTTAAAAATAGAGTTTCTGGTCCTTTTTTTTTTTTTTTTTTTTTTTTTTTTCAGAAAGGAAATAAGTAGTTTTCATTCAAGGAAGACTGAAAGTGTGTAGCAGTTTAATTAGCTACTAAAAACTATTAAAGATTAACAATCAGTGTGCTACTTCAGAGATGAAAAAGATGTGGGAAGTTAACTACGAACACTACACCAAGTATTATCAAGATGGAGGGAAATGCATGTACTTTCAATGCTATGAGTTATAAAAGCAATCTTATCAGCACAAATGGTATAGCAGTGAAATATAGAGTATAATTTTTTAAAAGTGTATCGCTTCTCGGCCTTTTGGCTAAGATCAAGTGTAAAAGTATAATTTAGCTAAATGTGCTGTGTCGAAATTGTGAAATTCCTGAATGATATGGTTTGAAGAAAACAAACTGACAAGAACCTTGATATATTGAATCGAAGCCACACACTGTATTAATTAAGATGATTTTAAGTGCAACAAATATTAATGCCAACTGGCTTTAAAAAAAAAGGAATGTACTGATCTTGCATAACAGATCAAGCGGTAAGGCAGGATTCAGGGTTGGTGGAGTTGAAGGTCGACCATATCATGGTGGGGTTGTGTTTTTTTCCATTCATCTGGACTGCCATTCGCAACATCAGATTCTTTCTAAGGCTGTTCTGTGTTGGCTGTCAGCTACAGCTGGAGAAGCGAGCTTCCCGGGTAGTCTCCATTGAATTGTGGAATGCTAGTCCTTTCCTTCACTTGGACGGACAAAGTCCACACATGTACCCCCTCCTGAATTTCCTGAGCCATAACACCTGCACAGGACATGCCATGTACTTCTTTGTTAACTAATCATAATCTACCCCCAGGCTTATAGGATGGAGCCAGTTAGTTTACTGTGTGTTATGAGGAGAAGGGTGGATAACCAAATAAAATTGTGATTGTGTTGGGAAGGAAAGAAGGGGAAATGGCTGCTTAGTGAGAAAACAGTGGTGTTCACCACAATAATCTTGTGGTTCCCATTGTATGTACCCACCTGTCTTCTCACACATACACTTCGGCAAGCTAGACACATACATGAAAAACTCACTCACATGCTCAGTCTCATCCAGCTGAGCTGGATGTCCAGCCCCAACTCCAAGATCTCTGGATGATGGACAGCATTTCCCCTCAGATCTGAATGATCTGGTGAGAGAGAATCAGGGAGAGATTTGGGCTTTGTGGGTTGAGCTTACACAATCTGAGAGTCCTTATTTAAGAAAAATACTAAATTATAAATACAGATTTAGGCATACAAATGCACTATTTACCCAGAATGAGAAAAAAACGTAAGAAATCATGAAATGTAAAAGGTTGCCATATACCCCAAATATCAAAAAATAGAGCAAAAATAAAAATAATATACTATTGTATAATGAATATGTTTATTAAGTGCCTAACTCAATTATTTTACTACATTTTGTCTCTTTCTTTAATCATCTAGTCATATGACAATGATTTCATGATTCAATGATTATAGAGATAATAGAAGGATAATGCCACCTTTATTTTTTCATTTAAAAGTTTAGAAAACTTCTTTCACCTTTGGAACTTTTTCTCTTATTTGTAATATCACAACTGTAACACCCTTCACTTTTTCTTATTCAGGTAGATCTTTCTGCTTTGAGATGAACTGCTGTAGTATATCCTGCTGCTGGACAGAAGTGGTAAGAACCTTCTGCCCAGGCAGTGGAATGACTCTTTGGCCAGCCAACTTGACATTCATTGATTCTCCTATCGGGACGATGTTCCTGTTCAATTTCCTCCATAGTCACCCCTGACATGTTTACTGGGAGATGAAATGTGATCCTTTTGGGAAGCACAGCTTTTGTGATCCACTTCCTGATGTAACAAATATCAAGGTCAAGGCTTAGGGGTTAGGCATATAGGCTATTGTCAGACAACCCGGGGCTTTCTTTGGCAATAGAGGTCCCTTAAAAACTTAGGAGTTTCATCTCTTTGCTTCTAGGAATTTCAGTGGGCACTCAGGTACCCAGAGTTAGGTATCTTCTCTGCCTCTGTGCCATGTTCACTCCCCTGGCATAAAGTTTAACTTCCTTACCTTGGATTATTTCAAGCGTCGGATCATTTGCAAAAGCAGCAACAATAATCCTCTCCTTGACCCCATACTTCATTCTAGATACAGCTTCCCAGGGAACAGGGAGTACTTACAAGAAGGTGGCAGAAAGAGGCCTGTGACAACAGGCTCATCTTTCTCCTCAGTGTTGTCTGTTTCTCAGTCTTCTGCATCTTCCATGTCTAACTGTAGCTTGGGTGGACAACACAGCCTTTCTGACCTTGAACATCTCCAGATTCTTGGCCCTGCGTTCAACTTGGATTTTAGGGCAAGAGCACAAAAGGCCTCCTTTTAATAAAGCTGTGTGGTTTTCTCTCTCTGCTTTTGGAGTTCAGTTAAGCCTAAACTTACCTCTTATAAGACCTTGCTGATGGCTAAAAGAAGTGGTTAAAAGCATACCAACAGCCTGCATTTTTCTACCACTTCTCCTAATGAATCAGCCCCCTCTGGCACATCGTCTCTGCCCTAAAGTATAATCAGCTGCATTTCAGTACAGTGTTCCCCAGCTGTATCACTAGAGTAAGTCATTTGCTAAATGGGGGTAACAGACCCTCCTAACTGATAGACATAGAGGACTGGGCCATGCTGGGAGTGACTTTGGTCTGCTATGCAGATCTGTGCTGGCTGTTTCTATTAGGATTACCTTGGGCTGCAAGTAACAATAAAACAGAGCAAAGGTGGCTTACATCTGTAAGGATATTTATTATGTACAGCAAATGACAAGTCTGGGGACAAGTGATCCCAGGGTTGACTGAGAGGACTGGCAGTGACAGGAAGGGCTCTGTGTCTACACCCTGAGATGCTCTTGGCCTTTCACTAAGAGTGACAAGATGATCACTGAAATGTTAAGCAACACGTTCTGAGGTGATGGCATCCCAGGCAGGCAATAAGGGCAAGGGTGGCAAGGGGGCTATTCCTCCTGCAATACTCTTTCTTTTATTATGAAATAGAAGGTCCCTCAGCAGATGTCCCCTCAGTCTCACTGGCCAGACTGGGACACATACCCTTGTCCAGCACAATCACCGGTGGAGACGACTGGGATTACCTGGCCAGCTTAAACCACGCCCCCCAGGATGTGAAAATGTCACTCTTCTCCAAGTCTTCTGCTGCCCACCTGCTACCAACAAAATACAGCTCTGTTTGCAAGGAAGATGGAGAGGTGGCTGAGGGAAGGGCGTCTGCCACAGAGCTCTAGAGGGGAAGTCCCTGAGGTGTGGAGGAGCAAATGTCAGCTGTCTGTGGAAGCCTTCTGGAGGCACGCTGAGTAAGGATTTATGACCTGCGTCAAATTTCTGATCCACTGCTTGAGAGGCCTTAGCGTGAGGTGAAGACAGCAGAAGAGAAAAACAACTCTGCAAGAAAGGGAAAGGGCAGAGCAAAGGGGTGGGACATTAGGGAATAAAGATGGAAAGGGAAATGGGAAATCGGAGCGCACAGGGAGGCCAGAGTGAGACTTTTTGTGACTGTTGCTTTCATAGGGGAAGGATTATGAAGAGTCTTAGCAATTTCTTCTGGGGAAGAAGAGGGATGTCGAGGCTGAGGAAACCCAAAGGCAGAAAGCCTGTGGGCGGGGTTCAGGCCAGGCTTGGGGAGGGGGGGGGGATCTGAACCTTGTACAGTTGGAAGGGACTTCTTTAAGAAAACGTAAAAAACAAAAAGTACAAAATGCATAAAATTAGGTTTCAAAGCGAACTTTCATTTAGAGTGTAGAAAGAAACCCAACTTAAAGTTGTAACTTAAGTTTGTAACTTACAACTAAAGTTTGTAACTTAAAGTTACAAACTTTAAGACTATGACAGAAATTCAGAAAAACGACATTGTTTTTATTAGCTGGCTGACACGCCCCTTTAATCATCTTTCCTGCAAGTTTTACCCATACACTCAATACCCCTTCATATTAAGGACGACGTGGCACTGTTTTTTATAACGAGCACAGAAGGATAATTCAGTCACAGAGGAGCACAGCCGGTGAACAAAGAGTATTCTTCATTCTGGTTGGGATGCATGAGGCATGTGACCTCACCCTCACATGTCCTCACGGCTGGGCGCACCGCTTTCAGGCCTGTGTCCCACAAACGTGGGCCTCCCGTTAAACTGGCCTCCACGCAGTTCCATTCAGAAAAGGGAAAAACATTGCACAGCCTAGTTATCATTCCATTTGGGCTATACTTCTGACAGGAAAGAACTTCTGTTTTGACAAGGTGTCCCTGAGAGTGAAGTCCTCCGCTTAGGGTTTTACGCATCTGACAAAGGCATTTTCCCGGGACCGGCTTCTGGCTCTGGATTTTCCACCCCGCTTCCCCTCCGCTCTTGCTGCACATGCCGTTCCAGGCCCCCGCGGCCTGCGTCTGTGCCCGTGGTCTGCACCTCTGCCATGCAGTGAGGCCAGGTGAGTCGGCAGGGCACAGCAGGTGCCTGGATGCCATTCTCACAGCAGATGGCAGGGGATGACGAGGCACAGAGAGGGTGGCCCAGTCCAAAAACGTAGCCCACTAGGCCCAAACTAAATGCGTTCAGAAGTCAGCTTCTCCTTAGCCAGATCCAAAAAAGTTCTCCTACCTTCTCCGACACTGCTCAAAACAGGAGGATAAGTGACCTAAGGGAAGTTGCCTTGAGAAGAGAGCACAGTCACGGCCGATGGTAATTCCCGTACCTGATTTTTTTTTTTCTAATTTCGCAAAAGCACCTGCCAATGCGAAGACATTGCTAGATCCTTAAGATCCGAATCAGGACCTAAATCGTAAGCCTCCTTTGCTTCAGGTAAAACTACCTTTGTCTGGAGCGAGCAGAGGGTACAGATGGGATGATGAGGATCATTAACAAATAATTTCCTCTTCTTCATGTTCATTTCATGGCCCAGTCCTGCCACTAGCTTCCCGACCCAAGTGCCCCTCTGCGACCAAGGCAAGATGCCAAACCGTTGACCTTTGCTGCCACTTCGGCCTAAACTGTGTTTCTTCCTTGGGCATGTGGGACAAGAGCCAAAACCTGTTTTTCTCCCTGCCCCTGCTCCATCACCTGGCCTGAGAGGAGAGGAGTGTGGTATAGAGAGAGGAGGGCATATGCTCAGATTTACAAAAGAAATTTGTTGTCGGTCTGGGTCAAGGAGTCAAGCCTCCACTCTCCATCCAGTGGAACTTGATCTGCACTGTGGGACCCACCAACCCCACTTCTGGGAGTCTCCTCTTTTTCTTGGGATGCAAGAGTCACTCAGAGATATTCTCAGTGAGTTAGAATGATTTAAAGAAGCTATCTTGAGCTGTCATGATTGACACATGAGGTTTTTCTGTAAAGATCTACATTCCACGTTTCTTCTAGAATGCATCTAAGTATAGATATCCCTGGTAGCTATGGCTCCATAAACAGAGTGAATTCTAATTTGAATCCTTGCCCTCCTTTCCTCTTTCAAGGAAAATCATCTGTGTTATCAAGTTGGTGGTGATTCATGCTCAGCCAGTCACGTTAGATCTGTCAGTTACAGGAACTCATATATTAGGAGTGTTGAAAACAGAAGCTGGAAGACAGAGCTTGCTTCTCAGAGTACTCCAACCTAATTTATATCAGAAAAACATAAAATTCATTTGGGCCAGAATGGACTGAAAAACACCTGACCTGATGGGCAACAAATGCCTCACTGAAGCCTCAGGTCCTCTGTCAGTAGAAACGAGCAAGTGAGGACGGGACTGGACTGTCACACCCTGGCGTCAGCCTGTGGCTCCCCTGGGCCTTGAGAGCTGGTCCTCCCCTCAGTTCCCTGAGGGACTCCCCGAGGCCTGGCTGGGGCACTGCTCTCACACCATCCCCTGAACCCTGCATCTTCCCCCAGGCTTCTGGTCTTTTGTTTCTCAGACTCAAGCAAGTTTTCTTTTCTTATAATCAAGTTCTGATCACACAGTTCTCTTGCTCTTTCCTCTCCTCTCCCCAAGACAGCTTCACTTCCTCCACCCATGTTTCCATCACATCCTGAAAGGACCATTTGAGAGATTACCCACATTCCAAGAAGTGAGGTTAACAGTCACGCAGTGTAGATGAAGTGATGAAATGTCACTCCCCAAGGAAGAACAGACACAAGGGTCCTTGACCTAGGCCTACGGTGAATTCCTTTGGCAACTGTGACCACATCCTGTTGCTTTTCCCTTAAAATTATCAAGATAAATATTCTTTCAGAGTCCCCAGTGCTCAAATAACACATCAGCAAATGGAGATCCAGTCAAGTTTGTCTTTACAACTCCACACTCTTTCTATGAAGCCCACATGTGGCTTCTAGATCCAAACCCCACCCCCCACCCCCAGCCTCAGCTTTGTGCATCCCCCTTAGGAACTCTAGACCTTTCTTCCACCAAATCTTAACACCTCCACTGCATCTTCCCTAAACCTTGATTCTCCTGGTTCTTGTCAGCGGGTACTGATCTCTTGCTTCTGCCTAATAACAGGCTTTAATTCAATGGCGCCTTTCGTTCACTTTATTGCAGCCCACTTCTGGGGTCCTTAAAATCCAAAGCATGACTCTGGCCAGTAGGTAGATACTCTGAGACTGGTTTTGGCAATGGAGGAGGTGTGGGCAAGTGTTGGGTGAGCTGAGCTGAATTGAGTAGTAGGTCTTAATAGTATCTTTCAAGTCAGACTTTGGCCACCCCACCCTTCTGCTGCAGTTGGAAAGAGAACATCTAGAACAAGAAGCAGATGAGGTCTAGACAACACCTCAGGAAGGCAACAAGGCCCTCCCTCTAACTTTTCGAATACGTGGAAGAGAAAGCACACGAAGGTGTACTAAGAACCTAGCACACAAATGCAAGGTATTAAAAGGGGAAAGTCTTCATGGGAGGAAGGGGGATATGGAAACTCCCTATACTATACTCCCTATACTATATGTAAAACTCTTCTAAAGGGGTGCCTGGGTGGCTCAGTCGGTTAAGCTTCTGACTTCGGCTCAGGTCATGATCTCATGGTTCATGAGTTCAAGCCCCGCGTCGGGCTCTGTGCTGACAGCTCAGAGCCTGGAACCTGCTCTGGTTTCTGTGTATCCTTTCTCTGTCTCTTGCCCGCTCGTGCTCTGTCTCTCTCACTCTCAAAAATAAACATTAAAAAAAAAAAAAAAAAAAAAAAAGAACTCATAAAACTGTTGTAAAAAGTAAAGTCTGTTAACTTAAAAAAAAAAAAGTAGAGCATAGGGATGCCTGGGTGGCTCAGTCGGTTAAAGCATCTGACTTCAGCTCAGGTCATGATCTCACAGTTGTGAGCTCGAGTCCCACATTCTTTGCCGTCAGCAGAGCATGCCTCTGACCCTCTGCCTCCCTCTCTCTCTGCCCCTACTCCCCTCGTGCTCTCCATCTTTCTCTCTCCCTCTCCCTCTCTCAAATTTAAATAAACATTAAAAAACTGTAAAGCATACAGATCCGGGTGTGTAGATGGTATTTGAGAGAAATAAGGCTAACATGCAGTGTGTTGATGGTTGCTGGTCTGAGATGCCAGAAGCTAATTGGCAGTTAATTCAGAGAAAGTTAAGTAGAGGTGGCCAGGCACGGAGCAGTGCTTTCTGGGAATTTCCAGAATCGGTGGTGCTGGGAGCTGTGAGTTTCATTGTATACTTTGGATTTGGAAATCGAACCATGTGAGGGAGTAAGCGACTCAAATGGCGTGTGACCCCCTCAGTTCTGTCTATGTGATCCACCCTCCCTCAAAAGAGAAGTAGATTAAACCCACCAAATTCAGGTCGTGGTGCAGAATATTTCTTAACTTTTCTCCTGAGTCAGTTACACTATAAATAAAATCTGCCTTGGAGGGCTGCCTGGGAGGCTTTTCCTCCTCCTGTTCCCACTCACTGTGAGCTTGAGTCTTTTCTTTTTATCCTGCCAGCCTGCTGCCGCTGCCGGTCTTCTCCTCTGACTCCCCATGCAGAGATCTGCCACTGCAGGTGCACCTCCTCCCGGCTGCCCACTGTGCGTCTGGACACTGCAGAGCGGGGGCCTTTCAGCCTGGCGATGCTTTCAGCAGAGCCTCTGTCTCTTTACATTGTCTTAGCACAGACACCTTCTTCCCCAGGGAGGGGGCAGGGGAGGAGACATGATGATGAAACGAAGCCCTGTCTTGCCACCCTAGAGCTATTCTTACTGTTATTGTTATTGTCATTGTAATTGCTGGCATCTAGAACGGCCTGCTTCTTGACTGCTTTTCTGTTGCTTCTCCAGGCACTGGGTATCACAACAATGAACACATTTCTCCTAGGAAGTAACTAGACGAGCCGCTAGCCAGGACACCAACTGATCTCTACCACACGCACACACACACACACACACACACACACACACACTGCATCTCCTTCACTCAGTGGGGCAGGGACAGCTTATGCTGCAGGAGAAGGAAGCACCAGCCAGGCATAGCTGTTTTTACAGGAGGCAGAGAAATTCGGAGTTTGACACCCATCGTCTCCGATGACTTCTATTTTGATGACAAATGGGTGGGGAGGAAGGCGGCTCTGATGGGTCTCCGCTGGGAAGAGCCTGGCTGAGTGGCCTCCGGTGGAGTTACTAGGAACATCTACGGAACTGACTCAGCAGCTCTGACTGCCGCTGCATCTCTGAGGCCACCTCCTCCTGCCCCTGCCTTTCTGCTCCTTTCCGAGGCTGAAGGTTAGCCCTTCTGACTCAGGGGAGGACTGGCCAGGAGACTGAGGCCAGCCTGCCCTTCCAGCGTCCCATTTAGACACACCAACCTTGCACATCAAAGGGGGATGAGCAGCTTCACTTTCTGCCGTGAAGGCCAACATAAACATACATCATAAGGCCAGCCCTTAGGAAAAGGGGGGAGGTGGTGCAGAATCAGAGCCCTTTTATCCAGTTCCTCCATATTAGCATTTCAGATACAGAGAGCTGGATGCTTTTGTTCATAAAAGGTCACAAGAAGAGCACATTGACTCCAATAAGCATTCTTAAACAGTCTCGTGGGTCAGGCCATTCCAGAAGGGCCGGCCTTTGCAAAGCCACACCGCACAATGACCAGAAACGCAGGAGGGGCAAAGAGTTTGCACGGCTCGAAATGCTTTGTCTAGTTACCCAGAGTCCACTGTGCTCTGCCAGAGTGGGTCCTGAGCTGTAGTCTTGCTTCTGTCACATACCTGACAAGTGACTCCCCTCTCAGGGGCCTCAGTTTCTTCATTCTGCAGAGGGAGAGGCTGGACTGCACGAGAATAAACACCTCCAGCCCTGGCTTCATTTTGGTATTCCCTGGCAAGCTTTTTATTTTTAACTCAGTGAATGCAGATTTCCAGGCCCGGTGCCAGGCTTGCTAAGTCAGGGTCTCTAGGACTGTGACCTGGGTCCTTGCCTATATTTAGTGAACTTCCCTAGAGATGCTGGGTACTCATCAAAACCCCCTTTGGGAGCCACTGAACTAAATGACCTTTATAAAGGGCCCTTTCTCATAGAATTATTTTTGAAATACTTAATTGTAGGGGAACCTGGGTGGCTCATTTGGTTAAGCATCCGACTTCAGCTCGGGTCATGATCTGACAGCTCCTGAGTTCAAGCCCTGCTTCGGACTCTATGCTGACAGCTCAGAGCCTGGAGCCTGCTTCGGATTCTGTGTCTCCCTCTCTCTCTGCCCCTCTCTTCCTCATGCTCTCTCTCTCTCTCTCTCTCTCTGTCTCTCTCAAAAATAATAAACATTTAAAAAATTAAAAAGTTACTTAATTGTATTCTAACAAAATACAGACATTTTTTAGAAAAATCAGAAAAGTAGAGAGAAGAGACATTTTCAGAGATAATGACTCGACCAGCCACAGAGATCTCTATGCTATCATTTGTCGTCACACATAGATTTCTAGGATTTTTGCTTCTGTTTGCACGACGATGACCACACCATACATACGCGTGTGTATCTCGCTCCTTCACCTAACAGTATCTTCTAACCACTTTCCCGTGTTCTATGTGACATTTTCACAAGTAAATGACACAGCATGAGGGCATGGTTCCTAATTTACGTGCCACCCACTTTCATCCGGCACAACTCTTAGCTACGTGAAATGAACCACCCGCTTTGTTGCAGGGGGAGGTGAGAACAAAGGGTGTGCTGTCGGCCCTCCCCTTCCCTGGCCTGCGCGGAACCTCGACAACTCACGTGCTGCCCACGAGCTGCCCTACTTCGGCGTTTGTGCCCGTTGAGGACCGGCTCACTGAGGCAGACGCTGGTGGGTGGAAGGATTGCCTCCCCTCTGTTGCCCTCTGGCTCCTCTCCTGAGAAAGGTGAATCATTGCTACTGATGGAGCAGATTAATGGCGAAATTGACGGCTCTGACCCAGCCAACATCTGATCTTTCCCAGTCAGTTTTCATTTGCTGTGGCTTGTTTGGCCATTTTAAGGGCTGCAGCGAGAGTTGATATTAATTGGTGAAATCTCAGGTCTGGGAAGCTTCTTCGGACTAAGTAACAGGCAGAAAGCTCAGGACTAGGCTTTGGGCAGAGAGGATACTTAGGGTCTGGTGGGTCAGGGCATTACTGCTGATTCTTCCCATACATGGCACAAGCCAGAGACTCCGGCGAAACCACACTTTTTTCAGGGAGGAATCTGAGACTTGCCTCAGAGCAGAGGACTCGTCTAGCATCTTGCAGTGACTGTGGCAGAGCCTGTTGGCTAGGACTGGCTGCCTGCCCGGTTTTAGACTGAAATGCTGATACAGGGTGTCTGTGAGTGCCCTTCTTCAGGATGTTCTAGGGACTCAGGGTGGCCTGTCACTCCTATTCCCCAGCCAGTGGCTTTGCTCCAAGGCCACAGCATTCCAAATGTCATTTCCCTTCTGTTTCCTCCCTCCCTCCCTCTCTTCCCTCTTCCCGTCCTTCCCTTCTCCCCTCCTTCCTTCCTTCCTTTCTTCCTTCCTTCCTTCCCTTCCTCCTTCCTTCCTTCCCTTTCTCCTTCCTTCCTCCCTTCCCCTTCCCTCCCTCCCTCCCTGCCCCCCCACAAAGTTTTCTGAATGTTAAGCAAATGTCACGTACACTGCTAGAGATTCACAGGGTTCACCTACTGGTTGCAGTGACCGGCCAGCCCACAAGCTGTTTCACCACCAATGTGGTCGATATGTGATGGCTGAGGGAACGCAGGGGTGAACACCAGTTGCAGACGTGCAGAGGAGGGGGGCTTCCTAGAATAGGTGGCCTCTAAATCAAGTCCTGAGGACCAAGTAGGATTGAGCCAGGTGAAGCATGAGGAGGAGAAGGAGAGCCTTCCCTCTTGGCGGAAGGAACAGCTTGTGCAAAGGGCCGCAGGTGACAAAGCGCATGGCATGCCTGAGGGACTGTAAGCCCCTCTGCATTTAGGGCCCAAAGAGTACACTGAGGGTGTGTGTGGGTGTGGGAGTGAGGGTCACAGCAAGACGAGAAGTAGCCAAAATGGAAAGGCTACAGGTTCTAAATGGCCTTAACCAAACCTAGCAATTAACTTTATCCTGAGAGGGGTGGAGAGGGCCACCGTCGGGGCGCATCCTGGATGTGTTTGTGGCCACATAGAAGAGCGTGGGATGGCAGACAGAAAAAAAGTGAGAAACAGTGGCCCGAGCCACGGCTGGGCTGTGGGGAAGGCAAGATGTCACGAAAGATCTCTGGTGGTGCACTTCTTGCCACGGGGCTGCAGCGTTCCAAGCGGGTGCCACTCACTGCGTCCAGATGGTGCCCAGAGTCCCCAGAGCAGACAGTGGAGCCTCACAGCTCAAGTTGCTAAGCCTTATCCCTTTGCAGCCACGCCACCAGAGCCTCTGGTTCCCAGGAAAAACAAGCTGACCTCGTCATTACAGATGCCTTAGGGCTCCCAGCTGGGCAGAATCTGCCACCGGTCAGCTCGGCCTCCGAGGTGCTGGTCGCAGACTACAGCCTGGATGAAACATGCACACCTTTGATGAGGGTTAATTGAATTTTTTTATCTCTAAATTCGTTATTAAAGACAAAAAAGGGGAGGGGGAGAGCACTGGTGTTTTATTCTTCCTTGTTATCTAAATAAAACAGAAGTTGGTAAAATGCACTTTTTAGAGGATGTGCCCAATTTTTCTTTCACCTAAGAATCCACTGGTGCAGAATGGTTTCAGTACCAAGTCAGACTTGAACATTGTCTTTTACTGTTAGTTATTTGCATTCCTCTGACCCAGAGGCGCCTTCTTGCCCCATAGGTATGAGTGAAGAACAGGGACTCTTTGGAAAATGCGCACGGTCAGTTGACATCTCAGGTGAGGACTGGAGCCATGGAACCTGTCCTGGGGTGGGGGTGGTGCTCCCCAGACCACTGATGGACCTCTGTCAGCAGTAGCGTCTGCTCTAGCAGAGACAGCACTGGCTCACTGTGTTTGGAGAAGCTGAACACTGAAAGGGAAGGAAGTCTACTCTGGTTGAGTAATCCTGAAGGCCCCATACAGTGTGGACGTAACCAGGAGAAGCCTATCATATTTAGCCGTTCTCATTGGCAGATGTCTCTGTCCTTCTTATACCTAATTAGGCAGGCACCCAGGTGGGCATCGAAGGGATAAACCACAGGACTGTTAAGTTTTGTGAGGAAGAATCAGATAATGTCTGGAGGAGAACTTGCCCAGGTGGGACACCACTTTGAAGGTCCCCAGGCAGCAGGGCTGGGAATCAGCACAGGTATAAGACACCAGCAGCAAGGACTATCTGAGAAGGACAGCCAAAGAGGACAAACTTGGCCTCATCGTGTGTCAGCTGTATCCTGAGAGCCAACAGCATCCTTGTCTCCAGACTTAGAGATTCTAGTATATTAAAACCCAGTGCCATGGGCTTTCTTTGTCAGAGCATCTAATTTATTAAAACTCAAGCACCATGGACAAGTGTTTTTGTTTTATCAAGATAAATAATGGTTTAAGCCTTTCTATAAAAGTAATCTAATTGAAGAGCTTGGATTTCAGTCTTTATGAAATTATCACAGCTTGGGTCACGGGCTGATCCTGGGTGATCTCAGCTATTACCACCTTCCAAAAATCACATCACTAGACATTATCAGTCTTTTTTTTTTTTAAATCTGCCTTAATTACTGAGGATGTCGTTGAGTCATTTGGTAGGTATCCAGTCCAGCTGGTCTCACCGGGAACAGTGATAAAGTAGCATCCTAGAGATAGCAGGAGGAAAAGAGACCTGTGTCTCCTGAATGGCTCTTTCACATTTGTTCTTTAATCTTCACCCCCAAGTCTGGGAGGCAGGTTTATTTTTCCCTGTTTTCCATCTGAGGAAAGTGACCTTGTAAAGGGGGTCATATATCCTGAGGAGGTGGGTGAGCAGAATTCTAAGGTGACTCCCAGTGACCCTTGTTCTTGTGTAAGTCCTTCCCTTTGAGTGTGGGTACAACCAATGAAGGTAATGAGTAATTAGGGTGTGTAACATGGCGAGAGAATTGTCCACGTGGCATTAAGGTGATAATCCTCTGACTTTCAACTAATCAAAAGGGAAACTATCCAGGTGGACCCGACTAATCACGTGACCCTTTAAAGCTGCACGGAGAGATCAGGGACAAAGGACATAAGGGATTTGATGAACAAGGCCAAATGGACATGAGGGAGACCCTCCCTTGCTGTTTTTCAAGGTGGAGAAGGCTATCGGGTAGCATTCCCAGCCGGCAGGCAGTCAGCAACAGAATGGGACCACCATTCTACAACCTCAGGGAACCGAAGTCTGCCAACAGTTACAGGTGTTTGAAAGCCCTGAGCCCCAGAAAGGAACTCAACCCGGCTGACACCTTCAAGGCAGTCCTGTGAAACTCTGAGCATAGAACCCAGCTCACATGTGCCGGAGTTTCCAGGAACTGACAAGCAGGTGCTGTTTTAAAGTGCTTCCTTTATGTTAACTGGCTACACGGTGATAGATAACAAATACAGAAGATGAAGAACCAGAATTTAAACTGGAGGCTGCCTGGACTTAGGGCCATGCTTCCCCCACTGCAGGAACTGCCTGTGCTGGGGAAGAGAAAGTGAGGAGGGCTTACCGGACAACTACATTCTACGAGTATTAGAGAGTCTTTATGTACTAAGCAGTGGGTTTACAAGATGATTCAGACCCAACAGCATCCCGTGGGGACTCAGTGTCTGGTGGGAAAGACCATCAAGAGGCAGGTGGAAACCATGCGAGAGCCTATGGCAGAGATGCGGTCAGTATGCTGCTACGGTAGAGAAGCCTCCAAAGGGAAGGAGACTGAGCTTGGACGTGAAGACTGAGTAGGAGGCCACAGCAGACAAAGTGGGAAGCGCATAGGTGAGAGGTGTCAAAATCCAACTGCACACCGAGTAAGACAAAGCAGAAAGAACGGTTTACTGCAAGGGTTTCGACCTGCAAACCAGGAAACTCGAGGCTATGGGAACCAGGAGTTCCTTGTTGCTTACAGACTGAGGGATTTCACGGGGTGAGTGTGGAAGTGTGTGGCTCTTTCAGCTGATTGGTTACCTAGTTGTCTTCTCCCTTGTTTGGGTCAGGGCAGCTGAGTCAGGAGGATGAGGAAGTCCAGGGACGGCGTGAGCAGGCTTGATGTTTGGGGACTGGCCCGCATCTTCTGCTGACCTCTACAGAGACTTGTAAAATTCTGCAACTTGGGTAAGGTTGTTTTCATCTTTTTTAATGCATCGGCATTGGCCGAGTCTGATTTGTCCCTGACATGCATGACCCATTTTAGTTTGGTCCTACAAAGGGCAACAATGTGGACAAAAGTAGAGACAGAACACACACAGTATATTCCAGTTCTAATAAGCATACTGGGGGGTGATGTGGACTCTCAGTTACAAAGAGCGTAGGTGGGAGGTGGGGTGCAAATGTGGATTAGACCAGGCAGAGGGGCCTTTCGTGCTGTGACGCAACAGTCAGACCATTTCTCTTGGTGCCGATAAGAATAATTTCTCTGATCTACTGGCCCTGCCAGCCCAGAGATCTCAGAAGAATCAAAAGGCTGCTTCACTAGACAGCATTCCAGGCTGTCTTAATATGCATTGTGACCTCAAATGGCTGCCATGCCTTTGGTCAATTCTTTTCACTTCGTTTAATCAAGGATTCATTCCATAGACATCTCCTGGGCAGCAGCTCTTTCTGGGCGGTGTGTTAGACCCAGGAGCACAGCCAGGAACCACAAGAGACCAGTTCCCTCAGGTAGTTGACTGGGTTTGGAGGCTGTATTGACCCTTCCTGGGGTGGGGGGGATGGGGGAGAAGTGACAAGGATTGAAAAACCATCTCCAGAGGGAGGAAAAGGGAGTTTGGCTCCTGGGAAATGAGGAAGATGCCATAGAACATCGAAGACTTCCCTTTTCCAAAACTTTCTGGAATCCCCTATGCTCAGAGAACCTGTTGCTTCTGGTGAATAACTGTCAGGCTTCAACTAGAAAATTTATGCAGGTGACCAGAAGCTTTTGAGAGCTGGTGACTGTGCCAAGCTTAATTGGATACTCTGGGCTGAATTACCATGAATTCTTTGCCTTAATTGCATAATGGCCTCTTTTCTTCATTAAAATTTGGCATAATGACATCATGGGCAACAAAACATGTCAAGAGGCATTTTGGAAAGGTTGTGTATTTTCCTACAGCAGACATCTCTCTCCTAGTTTCAAGGTTAGAGGTTTTCAGTCTATTGTGAAAAGGAGTAGGAGTGGTGGAATCGTTCTGTACAATGACTGCTTTCATGAGTATATCAGTCTGCTCAGGCCCCCGTAACAAAATGCCATAGTCGGGGAAGCTTAAACAGCAGGAATTTTTGTCTCCCGGTTCTGGAGGCTGGAAGGCCAAGTTCTGATGAGAGCCCTCTCTTGGCTTATAGACAGCCGCCTTCTCACTATGTGCTCACAAGGCAGGGGGAGAGAGGAAGGACAGAGAGAGAAAGCAAGAGAGAGAAGCAGGAGAGGATCAGCGGGCACATTGCAAGGGAGCAAGTGAGTTCTGGTGTCTCTTACTCTCTTACAAGGACACTAATCCTATCCTATTGGGGCCCCACCCTGTGACCTTATTTAACCCTAATTATGTCCTTGTAGGCTCTGTCTCCAAATACGGTCACAGTAGTGGTCAGGGCTTCAACATAAGAATTTTGATGGACACCATTCAGTCCATAGCAACGGGTGTATATAGATCTGTCAGAACTCAGCATTTTGTGTACTTTCAGTGAATGCAATTTCTGTACATAAACTATACTTCCATGAAGTTGTTTTTAAAAAAATAGAATAGATGAGAGACAACCAGAGGTTGACCCTGTAGATTTAATACAGACTTTACAAAAAGGAAGGAAAGAAGGAAGGAAGGAAGGAAGGGGAAGGGGAGGAGGGAAGGAAGGAAGGAAGGAAGGAAGGAAGGAAGGAAGGAAGAAAAGAAAGAAAGAAAGAAAGAAAGAAAGAAAGAAAGAAAGAAAGAAAGAAAGAGGAAGGAGGAAAGGAAAGAAAAGTAAGAGGTTAGTCCTTACCGTAGCGTTGAATAATGAAGTCACTTGTTGTTCAGGTTAGCAGTGGGAGCAGGAACCTCCACCCTTCCACAAATCCAACACTCCCTTGAGCTTACCCCTGTGTCTGTGACGTGGCCCAGAGAATAGGACTGAATGCCACCTCTATGCCTGCTGAGCCCAAGCTGGTTGCTCTTCTTCCCCAGTCTGCTTTGGGCAACGGTAACCACCTGTACTCTTTGGTTGTAAGGGCTCTCACAACCCAAACAAAAGACTGACCCGCCCCTGCTTTTGAGAAATAAGTCCATGATACTACATCCCTTGAGCATAAGCTATTTCTAAAGGACCTTGGGAGAGCTGTACAGGGAATGAAGGGTCTCAGGTGCCCACTTAGTCAACAGTCTGCCTCCCATTACCCCAGCATGCCCACCAAGGCTGATCCCTTCCCAAGGGGCTTCATGGTTCAGCATTTCCTATGCCATTCTGGACCCCATCATGACATGGGCTCTCTGTTTTAGGCTCAGCAGACTCAGTGTTAATAATGTACTGGTAGACAGTAATGGCTTGCATGACCTAGGGTTGCTTCTGATATTAACACAAGCATTCTAGAGACAGTGTCTGAGTCCCAAGGAGTCTTGATGCTTTTTTTTTTAATGTTTATTTATTTTTGAGACAGAGAGAGACACAGCATGAGCAGGGAAGGGGCAGAGAGAGAGGGAGACACAGAATGTGAAGCAGGCTCCAGGCTCTGAGCTGTCAGCCCAGAGCCCGACGTGGGGCTCGAACTCACGAGCTGTGAGATCATGACCTGACCTGAAGTCGGACGCTTAACAGACTGAGGCACCCAGGCGCCCCTTGATGCTTTTTATATAACCCCCTCTGAACTCTAGCCTGTGTGCCTTACCATGCCAGGGGAATTTTCCTAAAACCCAGAATGGGTCACATCACTTGGTTGATTCTAGTCCTCTGTTACCCATACCCTTATTCATTCAGAAATTATACACCAAATTTCTACTGTTTTGGGCATTGGGCATACAGGAATGAATGAGACATAGTTCCTACCCTCTAGAAAACCACTGTTTGGCAGAAGCAGGTAGAATTTCAGGTAGATAAATGTCACAAAGCGCTCTAAGTGTTTTGATGAAAGTGATTATGGGATTTGGCAGAATCCCAAAGGAAGGAGATGTCACTTTTTCCTGGGAAAGGAGAGGATGTCAAGGAAAGGGACCCTGAGCAAGGTTTTGAAATGAGAGAGTCAAGACATTTCCAGGAGAAGAAGCAACCTTGAGCAAAGACATGAAGCAGTGTAGACATGCTCGCCCCATTCTACTTACAAGGAAGCTCAGTCTTAGAGTTAAAGCTTGCCCATGACCATACTGCTCATATTGCTAGTAAGAGCTTTTATGAGGTTATTCTAGAAGCTGGGAATACAGCAGGAAATGTGTAAGTGCAGGGGTCTCTCCACTACTGAACACTGCAACTGTTCTTTTCAAATTAACAACTCTATCAAGCGTTCCTACTATGTAGGGGAAAAGAACGGAGTTATATAATGCCCTCAAAATGTATTTGTTATATAGGAAAGGAGGCTGTATATAGACACAAATCGTTATGTCAGCCTTTCAATTTTGTAATGCTGGCTGGAAAAAGAAAGAGATCATTACTCTTTTATTTGTTTTGTCTTCCTGATGACAAAGTGCAAGCATTATAACAAAACCAGTCTTGCTGACTTAGCACTTGACCAAAATTTTGATTTATAGGTTCTTGTGAACAACATAAAATGAGCTCTGACCCGAAGGCATTTGGGGGTTGTTCTATTTGTACTCAGACTTAGGCCATATTACATGAGTTGTCATTCTGAGAAAGGTCAGTCTTTGCAGTTAAGCTATTGGGTCTGCCATGTAGATTCTGTTGTCCTGTTTCCTGAAGGGGGACCCCTGAAACCATAAATGAGAATCAATACTCAATCTACTTTTATGCCAGGAAGCTTTTCACATGGATGCCTGAACATCTATCTCTGGCTATTGAAGGAAAAAGCAATCATTAGATCCAGGTAGATAATGTCACCATCCCCCACCTGACACCCATGTGTTAAGCAAAGCGGAATCTCAAGTCCTTACATTTCTCTAGGCCCTCCTGGGCTGGGCCAGTGGTATCCGGGATTGGTGGTGTCCTGGACCATAGGACCAAGAACTTGAGCATCTCTTCCCTTGGATGGGAGAGAGGACAGGAGCCCGGGAACAAATTTTGCTCACTGATGTCCACCCAGAGATCCCATTCCCAGCCCACTCCCCCAGGTAACCAACAAGACCTCTGGAAACTTTACCTGGACCTATGAGGGAAAATTTTATGTCCCCAATTCCAAAAATACCTGCATATAAAATTTAGGGACTCAAGAGTAGGTTCTATTAGATTTTTTCAGTGCCAGGGGATCCAGGAACGCTACATACTCCTAATACATCACTCTCCATATAAATCCCCTTGAGAAATCATGTACAGGACAAAGACAAAAGACTTACCATAGTGTAGCTTGGCCTTTGACTCTAAACTCCAGTACAGAGAATGCCAGTAAACCAGACTGGGCCACGGTTAGCACTCTTTTCTCCCACACTGCTTGAGCCCATGCCAACCCTGGGCCAGGGCGGATGTCACTACTCAATCACAGTACTCTACTGTTGATCTCAGATCTAGCCTCTGACTTTGAGGATAAAGTTTAGAGAAGCAACTCCTAATTGATAAAATTAATACAGAGATTAAGCCTGTTTGCCATTTTTGGCCCAGAGAATGGGTGACCCTCGCTTTGTACTGTCCTTGTCTTGCTGCTCTCAGCTGGACTGTGTCCCCATAAATTTCACACTATGAACAAAGATATCATATACTTGGATTTGGATCACTGAAGGTCTGCCATGTATCTCCTCTCCTTCCTTCCTCTTTCCTTAACTCCCACCAACCAAGCGATGAGAGAGCATTGTATTCTCTTGGTCTTCCATTTGCATTTTTCCTCACTCTGATTTGAATTCTGCCTTTCTGCTTGGGTTATCTTTTGTTTATCCTCTCCCTGACCAGCTCATATTTGCTAATGGTTTTCATAAAAATCAAGTCTTGGAAAGGTTAAACAGAGAGTAATTTAAACCTTCCCTCCTGTTGTTAATAACCCAGATGTACTACTGGATCTCTGACACTGGTGTCTCTTAATTGATAACTGAAAATGCTGTCACCCACTGTTGCAGGGATATGTTATGTCCCAATATCTCATGATGTCTCTGAGGCTCTTATTAAATAACATTCCTCTCAGTGAAGCCTCAAACCTCCTTTCCCCCTTCAGAAAATTTCCCTTTCCTGCTTGACTGTATCTCCCCTTGGATTCCCAGGTTGGGTCTTGAATCTCTATTAATCGCCCTTGAAGGAAGTCAAGGGAGGATGCCAGTGAATGGGCTCTCAGAAATCGACTAATAATTTCTGCTTCCTTTAGAGGATGGAATTCAATCAATGTTTCTCTCAAACTCCGTTGATTGCCCTCTGAGGGGGTATTAATCTGGTCAGATTTCAGGGACCCATTTTCCAGCAGGTGACAAGCCTCAAGGGCATACACAAGCCCTAGTGGACAGGCAGATTCTCTCTTTGATTCCCTCTACCGTGTAGTTGGTGGATGTCTTTATTATACAATAATAATAAGATTCAAGACTTGGGTGCTAGGGGAGTAGACAGTGGGGGATAGTCAGACTGCTCTGTGTCATCTTTTGTCTAAAACTACTTAGGCTCAACTAAGTCATTGCAAATGTTCTGGGATAATAGATATCCTGAATATCCCTTATCAGGACTCTTAAATTAACTCTTCACAAGTCTCTAATCCTCCAGCCTGGCCTTCTTCTGATCCATGCTGTATGCTGAAACCATAGTGATTTTAAGAAATGTACATCTGCTCGTATTTCTGCTCTTGGAAAGGGAAACACATCCAGAGCTCTGGGAGAGAGGGCCCAGAGAAGTGATCTTGCTTTGGGAAGAAAACCTAGGTACCCACAAACCATGACTTATTGGAGAATTCACATTCTGATAAAGAGCCACATGGGGGCACCTGGGGGGCTCAGTCGGTTGAGTGTCTGACTTCAGCTCGGGTCATGGTCTCATGGTTTATGAGTTCAAGCCCTGCGTCGGGCTCTATGCTGACAGCTCAGAGCCTGGAGCCTGCTTTAGATTCTGCGTCTCCCCTCTCTCTGTTCCTCCCGTGCTCATGCTCTGTCTCTCAATAATAAAACATTTAAAAAAATTTTTTAAAAGCCACATGTACTTCAACATCCCCAGTAGGGAGGTGGTGGGGAAGGGAGGCTACGATGGTGAGAAGAAAAATAAAAGGAACTAGTGAACAGTTTTTTAAAGTAAAGATTGAAGGGTTTGGCACAATAGATCAATGCTGTTAAGACGCCACATTCTGAATCATTTAGTAAGTGCGTATATGGTTTCCTCCTAAGCAGAGAATTCCAGGTCCACTTTTGGACAGGATCACGGCACTCTGTGCACCAGTAGGGAAGACTGGTTTGTTCTCAGCTCTGGGTGAGGCCAAAAGCACGACCTGGAGGGTACAGGCTGCCCCACGTCCCCTTCCAGGACTCTGGGCATGATAAGGAAGCAACTCGGAAGTCCCCAGGTGGGAAGAAGCTTCCACTCTTTAGCAGTCCAGTTAGAGGCAGTCACAGCCACTGTCAGCACTGAGGCAGAAAAGCCCCATGCCAGGAATAGAGGGCAGGTGCGGGGGAGCGGAGTGGGACTGAATGTCAGGCTCAAGAGTATGAAATGAGGCCAAGCCGGGGCACGGAGGAGGGAGGGGTCTGGAGTCCGAGGCTAGGTCAGCTCCACAAGAGACATCTAATCTGAGCGGCGTGAGAAAATTGGAATTTGGGGTCAGATTCAAGGGCACACAGAGCTGGTTGGGCAGTCAGGGCCAGCTTTCAGGACAGATCCTTGGCCAGCTAGGAGAAAAATCACTTCTAGGGGATAAGAGGCCAGAGGCCAAAGCCATCTTCAGTCTCTGTCTCTTCTTCTGAGAATTTCTCCCTCCTCTGGGCTTAAAGCCACAGACATTGAAAGCCAGTGTCTGCTGCAGGTGGAGATGCTGGTCCCATAACGCGATCAAGAACATCACCATTGTGTGAGGACCCTGGGAGGGGTCTACCTGTCCGCGGGGGAAATGCATTCATTACCTGGTTGTGCAGGGGTAAACTGAGCCCCACAGCCCTTCTTTAGGTCCAAGGTACCTGCATTAGCAAGGACCTTTTATTTCACAAACATTTTAAGTTTTCTGTCATGAATTTTGAAGCTAAATTTGAAAACCACAGAGGGGCGCCTGGGTGGCTCAGCCGGTTGAGCGTCCGACTGCAGCTCAGGTCATGATCTTGCGGTCTTTGAGTTCGAGCGCCGCGTCGGGCTCTGTGCTGACAGCTCGGAGCCTGGAGCCTGCTTCGGATTCTGTGTCTCACTCTCTCTCTGCCCCTCCCATGCTCATGCTCCGTCTTTCTCTGTCTCAGAAACAAATAAACATTTAAAAAAATAAAAAAAAAAAAAAAGAAAGAAAACCGCAAACATGACCAATATCCAGGTAGCTTTGTAGGTGAAAAGAAGGGGCCATGTCCAGCCCCTTCTACAGGAATTTACTGAGCTCCTCTCTGCCAGCACCACCTTCCCCCACACAGCATACACTCTGAGACAGGCTTCCCAAACATTCTAGCATTCTCCTGCCAGTCTCCCCCTGTCCAAACACCTGTAGGGCTGGCTGATATATATTTTTTTTTTTTTTTTTTTTTTTTTTTTGCTCATTTTGATGTTAAGGAAAAAAAAGCCATAAAATAGGATTTTCAAGGGTCCAAACAGCCAGCAGAAAGGCAGGATACCATCTTCAGGACAAGGAATGCCAGATAATAATAGTGTTTATGTTATGATTTTCGCCTCTCTCCATGATGTCTCTTTGCTCCTAGAGAAATTTCATACAATTCTCCCATTTTACGTGATATGTGATGCACCAGGAAAGAGAGGTGGGCAGTATAGCTTCCTACTGAGTGATCTGCCTCATCCTCTTCATCGTGATGCCTCAGTTTACAATGCCTGGACTTGACCTTGAACATCATAGAAGGGATTCTCTTATCAGCTGGTGCTTGCAGCCTAACCTGGGAAGCATCAGACGTATAGGAAATCCCCCATCTGTGATGCTGGAACTGGCATGGGTATTTGTTAAGGAATAAGTCTCTCTTCGTTTTGCACAAGCATTTCCTCTCCCTGAAATATCAGTTCCTAGCCCTGTGCCCTCGTCAGCTGCAAGGACTGCCGTGAGGATGAGCCCCAGATGCCACCCAGCCCTGCTTCCCTCCACAATCTGCTTTTGGGGCCCTCCTCTGTCCAGGGATGCCTCCTGCAACCACACGGCAGTCATCTTTTGCTGGGAGGCAGCTGTGACACTGGGAAGAACACACAGGTTTTTGGCAACAGAATCACTCAGAAGCAAATCCTACCACTGACGTGTGCGGCTTTAGACACAAGACCCTTATCACTTAATGCATTGTTTTGTTGGAAAGATGAGATGGGGTGCAAAAAGAGAACGCCCCTATAAATTTGGAGACCATGAATATGAGCAGAGGTAGGTTTGAGGAGAAAACGAAGCAACCAGAGAAGGTCACGGGCAGCCTCTTTTCTTCCTCCTGCTCTCCGCAAGCTTCCTGAGCACCTCTCTGGGCCAGAAGCAGAGCTAAATGCTCTAAGTGTAGCAGTCAACAAGAAAAAACATGCCCTTTCCCCTGAAGAGCTTAGACTTGGACCATGCCCTTCAAAGTATACTGCACCCTGACACTTGGTAGGCCCTCAAGAATGGCAGTTATTGTCCATTTAACTATTCAGTGCCCTAAAGACATATTGTACTCTTTTAGCTTTGTGTAATGAATTACATATCATTTAAACTGGGAGAATTGCATGAAAGTTCTCTAGGAGCAAAGAGACATCCTGGCGAGAGAAAAATCATAAACACTGTTCTTATCAGGCATTCCTTTGTCATAAAGATGGTATCTTGCCTTTCTGCTGGCTGTTCGGACTCTTGAAAATCCCATTTTATGCTTTTTTTTTTTTTTTCTTAACTTCAAAACGAGTAAAAAAGAGTCCGCCAGCCCTGCTGGTCTTTGGAGAGTGGGAGATTCTTTTCCATACATTTCACTTACTCTCATTTGTTTCTCTGCAGGCAAGGAGAGAGCAAGAACCAGTGTGCTTTCCTCTATAATTATTACAATGTTTCCAGTAAGTTCAACAAAATTTTCATTATTTAACTAACTACTGGGAGCGAAACTCAGCTTCCAGGTGGGAGTTCTCAGACCAGCCTCCAGAGGCAAGAGTAGAATCACCTCTTGTGTAGTTCCTGGGTGGCTCAGTCAGTTAAGCCTCTGACTTTGGCTCAGGCCATGATCTCATGGTTCGGTTTGTGAGCTCGAGCCCTGCGTCAGGCTGTGTGCTGACAGCTCAGAACCTGGAACCTGCTTCAGATTCTGTGTCTCCCTCTCTCTTTGTTCCTCCCTTGCTCATTCTCTCTCTGGGTCTCAAAAAGAAATAAACATTTAAAAAAAGAGAGAAGAAAAGCACCTCTTACACTTGAAGCTCTGGGTACAGAGAGACAAGAGAAAAAGAAAAAAGGTCCTTGCCCTTCTATAGCTGGCTGGCTCTGAGCCAGGAGGGAATCCAGCGGGGTGATCCAGGCAAACTCACATAAACAGGCCACCACCAGTGGTGAAGGGAACACAGATACAGAGAGAAATGTAGTTCTGCCAGCTCTCACTAACATCTTATGTTTACCTTCCTCCATTTTTCTACTACGAGAAACAACCAGATGAAGGTACGCAGGGGAAAAAAAGCAAATGAGCCCACAAAATGTATTGGTTACTTGGCGTGGCAGGATGGAGGTGATTTTAACAGCAGGTAGAAATAAGCTCTTGTAGTAAATTAATTCCACTGTAGTAACCAAGTATTGTGCAGTGAGACAGGCTGCCCTGGGAAACTCTCGGTTCCTTGGAAGCTGTGCTGAATCCCAGCTTGATGGGATTAAAATAGGGGAATCTCCTTCCTGGGAGAATGAGCCAGCAAAACCAAATAAAATTGCAAATTCTCAAAATGGATTTTCTTTCCCTTTCTGGTTCAGGACAAAGCTTATTAAATGAGTAGGATCAACTAACTGTGTTTCTAAAATAAGAAAGCTGGTATCTCTGACAATGAGGTGAGTGAGACCCCAGGCCCTTCCTGTTGAAAGGAAGCTTTTATAGCTCTGAGGTCACACAACCCCAGCCAAGCCCCTCCTCATCTATTTGCTCACAGATGCAGCAAACCCATGCCAGATTCACTGCTGTGTTCACTGCTGTGTTCTGACCATCAGAAATGTGATCTTGGGGTGCCTGGGCGACTCAGTCAGTTAAGCATCCAACTTTGGCTCAGGTCATGATCTCACGGATCGTGAGTTTGAGTCCCAAGTTGGGCTCTGTGCTGACAGCTCACAGCCTGGAGCCTGCTTCAGGTTCTGTGTCTTCCTCTGTCTCTGCCCCTCCCCCGCTCACTCTCTCTTTCTCAAAAATGAACAAACATCAGAAAAAAATTATAGGAGTGCTTGGGTGGCTCAGTCGGTTAAGCGCCCGACTTTGGCTCAGGTCATGATCTCAAAGTTTATGGGTTCGGGCCCCACGTCGGTCTCTGTGCTGACAGCTCGGAGCCTGGAGCCTGCTTCGGATTCTGTGTCTCCCTCTCTCTCTCTGACCCTCCCCCGCTCACACTCTGTCTCTCTCTCTCTCTCTCAAAAATAAACATTAAAGAAACATTTTTTTTAATTATAAAAAAAAAATAAAAAGAAAGGTGATCTTAAGGAAAGTCTGAAAGCCCAAATAGGGAAAACCTCAGAGGGTTTCTGGCTTAAATTTGTTTCTCTTGTTTATGAATCTCACCCATGTGGACATGTACATCACACAACTTATTTCAGTTTTGTCATACGTGGTAGACAACAGCTGTGTGAACACAAGCTAGACCAACCAGGTGGCCTGTGTGTCCGAGTGGCCCAGGGCTGGGGGAGAGGCCCACATGGCCCCGCTCGAAGCCCTCAGAGGGCTGTTAACAGCTAAATACCCTAATCAACTCACTTTCATCGACTTCTCCAACAGGCTGGGGAAAAAAGGCGGGAGAAGTCCTGGCAGCAGCTTTGAATTTGCAATTCAATGTGATATTTCACCATGAGCTTGGTGAAAAGAGGGCTTGAACCTGTTCATAGATTTACAGTCTAACTTTTACTCTGCCATTTTACCTATGTTCATAAACCGCTGATTATTTTCTACTAACCACAGAGACACTGGCACTCTCTACCTCCTATTCCGTGCCTGAGCGGGCATAGTAGGAACTGCCCTTAGCCTTCTAATTCGAGCCAAACTTGGCCAACCGGGCACCCTACTAGGAGACGACCAAATCTATAATGTAATTGTCACTGCTCATGCATTCGTAGTAATTTTCTTTATGGTAATACCTATCATGATCAGAGGCTTTGGAAACTAACTGGTGCCATTAATAATTGGAGCATATAGCATTGGAGATATAGCTTTCCCTCGAATAAATAATACCAGCTTCTGACTTCTTCCCCCATCCTTCCTCCTACGACGGGCATCATCGACAGTAGAAGCCGGCCTGTGTCTCCAGCCTCATTCAGCTCATTTTGACTTGATCCTGCTCAGCCTTTTGCCAGCTGCATGCTTTGTTGCAGCTCTTCTCTCTACTAGAACGTCTTTGTTTCTTCTCCTCCTTGGTGCAACTGAGAAATCCGCACACTTCACTCAGACCTAGCTGCAGGACTCCTCCCTCAGGACTCCTGCCTGTGGGCCCTCCCCTTCCTGGCAGCCTGCCTGGCCGGATACCCTCCCCAGGGCCTCCCTCTGCACCTGGCATGGCGCTCTTTTTGCAGGCAAGGCCTTAGTTTGAGGGTTTGACAGTAGTTGGTTTACCTTTTGCATGGACTCCTGAGCTCAGAGCTGCTCAAGGGGGTGGGGGTGGGGGCGGGGGCGGGGGTGGGGGTGCTATGTTAATGCTTATTTGAGTCTCCCCCACCTAGAAAGTGCCTGCCCTGCTCTAAGTCAGCAGCTGAGGGTGGGAGGAAGGAAGGGGAAGAGAGGGCTGGAGGAATGGAAGGAGCGCCTGGATAGAATGAAACAGTCACCTGAGAAGACTTGGGCTGGAGAAGGAAGGAGGCCGCCTGTGCCGTGTAAGATGCCCCCGCTGTTACAGAAAGACTAGGACGGACACGTAAGTAGAGTAAGTTGTGAAGCATCACAAAGGAAATGGAGATTCTGCCTTGTTTGCAGGGATGGTGGCTTGAATGAAGGAGGGAATCCTGAGATCATAGAGGTAGATGGTTTCGGAGGCCCTTTCTTAGGTCTACACTCTATGCATGCACAGAAGCCCTGCATAAAAGGCCCAGCTTTGTGTATTAGTCAGGGTTCTGTAGAGAAATGGAACCAGTAGGAAGTGTGTATATATGGAAAGACATTTATCAGAAGGAATTGGCTCCCGTGACTGTGGAGGCCGCCGAGACTTGGCAGTGTGACTTGTGTGCATGCTCTCTCTCTTTCTCAAAATAATTTAAAAAACTTAAAACAATTTTTAAAAAGCAGGAGACCCAGGAGACCCAGTGGTGTAGTGTCAGTTCAAAGATTAACAGGTTCGTGACCGAGGGAGAGGTGATACTTCAGTTTGAGTCTGAAGACGGGAAAAGGGGGCTGTCCCAGGTCAAAGGCAGCCAGGCAGGAGGAATCCTCTTTTATTTCGGGGTGAGTAGGTCTGTCGTGTCGTTCTCTCCAGGCCTTCAACTGATTGGGTGAGGCCCACCCGAATTAGGGAGGCCGTCTGCCTTCATTCTACTGATTTAAATGTTAATTTCATCCTCAAACACCCACAGAAATACTCAGAATGATGTTTGAGCCAATGTCTGGGTACCCCATGGCCCAGTCAGCCTGATGTATAAAATTAACCATTACCATTTATAATTGCAAATATAATTCAAAATAACTTTAATATCTTTCAGAAGAGGGATGGATCGATAAATTGCGGTATACTCATACATTGAGTTGCTGTCCTACAGTGGACTCGCATGAACTCCAGACAAATATATCAACATGAGAGTATCGAGGAACCAATGTCCACTGCAAAAGGAAAGTTGCAAAAGATAAAACTGTGTGAATTTTTAAAAGACAAAACAAGGCCACGTGTGGATATTTATCTATGTAGTAATAATATAAAAACATGGATAACAGAATAAACCTCAATTTCAGATCTTCCTTTAAAAAAGAAAAATCAGGGGGCACCTGGGTGGCACAGTCAGTTAAGCACCTGACTCTTGAACTCAGCTCAGGTCATGTACTTGTGGGTTCATGAGTTTCAGCCCCTGTGCTCTTATGATGTGGAGGCTGCTTGGGATTCTGTCTCTCTCTCTCTGCCCCTCTCCCTCTTGTGTGCATGCTCTCTCTCTTTCTCAAAATAATTTTAAAAAGTTAAAACAATTGTTAAAAAGCACACTCAGAAAGAAACATGACAAAAGGCTAACTTGAATGTTAAAAACTGGATGGTGAGTTATTTCTGTGCATGCAAAATATTTTCATAAGATGTTTTTTGAAAGATAACGGATAGAAGCAGTGGTCTGTATGAATTCCAAGACTCCCACACATCCCCAGGTTACTAGCTGGTCTCTGCAAAGCAATTTCTTACGAGAGTACGCACACTGATGTCAGGTTTGGGTGAATATCCTCTGCCTTCTTGGGCACCTGAAAAACTGCCCATATCTTTCTTTAGGCAGCAAAAGGATTTGGGGCACCTCAGGGAGCATTCTATCTGAGGGGAGCCTCATGGTCAGGGTGGGAGAGAGTCACTATTAGGAGATGCTCTCTGTGAGGAACCTGGACTCCAGGACTAATGGGAACTGGGATGTAAATAGGACCTTCTGTTGTCTTGAAAGGGCAGGAGGAGTCATCCTTCAGGATGTGGCCAGATAGGCCAGGTTCTAGTTTGGTTTCTCCATATGCCAATTTCATGATCTGGGGAAAGGCTGTAATTCACAGCTGCCATTTCCTCATCGGTATGGTGGGGATGATGACTTCTCTTACAATGTTGTGAAAACAAAGTAATATGGCCCAGTAGGGCTGCCTGGCCCAAATAAGGCACCAGGTCTCTTTTCTGGCACCCTCCCCACGTCTGAAGGGGAAATTCCATCAGAGTATCCCAGTCCTCAATTATATGGCCGTGGGATTTTTGCTTGACCGATGATTATTGTTGCAGTGCCAGGGAAAGAGGGAGGACACATTCTAAGGTTTCAGTTGAAAATGGACAACTTTGTGCAAACTTTAATTCCAAATGCGGAGACAGAACTTGAGTCAGGAGAACCGGGCTGCCACAGGTGCTGTCTGTTACCTTGTGAACATGGCCTCAAATTTCCAGGGCTCAGTGTCTCCATGGCTAGAAGGAAGCATGCCTGCAGACTCTTTAAATGATAAGATAATGTAATTTTAAGAAGAGAGGAATGTAGGGGATCTTGGGTGGCTCAGTCAGTTAAGCATCCGACTTCGGCTCCGGTCACGATCTCACGGCTCGTGGGTTTGAGCCCCGCATCAGGCTCTGTGCTGACAGCTCAGAGCCTGGAGCCTGTTTTGGATTCTGTGTCTCCCTCTCTCTCTGCCCTTCCCCCACTTGTACTCTCTGTTTCAAAAATAAATGAATGTTAAAAAAAAGAGAGAGAGAGATAAAATAGCGAGAAGCGATAACCAAAAGAAAAAGCTTTAATCCTTATTTAGTATATACAGTCCTTGAGTGGATTTATGACGTAAAGCTTCCTTACATGGTCATCATGCAATGCGAGTGTGGGACCCAAAATTAGCATGGTTCTTGTTTGATAGCTACTCTTCAAAAACAACGCACAAAGTGAACTCTGTTATTTTTGAGATGTTCTTACAGACCTATCTAGGCCTCTTCCCTAAGTGAGGGTGGTGAAATGGCAGAGATGAAGGTGGGCTCACATCCACAGTGCCCTCAGCTAGCAGCAAGAACACTTGGTCTAGAACGGCGAGGAAGCACTCTGTCCCATGACCTGAAGTCTGAAATTGAGAGGTGGTTAAAGGGACAAAATAACTGAAAACAGGTTCTCACAGTTTATTCAGGTCACCATGATTGAGCTGTGGGTGACTGAAAATTGTCATCCCCTTCCCTACTTGTGAATAGTAATTGGCCCTACGAGACAACATTAAGGCAACGTTGTAGGCCTGTTTTGAAACACTGCTTAGGAAGGCCGGCAAGCCAGCCGGTATGCGTTAGGAGACTATTCAGCCGCACAGGTTGAAGTAGAAAGGCTATCTGACTAAAATAGAGTTAACCAGAAAATTCAATTCAGGAAAAACTAGATCTACACAGACTTCTGACTCAACACTTTTGTTGTCTTTTGCATTAAAGTGAAAGGGGAATCATTCACTGCTTGATGGAGTGCTGCCTGGCAGAACTTGGCTTTGTTTACGTTCTACCGTGAATTAGTCCGGTGTTTAGGGAAAATGGCTTAACCTCTCTGAAGCTAAAAATGCGGAACAGGGATGGGTACGCCTGGGTGGCTCAGTTGGTTAAGCGTCCCACTTTGGCTCAAGTCATGACCTCACGGTTCATCGGTTTGAGCCTCGCATTGGGCTCTGTGCTGTCAGTTCAGAGCCTGGAGCCTGCTTCGGATTCTGTGTCTCCCTCTCTCTCTGCCCCTCCCCTGCTCAAGCTCTGTCTCTCTCAAAAATAATAAACAGCAACAAAAAAAGAATGCTGAAGGGGTAAGCTAGAGACTCTGAAACCCTGTAGTTCCAGGTGTTTTTCACGTGCTGAATCACCTACCGGGTCCTGCAGGTGAAGCCAATGATGGCGGCCTCCAGTCACCTTCCAGAAGCTTACCTGGATCCTCTCAATCCCCACACCGGGGCTGACAACTGTTTACCACTCCCTACTGAATGAAATTCTGGGAATAACACTGAAAGCTTCCTATCTGTGAGGATAAAGGAGAAGAAGGAAAAGGACTCTGTCTGCCCCCGGGATCTGTGGACAAGAAATAGTCACTTTCACAATTGTACTTTCTAACATAACACTTGTTCCTGAGCCAGTAGCTCAAGTGAGTGAAATGAGGTTTTCAGTAGACACGACCTCACACCCCCCTTCTAGGGACCTCCAAAGTCAGCATCAGCGAGGGCTGAAGGGACTCCGGGATTCTGACTTCCAGAAGCTGTGGTAAGGACTCGGTAGCTATTACCAAGACCATTTCTCTCTCCGTCTAGGAACACAGCTGGCCTGCAACCCCGCCTGCCTTGCGGGTCACTGTGACTCTGTCACTGAGTTCTGTCCTAGGGGATGTGGTGGAAGATACCTTTTCGAGCCTGACCCCTGAAAACCTCTCACCCAATCCTCAAATCTCTCTCCAGCAGCCACCAGCTGAATACCAATACCCAGGGCAACTTTGGAAGTAGTCACACATTGAAGATGGCAGACAATCTGTAGCCTGGGTTCCTGAATGATGCCTCCATCACAGACTGGATTCTGCAAGGATAATAAATTTATGCACTCAACTGCAGAAAATTTGGAGTTTGCTACACAAGTAGCTGCATATTGTACACACACACACACACACACACACACACACAAAAGGTATTTGCATTATCACTTATTCCATGATATACAGTCACTTAAATGTCAGCTTTTAAGGGTTCACCTAATTATATCAATAAACCACCCACTGTGGTTCTTTTTTAAAAAAAAATTTTTTTTAATGTGTTTATTTATTTTTGAGACAGAGACAGAGCATGAGCAGGGGAGGGGCAGAGAGAGAGCGAGACACAGAATCCGAAGCAGGCTCCAGGCTCTGAGCTGTCAGCACAGAACCGGACATGGGGCTTGAACTCATGGACTGTGAGATCATGACCTGAGCCGAAGTCGGATGCCCAACCGACTGAGCCACCCAGGCGCCCCTCCCCGCCCCCCCCCCCCACTGTGGTTCTGATGCTAGTTTCTGAGGACTTGATGAATGGATACTGAATAATAAATAATAAATCAACCCTGGATAAATAAATAAATCATTGGATAGATAAATAAATAAACAGCCCTGTCAGGAGTGGGTAATATGGCAAAAACGTCTCCTTCCTTATGCCTTTCTAGCTGTGTCTGGAACAGCTTAGAGCAAGCACTGATTTACTCCCAGAGAAGTGAGACAGGAATTGTAATGCAGGCCTAAGACTCTGAGGCAGTTAACAAGAGGCTCAGAAAAAGGTTGACCACAGCCACTGCACAGCTCCTGGCGAGTGAGGAGGGGAACAGAGCGAGAGGGGGAAGAGTCGTTCAGTCAGAAGCCAAGGCGATGGCACCTTCTGGAACTGGGAAGGAAAGAGAGGCTGTTTCCACCCCATTCTCCATCTTGTGAGGTAATGTATGTACAATCATAATTTTCACACAATGAAAAGCATGACTCTTTAATGATATAGAATGTATATGTGTCAAAAGTTACCAACTAAATAATGAGGAAACCAGTAATATGATAAAGGTAGTTCAAAGAGCATTTTGAGGGGTGCCTTGAGCATCTGGTTCTTGATTTCAGCTCAAGTCATGATCTCTTAGTCTTGAGGTCATGAGATCAAGCCCCACATCAGGCTTTGCACTGGGTGTGGAGCTTGCTTGGGATTCTCTCTCTTCCTCTTCCTCTCCTTCTGTCCCTCTCCAGCTCTCTCTCTCTCTCTCTAAAAAAAAAAGAGTGTTTTGAAGAACAGGGTGATCTCATCTACTGGATAAAGGCATTCTGAAATAAATTTTCTGAGTCAAACATAAAACTGGAATATTCTGTAGAGCAGTGAAGCCTAACATGTAGGGTAATCTTTGTCACCTTAGAGAAATCTGCATGGTACATGTAACTTCACTGGGTCTCATCCCTTAATGGCACAGCCAAATACAGGTATATTTCCCTGGAAATTTAGTTAAATTCTCAAATAAGCCTATGAAACAATTTTCCTTTATAACCATAAATAGACATGCTGCCCTCTCTTTGCCTATTTTTCCAAATTTTAAAAGATCTTTTCTAATTGTCCCCCCGTTTTTTATTATAATTAATATCCAGAGATCATTCTTGACCACCCCAAAGGCTGGTCTCATGTTTTAGCTTGATTGTTTACAAAGGCGAAGTAAGCAGTGTTGCTTAACCATATAATCTTCCTTGAGCCAGAGGTACTGAGGCCTCACTAAAGCCAGAGAATTAACTTCTGTCTGGAAATTTTATTAAAGAATCTCAGGTTGGGCTGTTTAAAAGTCTTAATGATTTGGACTTCTATTCTGACGCAAGAAACCAAGGTCCAAGAAACTCCACCAGACAGATCTCACATGAAGTGCTAGTAAATTTTGGTGAATTCTTCAAGATTGCCCATGTTTTATTATGATCACTGGTACTCCAGGAAGTGACTTTCCTTACCTCTGGGAGGCTGGGAGCCTGTATGGCATAGAACATGTCTCAGGCCAGGTTTCCTGGGAGAGCTTTGTAAACATTGACGCCACATGTTAAATATACCTTTGTAAAGGTGAGCTTGTCACACTTGATTAAGTGAGGTTCATTTTCAACATGACACTCCAGATCTGGCCTTAGTTGCACAGCTAATTTGTCAAATTATATCTTGGTAAAAAGGAGGCCAAATCCTCACTGAACCTACGCAAATAACTATATTGCTGTGCAAAGTAAAGCATCTCAATAAACATCCTCATCTCTGAATTCAGAGGTGACAGTAACAAGCAGATATCATTACAAGTGCCCTCTTTCAGGGGCGCCTGGGTGGCTCAATCGGTTAAGCGTCCTACTCTTGTTTTTAGCTCAGGTCATGATCTCACAGTTTGTGGGATTGAGCCCCGCATTGGGCTCTGCACTGACAGTTCAGAGCCTACTTGGGACTCTTTCTCCCCCTCTCTCTCTGCCCCTCCCTGGCTCATGCTTGCTCTTGCTATCTCTGTCTCTCTTTCAAAACAAATAAACATTAAAAAAGTGTCCTCTTTTCAGTTTCCTAAAGCATCGTCTACTACACTGAGAGAGATTAAAAAGGAAGAGTAAAAATCTCCTCTCATACATTATGATAAATAGAACATTAAAAAATTAACGAATGCCAAAGTAAATAACTACCATTTAAATTTCAGTCTGGTTTTCCCTCATCAGTGAATTCAGTCCTATGTCATTAAATTTATTCCACTGGATCTTGGGTCAGCAGCTCCTTGTGTAAAATTGTCTACTTGTGAACTAAACAGAATGTTAGAAGTTCTGACCAGTCCCCTAATACAGTCTGACAGTTGTCTAGATAATGTCAGCTTTACACGTTGGAGCTTTTACCCGTAAGCCTAGTCTTGACGCATCAATAGTTATTGGTATCCAATACAGTCCTTTCCTCAAGACTGTGAGTTTTTCTTTATCAAAGATACAGATTCTAGCCTGCAGGCCTTCAGGAACATGTCAGAGGAGAGTGAAAACCAGAGGTAGACGAGACTATGTACCTGTGGTTCATTTTGTGCAGCAGATAATAATATCAAAAAAGAGGAAAGTTAAATTCTCTGTTGGGATATAATACATAACTGTTTCCTTGAAAATTAATGTTCCCTCTCAGGCAAGAACATATTGTAGACAGTGAGAGCATTGGCAAATCTTTGGGACTTCGCTTTCCCTTCTATAATACGGGTAACTTATGCCACATTAATATCAATAACGTTTTACCTGTACAAAACTCTTCTGTGCTTTGACACATCATTTGTTGTCATTTAGCTTGTACAACAGTGTGGAACTAATTAAGAAATGTGCAGAAACAATCCTAATTATTTTTAGCAATTTTTTATATGTAATATTAAAGAAGAAATCTTTGTGAGTTCCCGTGGGAACTTTGGGACATCGCAAAGATATTTGGGTGTAAAAGAAATAATCAATCTTTTCCCTAAATGATGGTCTGGTTCTCTGATGGCAAAATCAAGAGTTAGGAGAGGAAATCTGGAAGCTTGATTAAGATAGAAACAGTAGCTTGGTTACCTATTAATCAAAGTGGCAATAGAATATTTTAAGTAAATTCTGGAAGAAGGTGACACGGTTTTGTGAAACCTTGGCTCCTTGAAAATCAAGGTGATGATGATGAAGTAAGTGCAAAGCACAGAAAATTATTCTGGTAAGACTTAGGAGCCTTGCTATCCAGACAGATTACACAGAAGATAGTGAATAACCTTGTTCTCTCCCTTGTAAAAGCAGGCTATGTGTTCTAAGATCAATTTATCATTTTAACAGAGAGAAATCAAATTCTAGTTTGAAATTAATATCAGCTTTGGCAGTAAGGATTCCGCAGCTCCCCTACCTCTTTTGTTAAACTTACCTTAGGAATAAGCCCATCAGCCATGTGCACACTTTTCCAAAATTTTAGCACACCCCTTTGATTACACCAGACTCATTATTTGCAGATATTCTAAGCCAAGGTGAATAACGTCTAATTTATATGAACCTTCTACAACTTTCCGTATCCAAGTTTTGTCTTTTCCACATTCAGGAACGCCCGGATGCTTTAAGCCAAACCTATCCCTCTTTGCCTTAAGAGATACATCCTGTTAGCTTTAAGTACTCATTACTTTGTCATTACTCCCAGTATATAGTGTTAATCATTCGTATTGATTAAAACTTTTAACCAAAGCAACTCAATTTTATCGCAGAGAAATGAAAGCTAGGTAGGGAATTGAGAACCACCTATCAACACAGCCCAGAAATCTCACAAGAACATGTAATACGACCCCCTTGGTTATACTCACATGCCTCTTACGTGTTCTCAAAGTGGCAAAAGGAACGCGTCCATTAACAGCACCCAAAGATATAGCTACTCCATACCATGAAAATAGGAGGCAAAAGTATATATTTTTATATATTAAGACTTTACTAAATAACCAAGATTTCTGTATTTTATTTTGTTTAGAAATTACCTGGGTATCCAAAAATTATTCATTAATTTACTCAATTTAACATTAGTCTATGATTTTAAGGTTAACTAAGGATGTCGGAAATTATGTTCAAATGGACACACTACAATCACAGTTGCTGTTGATATAAAAGGTTTTTTAGGGGCGCCTGGGTGGTTCAGTTGGTTGAGCATCTAACTTCAGCTCAAGTCATGATCTCACGATTTGTGAGTTCAAGCCCTGTGTCAGGCTCTGTGCTTACGGCTCAGAGCCTGGAGCCTGCTTCGGATTCTGTGTCTCCCTCTCTCTCTGCCCCTTCCCTGCTTGTGCTCTGCCCACCCCACCCTCCCCCCGCATTAAAAATAAACATTAAATGGGGGCGCCTGGGTGGCTTAGTCGGTTAAGCGTCCGACTTCGGCTCAGGTTACCATCTCGCGGTATGTGAGTTCGAGCCCCGCGTCGGGCTCTGTGCTGACTGCTCAGAGCCTGGAGCTTGTTTCAGATTCTGTGTCTCCCTCTCTCTCTGCCCCTCCCCCGTTCATGCTCTGTCTCTCTCTGTCTCAAAAATAAATAAAAAACGTTAAAAAAAATTAAAAAAAAATATTAAAAAAGTTTTTTTATAAAGGTTTTTTAGAATTACTATTCAATGTACTTAAAATTTTTACATATTTCACAATCCTCAATATTATGTAGGTATAATATTAGCTTATCTAACCAGTAAATTAACATAAAAGGTTTAGGAAGCTCATGGTTAACTGGGTGGCTCAGTCATTTAAGCTTCCAACTCTTGATTTTGACTCAGGTCATGATCTCACAGTCATTATCGCATGGTCATGGCATCCAGCCCACTTTTGTTGGGCTTTGAGCTGGGCATGGAGGCGGCTTAAGATTCTCTCTCTCTCTCTCTCTCTCTCTGCTCCTCTCCCCTACTCTTTCTCTCTCTCTCAAAAACAAACAAACAAACAAACAAAAACTTTAGGAAGTTCAGATTAACTAGCTTATTCATGAAAAATATACCAAACCTTGCTTTTAATAATTGTTATATTATACCTCATACTGATAAAACCAGAGAAAATATGTATAACTATTGTTAAGCCAAAAGATTCAATCAGCATGATTTGCTTAAGGATTCATCTTGATTACTTGAATTTTGATTCTTATAAAAATGCTTCTTAGCTAGTATTTTCTATAAGAAAGGATTTTGGTAAGCCAATCCATTTAAAATATCAGAAGCTTAGTTTATTTGGAGGGTAATTCTGGGAATATACGTAATTTATTTAAGTGCTTAAAATCTCTATACAGCAATTAATTACTTTCATTTGTGAGACATTGTAATCTAATTAATTAATACTTCAGGAAAAGGGAAATATATCGCAATGAAAAGTAAAGCTTTTCTTAATTACGCACAACCCTTCAGAGACCTTGTAGCTTTACATAGTTACCGGCCATGAACAGAGAGAAATAGAAAAATTCACCGTTCCAGATCTCAAAGGGCTGTTCTTCATTCCAGGAAGAATAAAATATTTTCCTAATTGATTTGAGGTCACAAGTTGCCAAACGGACAAACAGAAAAGACTAACAAACCCGTTTCTTACCCAACAGAGAATAGATGCCACCATTTCAGGAGAAATCACCAAATGATCAGCCCAGAAAGCTGGGGCCCTGGTCAGACTTGTAGTCAACAATGGCCAATAACGTCCCAGCCATGCACTAATCAGAACCAGGACTAAAGTTGGTCAAGGAGCAGAAATTAAAAAGAACAACTTAGAATTCGATTTCAGAGACAGAGAGTTAGGGAAGATAACGTTTATTACCATGTTTATCATTTGCACTCCATCCCAGGAGCCCAAATAGCATGCTAGGCTGGACAGCCCATGAGGTCTGCTCCCTGTGCATCATAGTTAAATGGGCCCTGGCAGGTTAGACCACTTGGCAATCTTATCGAAGCCTCCAGAACTGATGGGTTTAATTACTACAGTTTTCAAAAAGTTAAAAATGTACAAATGTAGAATAAACGTGTTAAAGATTTACTGACTCATCCATAAGGGAACTAGTAAGATTGGTAAAGATAGTTAAAATGGCATTTTGAGGAACGGGGTTACATAGTTTACAAAAAAAGGGGGGGCATTCTTAAATAATGGTAGTCATTATAATGTGGTAGGCTGAAACAGGGTTCCCCAAAGATGTCAACACTCAGATCCTCAGAACGCATATTCATGTGATTTTTACCTGACAAAAGAGATTTTGAAGCTGTGATTTAGGTTAAGGATCTTGAGATGGGAGATAATCCTGGATTATCTGGGGTGGCGCAGTTTAATTACAGGTCTTTAAAAGGGGAAGAGGGTGACAGAAATGTAGGCGGGGGATGATGTGATATGAGAAGGAACCCCTGTTGCTCACTTTTTTTTTCTTTTTTTTTTCTTTTTTTCTTTTTTATTTTTTTCAATATATGAAATTTATTGTCAAATTGGTTTCCATACAACATCCAGTGCTCATCCCCAAAAATGCCCTCTTCAATACCCATCACCCACCCTCCCCTCCCTCCCACCCCCAATCAACCCTCAGTTTGTTCTCAGTTTTTAAGAGTCTCTTATGCTTTGGCTGTCTCCCACTCTAACCTCTTTTTTTTTTTTTTCCTTCCCCTCCCCCATGGGTTTCTGTTAAGTGTCTCAGGATCCTCATAAGAGTGAAAACATATGGTATCTGTCTTTCTCTGCATGGCTTATTTCACTTAGCATCACACTCTCCAGTTCCATCCACGTTGCTACAAAGGGCCATAGTTCATTCTTTCTCATTGAGACTGAGGAAGAGGGCCACAGGCTAAGAAACAGAGGCCTCGGTCAGCTACAAATGGCCCTCACTTTACAGTTGGCAAGAACACAAGGGCCTCTGTTCTACACCTGAAAAGGCGTATTCTTCCCACAACTGGAATGAGCAGGAAAAGGATTCTGCCCTTGAGCCTCCAGAAGGCAATGCAGTCTACATACAAATCGGTTTCAGTGTGGTGGCACCTGCTTTGAACTTTTGACCTTTCAAGCTGTAAAATGATACATTGGTGTCCTCTTAAGCCACTGAGTCAGTAGTTATTTGCTATGGCAACGATAGAAAAGCAACGCACTGAGACAGATAAAACTTGTTAACATGCTATAGGTCAGTAAAACTGTCACCTTTGAGGTTATCTTTTCTACCTGATAGATACCTACATGGGGCATTTAACTTCACCAACAGTGATTTCGTAACTACCAGTAAATAGCAACGTCAAACACAGGCACGTTGCTCTAGACACTGCAACAATCTTGGTGTGAGTCTGTTACACAGTGCGGTGGTCGATATTGAGAGAACATGCTACTCACCTTTTGCCTTCTTTCCAAGTTTAATTAAGTTTTTTCGCTGGTGAGATGAGGAGGCGTCATGTCAGGTTTTAGACGATCAGCTCCGGGAGGGCATCACCTTATTTGTATCAATCCGTGTTGTCTTGCCTCAATGCCTGACACGCAGCAGGTGCTCAATGAATGTTTGCTGAGTGAGTGAATAAGGCTCTCCTACCTCATTCTGAATGTTTCCTCCATGCAATCTGTGATTCTACCAGCCTGAATTCCTTCTATTCTTTAAACAAGCCATGCTCTCTCTCACCATGAGACTTTTGCATTTCCTTTTCTCTGGCCCCGAGCCCCCGTGCCCATCCACCTTGCCTAGCAAGGAGCCCCACCTTCGATCTCGGCTTAGACCTCACCTCCTCTGGGAAGTAATGTCTGGTTGCCTCATCTGCCCACGATGATTTCCTCTGCTCTCACCATGTCTGTGCTCAATGCCACAGCACTTAACATACATGCGCCTTCTGCAGACCTCCCCTCGATGGTCTAACGTAGCAAACGGTCATAGTTGAAGCATCAACTCTAGAGTCAGACTGCCGGGGTTCAAACCCTGGCTCTGCAACGGACTAGCTGTGTTATTTTAGGTAAGTTAACTGATCTTCTGTGACTCAGTGTTCTCATCTGTAAAACAGGGATAAAATGAGTACCTCCACTACATACAGGTGTGGTAAAGATTAAGTATCAAGGGCTTAGGACAGAGCTTGGGATATGGCTAGCACATGAGAAGCTATTATTGTTTTGTAACTTCCTTGAAATTGGAACCACCATCTTGTTCACCACTGTCCTCCATTTCTGACGCAAGATGCCTGACGTGGAGCTAAGTGCTCAGAATCCTCTAGTGACTTGAATAGAATTGTGAGCCATTGACGACCATCCTTTCCCGGGCCCAGAATTGGAGATCAGAGAGTAATGTCTTGGTAGTGAGGTAAGCTACCCAGAGAGGCTTAACTCCAAAGCCGGAAGAGGCCTGCCCCACCCCCCCCCCCAAAATGTCTGGAAGTCAAACAACTAACCAGTCCTGGTGCTCCCCGGAAGAGGTTGCTGACTTAAGTCTTCTGGGACATATGCCTCATTACATCACAGGCACAGGCAACCTATTCCAAAAGGAGTATGGATTCTTAGCAATGGCAGACCTTTCTATTTCTGCCTCGCCAGCATGCACACACACACACACACACACACACACCTCCTTCCATCTCACCCTCAAGCTTCCTAGATCAGGAAATTCTCCAGCAGCCTTGAGACCCATTACACTGACCCTAGGGATCAGCCTTTGAATTTCCCAAGTTTGCTTAGGTCCAGGGTGTCCCTTAGAGCAATATAGAAGTGTTTGCTCTGGCTAAGGGAATGTAGTGCCACACTTTCCTTTGTTTGGTTCCTGGGGTTGCTAGCTCAGCCATCACACCCTTTTTGGTGCACAGACTGAGAACTATCCACCTTCAGCCCTTCTGCCCAGTGGGGTTTGGAAGCACCAGACCAGCCAGGAATGGCGCAGAGCCACTCACACAGGTAGAACCCACAACGGCTTAATCAAACTCACACTCCTGCAGGCATCTGTGTCCAGCCCCCACAGAGTGAAAAGAGAACATAAATTATGAGAAAGGCACAGTCACTTCACAGAAATTACCCCGCAGAAATTACCCCGAGCCAGCATGGAATTTGTACATGGACAGAAATGATGAGATTCAGTATGAATTTTTAAGGGCCTCATCTTATTACATGTTGAACTGGTGTGGGCCGAATCCAAATGAGCAATGAGGAAGCATCACCAAGGACGGTCTATACCCTCCTAGTTGCCATTTCCTATTTAGTTAGGTTTTAGAACTATTACCTTTGTGATTCTCATTTATCTTATTTTATTTTATTTTTAAATTTTTTTAAATATTTATTTTTGAGGGAGACAGAGCGTGAGCAGGGGAGGGGCAGAGAGAGATAGAGAGACCCAGAATCTGAAGCAGGCTCCGGGCTCTGAGCTGCCAGCACAGAGCCCGACGTGGGGCTCAAACCCACGAACTGTGAGATCATGACCCGAGCTGAAGTCGGATGCCCAACCGACTGAGCCACCCAGACACCCTGTGATTTTCATTTTAATGTTTTATTTCCCATAACATGAGGGAGCTTGAAAACACAACATAAACACAAGCTTTAAAAAATGAAATAAAATTAAATGGCACTCCTTTGAATTATCATTGCAATTTTGCCTTTGAGAAAAATGAGCCAGGAAAGTTACACAAAATGTCAAAGGTCATGTAGCATTATGGCTACAGAGACTTAGACCCCTGGATTCCGGATTTCTAGAAACACTGCCTCACCCAGTCCTCATTCTGTGAGTTGGGTGCTGTTATTCCACCATTAGACGGCTAAGGAAGCACTCTCCTGAAGTGGATGAGACTGAATACAATTTACCTAAGAGAGCAGATATTTGACGAAAAAGTACAGATGAATTGTGCACACCTGGGTGACTAAGCAAATTTTAATAGTTTAATAAGAGCATTCAAAAAGCTTAGCAGTATTGGCAAAGGGTGTTTCAAATGCCATGCCCAGACTGACCGTCTTCCTCTCTAATCTCTCCAAGGAGAGTGGCTTGTTGACATTTGAAGGGTCATTGTCCCAAAAGGCGGCTTGCCCGGACCCATGACACTGCCAGAAATCACAAGACCACGCTGAAAATACACAGAGACATTTCCTGTGGCCCCAGGCATCTCTGGCTTGAATAAAAGATAGCATTTTAGCAATAGGACCCTGCAATTTCAAAGGATAAACTGGCATCATCCCTTTGAGAATATCACCTTGAGTCCATCTTAGGAAAGAAAGAATAGAAAGTAGCATTTTGTCAAACCTCTTCTCCTCCTACTGCCTCCACCCTCTGCAGCTCTCCCAGGGAGGTGGGCAGGTGGGTCGCAAATGGGTCAAGGCCCTGCCTTGATAAACAAGAAGCATATACAGTTTACCCTCGAACAACACGGGGTTGAACTGTGCAGGTCCGTTTGTCTGCAGATTTTTTATAGGCAGGATCTTAGGTGTGTTTTATGATTTTCTTACTAGCATTTTCTTTTCTCTAGCTGACTTTATTGCAAGAATATAGTCTATAATACATATAACATAGGAAATATGTGTTGACTGATTGCTGACGTTATCTGTAAGGCTTTAGGTCAACAGTGGGTTATCAGTAGTTAGTCTGAGGGGAGAGTCAGAAGTTACACGGAGACTTTTGACTGCATGGGGGTCAGCGCCCCTAACCTCCCACCTTGTTCAAGGGTCAGCTGTCATTTGCCAGAGGCCTCTTTTCCCAGGCTCTAGCCTAAAGTTTATGTTTCCTCTCTGCGCCAGGAAAACCTTGCCAGGTGAGCCCCGTGTGCTAGGCCTCTGCCATCTTTGCTCCCTCCCAGCCAACCTTTAGTCCCTGGAAACACTCAGCCTGGCTTCTGAATCCACAGAGCCTTGAGGTGGCTTCCTGGTGTGTGTGTGAGTGACTTCGTGGGTAACTGTCAGTACCTGGGGCTGGCTAATGTGTTCTACCTGCCAGGTAATATATTCCTCCTTTAACGGGCTTCTTGAGACAGTTTTTTTTTTTTAATTGTCCTTTGAAACTAAGTACAGTTATTACTTTAATTGGTTAAGAGAGAAATTATATAACACAAGAAAATTATTGGGGCTTTTTTTGACATTACATGTTAGTTTTCCCCTCTGTAGATCAAATGATTGCATTTTTAAAACCATTCCTTCTGAAACAGTCATTTCCCAATTTTTATTCCTTGATGTGATTGAGTCCCCCCGGGTACTCCCCAAGAAAGTCTCAATCTAAGTAAAATGCTTTCCAATAAGACCGTAAAATATATATAATCTGATACATGCTTCCATTTTCCCAATTTTAAAAATCTCTCTTTTTTGAAACCTCTTTCTTGATATTTACCACTAATGTCTAATTTGTTTATCATTATTATTTTGGGGGTCATGAAATCCATATTTTTTTATTTACTTATTTTTAATTAAGGTATCATTGACATGCAAATTACATTAGTTTCAGGTGTACAACATAATGATTCAATATTCGTGTGTATTGTGAAAGGAGTAAGTCTAGTTAACATCTGTCTAGTAAGTAATGAGTCTTGTTAATATCCGTCACTATACATGATTACCAAATTTGTGTGTGTGATGAGAACTTGTAAGATGTACTCTTTTAGCAACTTGCTAATGTGCAGTACATTATTATTAACTATGGTAATCATGCTGTACGTCATATCCCTGTGACATATTTATGTATAACTGGAAGTTCGTAACTTTTGACCACCTTCACTTAGGCCCACCTCCACCGTTCACCTCTGGCAACCACCCATCTGTTCTCTGTATATATGACCTTGTTTTTTGGTGTTTTGTTATTTAAATTCTATGTGGACATGAAATCATATGACAGTTGACTGTCTCTGACTTATTTCACTTAGCGTAATATACTCTAGGTCCATCCATGTTGCTGAAAATGGTAAGATTTCATTCTTTTTTATGGTTGAGTGACATTCCTCTGTGTGTGCGTATCTGTGCGTGTGCACACCACATCTTCTTTATCCACTGGTGAACACCCAAGTTGTTTCCATAATTTGGCTATTGTAAATAATGCCACAATGAACACAGGGTCACGTATATCTTTTCAAACTACCATTTTTGTTTTCTTCAGATAATTGCCCAGAGGTGGCATTGTTGGATCATATGGTAGTTCCATTTTTAATGAGAAATGTCTATACTGATTTCCATACTGGCTACACTAATTTACATTCCCACCTGCAGTGTACGAGGAGAAATTCCATTTCTCCACATTCTCACCAACACTTGCTATTTCTTACCTTTTTGACAGTAGCCAATCTGGTAGGTGTGAGGTGATATTTCATTGTGGTTTTGACTTGCATTTCCCTGATGGCTTGTGATGTTGAGCATCTTTTTATGTGTGTGTCAGCCGTCTGGATGTCTTCTTTGGAAAAACGTCTATTCAGAGCTTCTGCCCATTGTTTCATTGGAGTGTTGTTTTGCTTTTGAGTTGTATGGATTTATTTATTTATTTTGGGAATCAACCCCTTATGAAATATATGATTTGCAGATATTTTCACCCATTTCGTAGGTTGCCTTTTCATTTCATTTTGTTGATGGTTCTCTTTGCTGTGCAGAAGCTTTTTCGTTTGATGTAGTTTTTTTTGTTTGTTTGTTTTCTTTTTTCTTTTTTTAGTTTTCATTTGTTGCCTTTGCTTTGGGTGCAAATTCCAAAATATATATATATCACTAAGACTGCTGTCAAGGAGCTTAGCACCTATGTTTTCTTCTAGGAGTCTTATGGTTTTAGGTGTTCCGTTCAAGCCTTTAATTCATTTTGAGTTAATTCTTGCATGTGGTGTTAAGAGAGTGGTTCCATTTTATTTTTGTGCATGTAGCTGTCTAGTTTTCCCAACACCATTTGTTGAAGAGACTTTTTCCCATTGGATATCCCAAAGGATATCCCATTGGATATGGTTCCTTTGCCATAAATTAATTGACCATACATGTGTGGGCCTATTTCTTGGCTTTCTATTCTATTCCATTGATCTATGTGTCTGTGTATTTTTGTTAGTACCATACTGTCTTCATGACTACCGCTTTGTAATAGAGTTTGAAATCAGGGAGCATAGTACCTCCAGTTTTGTTCCTCTTTCTCAGTATTGTTTTGGCAATTCAGAGTCTTGTGGTTCCATACAAATTTTATGATTCTTATTTTCTCTTTTTATTAAAAAATGCCATTGGAAATTTGATAGAAATTGCCCTAAATCTGTGAATTGCTTTGGGTAGTATGGACATTTTGGCAACATTCTTCCATCCAATCCATGAACATTAATTTTATCTTTACATTTTATCTTTCCCCTTATTTGGGTCTTCTTCAATTTCTTCCATCAGTGTCTTACAGTTTTCAGTGTATAGCTCTTTCATCTACATGGTTAAATGTATTCCTATATATTTTATTCTTTTTGATGCGATTTTAAATGGGATTGTTTTCTTGATTCCTCTTTCTGATAGGTCATTATTCATATATAGAAACACAACAGATTTCTGTACATTGATTTTTGATGCTGCAACTTTACTGAATTCATTTATTAGTCGTAAAGCTTTTTGTTAGTGTGTTTAGGGTTTTCTGTATATGGTGTCATGTCACCTTGAATGACTTTTACTTCTTTCCATTTTTGATGTCTTTTTATTTTATTTTTTTTTTGCTAATGCTGTGGCTAGTATTTCTGATACTATATTGAATAAAAGTGGTGAGAGTTGGCAGCTTTGTCTTGTTCCTGATCTTAGAGGAAAAACTTTTAGTTTGTCAGTATTCAGTATGATGTTAGCCATGGGTTTGTCATATATGGCTTTTATTGTGTTGAATTGTGTTTCTTCCATACCTCTTTATTGAGAGCTTTTATCACAAATGGATGCTGAATTTTGTCAAATGCTTTTTGCGCATCTATTGAGATGATCGCATGATTTTTATGCTTCATTTTGCTAATGTGGTGCATATTGAATACCTCTTATGTGTTAGGTACTCAACAGCCACCAGACAGTAATGGCTCCCGCCTTTAAAGTCTTCCATTTGGATATGTAAGTTTATGAGCTCTGAATCTTTTCCTTCTTCCTGCCTGGAGATATCTCCCTATTTCAGTGTTTGTAGTGCATGCCAGCCTCTCCTGCACATAGCGGGCAGAGCAGGGTCTGAGCCATATTCCTGGTCCGACCTGTATAGAGGATACCGTAAACGTGGATGGCAGTGGTGGGAGAACAGCACAACCCTCTGTCTTTTGCTTCACTATTCAGAGGCTCTATTGTGTAGGACAGTCCCTCTCAGGGCCACACCACAGCCCTTCACCCTTCCAGGCACCTGCTGTCCTGTTGACCTGCTTGGTCATGATCTAGTGCACCAGATGCCAGATGCATCACTTCATATCGAGTACAAATCACATGGCATTATGTAAGACAGACACCAGCACTGCTCACGGGTTGTTCCTTCCTCTTGGCAGAAGGAAATGACAAGTGCATGCTGTTGAGCAGCTGCTATCTCTTAGGCAATTACTTTTCTAAGCCCTCAACCCACCTGCAAGGGAAGTGTTACTGATAAAGGAATGGAAACCCTCTGAAGTCGAGCTGACTTGCTCACGACCATATGGGAGTTAAACTCAGGTCTTGCTAGATCCATAGCAGGTGCTTATCCCACTACACCACACTCTATGGAGTAAAATTAAGGGCTCTGCTCTGAAAAACCAGGGGGCAATTTGGTGAGGTGGATAAACCTAGATTCTTTGCGTCTTACCAATAGCTGTGGCACTTGCCCTGTGGGATGGCAGTCTTTTCCTCGCACAACCTAAAGAAAACACAAATATCTGTCGGTGGAAGAGAGCTGACAGGAGGGAGCTCGGGAGAGCTTTACCAGGGTGACATGAAATCCCAGTAAGCCAGCAAACTATGGCAGATGCTTTACTCATGAACAACTTTAGAGTCCAGCTGGGGCCAGCATGCTGCATGCTGTACCAATGAGATTCCTGAAAGATGGGCTGAGGTCGGGGTAAAATTGGGACTCATTCCCAGAGAATGTCGCGAGCTGTTGGGGTGCCATCGAGGCCCCGTTGAGTTATCGCAGATTTCCGTCATGGCAGCCAATGGGTGGCAGGCACCAGCTCTGGGCAAGTCTCTGGGCTGGGGCTAAGTTTCCAGCCATGAACCCTGCATGGTGGGGTGAAGTGGCAGTCAGATGGAGGAGCCTCTGGCAGCAGGAGAAGTGGTCAGACCTCTGTCGGTGTGAACAGCAGCCCCTCACCCCCAGCACTTACCACTGCATAAGACAGGGCACGCATACCACAGTGAGTGACCTTCATGCAGGGGACACCTACAGGTCAATGAGAAGACAAGGCTAGTAAGACACAGCCCTTAATCTCAAGTACCTGGCTTTTGAGCATCATTCCACACGTTTTACAGAAGAAGGAAAATACTCCCAGAAGGCTTGTTAACTTGCTTGGGGTCACGGGGTCGGCGTGTAGTAGATGCAGTATTAGAATGCTGGAGTACCTGACCACGGAGCCTGGATCTTTCCACGATACCACAGATGCTGAAATAACTCTAAAATGGTCCACTAAATTAATTTCAAAATATCCACCCTGGTCTAGAAGCACTCCCTGGAATCTGAAGAGATGCTCTGATACATGGCCACTGGCTTATTCATGAGGTCAGTCGGGTCAGTCAGCCGAGAGGCCTAGAAAGAGCCAAGCTGTTGCAGAAACTCTTCCTGAGAGCCAGTTCTCACTGCAGAGGGAGGGGTCCTGGGTCTTGGCCTAACAGCCCACAGTTAGATCCTCTCCATGGCAGATACAGAGATCCCTTAAAGGAAGGGATCCAGCTGAAATTCTGGCAGCAAATGCCTCCTATTATCAGCTCCTTCAGAATCTGCCTCAACTGCAGAGTGCTGTCTCACCCGGGGGTATTGCCCTTCCTAAACAGCCTATATTCAGTGGCGCAAGTCCTGGCCATTTGGGCCCAATTTAGAGTGGGTGATAATTGCTCCCCAACTCCCCACCAGGTTGGCCAGGCTTGATGGGGCTTACATCATAATGGACTTCTCTTGCTGTTCACTGCTGCTTCCTTCCTTTCCTTGCACAGGTGTTCACCCCAATAAAGCTCTTGTCCTCCAGTCTGTTTTGGCATCTGCTCTCAGAGACACCAACCTGCAACAGTACCGAATCCCTTCAGGCATATGCATGTGTGAGCATTGGGCTGGGGGAGAGAGATACAAAGGAACAGCATAGCCCTTGCTGTGAAGATGCTCATTGTTGGGGAGAAGTGTGGGTGGCTCAGCTCAAACTCCCATCTGCAGAAGATGAGCTCAGAGTCTAGTCCTCTTCCTTCTGCCCAAGAGCCCACGCAGTGGGGCTGTCCTTGGCATTCAGGCTGCTGATGGCGAATCACGTAGGACCAGGACCATATGAGGAGACCTTCTGGACCTGGACACTGGCTTTTTCCCAGCTGATCTGCCAGTTACTTTGCTTACAGCCTTCGCTTCATATCCACTGACACCATCCTGGTCCAAGCCACTGGCCTCTTTACTGGGCTTTTCCACCACCTCTTTCTCTGGCCCCCTGCTTCTGGTCATTCTCCATACCACATTCACAGTAAACTCAAAATAGAAAGCAGATCACTTCTTCCACTGCTTAAACCTTTCCAATGGCTTCTTACTGCTTTTAGAAGAAAATCCACATCATCTAACACGGTCTAGGATGTTCTCCATGGTCTGGAGCTATCTATATTTTGCATATATTTTTTCAGCAAATATTTTTTGAATGTCTGCCACAGGCCAAGCAATGTGTTCTGTGCTGGAGATACAACAGTGAACAAGACAAAGCTCTTTTTTCCAACGAGTGGGGAGACATAGACAACAAGCAAGAAAATAAATAACAAATGTATTAGACCAAAAATGTCATGGAGGGAACAAAAACAAGCTCCTGGGGTGGATGTTGGGGGCAGCTGGGAAAAGGAGGAGACGGAGTGTCCATAATAAATTGATGTTTCAGCAGAGGCATTAGAGAGCTTTAAGAGAGGGAGCCGTGTCAGTATCTGGTGTGGGGAGCGGGGGCAGGAAGTGCTCCAGCAGAGAAAGGAGCAAGTGCAAAGGCCCTGAGGTGGGAGTGTGCTCAGCCTGTTTCAGGAAAGCAGGGTGGCCGCAGGAGCAGAGTGGATGGTAAGGAATGGAGGTAAGAGTTCAGGAGCATGACGGTTCTCATGGGTAATTACAGCACTGTGTAGTGCATAAGTGTTAACCACATTACACTACAGTCTGAATCTCCCAGAGCTGGCAGCTCTGAGAGGGTTTGTGCAGAACAATGCCAATGCTGACTTGATTTCCGGGGGTGAGGGGTGGGAGGGGAAGCTGGAGACCCGGTAGGCATCGTCCTACAGGGCTGGAATAGGATGGCCGTGGTGGAGGTCGGCAGAGGTGGCCAGCGTCTAGAACCTTGGAGCTGCTTGGTAGCTGGCTCTAGCATTTGAGAGAGGGTTAGGGATCACCCCAAGGTTTGGGACCTGGGCTACGTAAGAGTGGGTTTCTTCCTTACCAAAGGGGAAGACCATGCCACGGGCAGTTTGGTAGGAAATTAGGAACTCCTCTAAGACATGTCAGGTTCACTGTTGCATATCTTACCGCTACCCCCGAATCACTGTGCTCTCACACCAGGTGTCCATCAGTTTCTAGAAAATCAAGCCTACTTTACCAGAGGGCCTTGCACTTGCGGAGCCCCTGGGCCAGCTTCTCCCGGGGTGTGCCTAGAAGGGGACAGCAGCCAGCTGACAGACACACAGGACTCTGAGCCTCAGGCAGTTTCTTCCTTCAAGGCCTCAACAGGACCGTCACTTCCTGTCCATGTGCTGAAAGAAGCTTCCATCCCCTTCCAGTCACATAAGCTCTGCTTTCTTCGGGGACCGTGTTACACTCTCTGTAACCTATTTGTTTGTTTGCTGTGTACTTGCTTATTTGCTCGGCTATTAGCCCCACAAGGGTCAAGACCATGGCTCTCCTGCTCCTTAGCACTTAGCTCAGTGCCTGGCCCATGGTGGTTAGTCAATAAACATTTGTTAATTTAATAAGGAGAAGGAACAATCGCCCTATAGTGCAGGGGCTTTACAGCCTGGGAGAGGAGATGGCACGAAATATTGGTCACGTGTGAGAAAGAGCGAGTGCAGACAGGGCCAAAGGAACACTGCCTGGCAAGGGGGCAGGGACAGGGTGTAGCAGGGGAGGCCTTACAAGGCCGGCTCCCCAGAGCGCAGGAGCTGGAGCAGGCACGCAGCGAGCCCCGGCCTTGCTGCAGGCAGAGGGGGGTTGGGAACCGCCAGGTGGGGGGCAGCTCCACCAGGCTCCCGGGAGGCAGGCCAGGCAGGTGGACTGCCTTCTCCCCTCCACGCGACCAGCAGAAGGAGGGTGCACAGTGCCCCAGCGGGCCAGGGAGCACCAGGAATGGAACGACCTGCACTGGCTGCCAGAAAGCCTTTCCAAAAGCTCCTAGCCCCAGGTGGCAGAGGGAGGCACAGCAGCCATAAATCAGAATTCACTGCAGCTGTCACGCAGAGGGTAGTTCCCCAGCACATCCTTTCAGACACTGCAGGCAAGAAACCCCGCTGGGCTGAGCCACCAGGGCCAAGCCAGTCCACTGTGTGTTCTAACTCCAACGCCTGCCTGACGGCTGCAACCGTCATCGAAGCTTCTCTGCTGAAAAGTTCTGACCTTGAAAATCCTTGCCTTAAACACAGTCGGAACTTAGCGCTCCAGCCAAGGTCAAGGCCTACAGTACACGCAGCTACTGGAGAGTACCGAAACCCTCGCTGTGCTTCAACCCCCACCTGCCCTGTGTATCCCGGTTGCCCACCGCCCCCCCCCCCACCACCGCAGTGAAAGGTTTCTCTGAAGTGGGTTCCCATCACCAGCGGAAGGACTCTGATTGTGTGAGCTCAGAGCAGGGCGCAGGCGCCTGTGGTAGGACAGGCCGGCTCTACTGGCTGGCAACGCCGTCAGGGATAAAGGCATTTTGGCATATTTCCTGGGAAATACTGGCACTTGGTGGTGTTGGCTTGGTTGAGCCCATGGATCCCTCTGCTTTGGGGTATTTTTCTTGGCTTCCTGAAGCCTTAGACAGTGTGGTCTCTCCGCTCAATGACTCTGGCTGGGCTGTGGGCCAGGGTTAGGCCGGCTGCCCTGAAGGACAGGACCCCACTGTATCAGCACTGTGTCTGGAACCAAGGGGGCATGCTCATTTGGAAGAAATGTCCGCCCCCCTCCCCTGACTTGTGGGCTCTCCAGTCAGTCCCAGGACTTCAGGGGTGATGATGGTGGGAAAATTGGAAGGCTTGGCTGTGGGTCATTTCCTCTCCTCCTGTTTACCCCTCCTCCAAATCTCGTGGGAGAGCCTCCTCCGGGGCCATCCTCCCTGGCTGTGCTGTCAGGGGCCCACTGCTACCTGTACTCCCTCCCACTCCCCCAACCCCTGGGTTACCTCCCAGAGGCCGGACCAAGCTCACAGCTCGGTCCTCTACTGCCCCCCAGTGCTTGTATTAGTTCACTGCACCCTGACTGCGGAGCAAGCTCTTTATTTCCCTTAATTCCCTCAAACATGGTAGAAATTGCATTCCTACCATATTCCTAACCCTCTCCCTGGGGCTGTAAAGGACGTAGCACCTGCCCTAAAAAGAGTATAATCTCCCCCAAGAGGTGAAGGCATACCCACAAGGGAACAGTGAAACCAAATAGAGTAGCATTCGCTTTCAGTGAAAGTGATATTGTGATTTATAATAAGAAATATATATTAGGTCCTTGTCCACTGTTCCTGCCACAGAGCTCCTAAAAACCTTGGCATTTGCTAAGTAATGAGGGTGATGATGGTGTCTTTCCTTAGGTTAATGAGGTGACTTTTGGCCTGCACCTGAGATTAAGGATCTCCAGCCTTGCCCTTTCCCCAGAAGTCTGTGGGTGGGACTGAGAGTTCCAAACCTCCAATCACAGGTTGCTTCTCCTGGCAACCAGGTGGAAGCCATCTCCATTGGTCATTGATGTAATCAATCGGGCCTATGGAATGAAACCGCCATAAAAACTGGGAGGTAGGTGGTGGGGAAAAGACCGGGTTTGGAGAGCTTCAGGGTAGGGAACGGGTGGAGATTCTGGAAGGGTGGCGCTCTCCCAGAGAGCGTGGAAGCTCCACCCTTCCCCACCCCGCCCCCCCACCCACACACCTTGCCCTGTGCTTGTCCTCTACCTGACTGTTCCTGAGTTACACCCTTTTAACATAAACCAGGGATCTAGCAAATTAATTCAACTCAAGGAGGACGTCATTGGAACGTGTTATTTGTAGCCAGGCATTCTGAGCCACAGGTAAGGACCCGGGCCTGAGCCTGGCATCTGAGGTGGGAGAGCGGTGGTCTGATAGGACTGGGCTTTTCTCCTGTGGGATCTCATGCTCTCTCAGGGTGGATAGTGTCATAATTTTGTTGAATTGTAAACTACCCAGCTGGTGTCTGAGAATTGCTTGATGTTATGGAGGAACCCTGCTGCCCACTCCCCGCCCTCCCCCCCCCCCCCCCCCCAGACCACATGCTGGAATTAGAAATCCTTTTAGTCACTGTCACAAGTGCAATTTGCTAGAAAAGCCCTGGGTCACAGAAACGTGGTTTGGGAAGAGACAGGATGACAGGCTGGGGGATGAAGAACATTGGATTCCTGGATGGTCGTGGGATCACCTACAGTCTGGAGCATGAACTCCTGGACTCAGTTACTAAAAGTAAACGTTACCAGTGGAATTGAGAGAGGGAACCTGCTCCAGGGGAGGTGAGCCACTGGAAACGGAAGGAAATGCCAGACAACAAGAAGCTAAACATAACGATACTTTGCTTGCTGTTACAGTAGCTAAAACAAAAGCAAACAGAAGTGCTGAGTTGGGCCTTGAGGCCGAAACCAAGCCCAGATGGGGGCCTGGGTGAGTTTGGAAAGAAAAGAAAGCAGTCACTGTAGGAGGAGGGCAAAACCCAGAAACTAACGAAACCAGGGCTACAGTGTGAAGGAACTGTGTCATCTTGTGGGTCGGGGGCATTAGCTTCCTGAGGAACATCTGGTAAAATGGGTTGAGAGCGGAAGAGCTGTGTGAGAGGTTTTGATGGCTGCTTTGTGCGGGAGCATGTCGCGGCCGATAGAGGAACCCCAGCTCACAAGGAAACAATCATAGATGGCTACGTGTGATCCAGACATACAGGAGGCTGTTCTCTAGGGGACAGCGTGGGGTCTGTTTACTCTGTGAAGGGGGACTGTCCGTCTTCTCCTGTGAACGCCCCAGGTGTGGCAGCTGATACAGACTTCACATGTGAGCCAGGGGGGAGAGGCTTTAAGAATACTATGATGGTCACCTGCTAAATATGCCCGTGACTCAGCTCATGGGACATGCTGTGGCTAAGGGGGCCCCTTTCGCCGGGGAACCCCCATATAGCCTTTTGTTGGCAAGCCTAGGGACTGTTCACAAAAACTGACTGCCAGTGGAGGGAAGGCCAGGCAGAGGAAAGGAGTCTTTGTCCTTTCAACCCCAGGAATCTCAAAACAGATGCGAGATGAGCCCGACAGCTGAGCATTGGGTAGAGTTGACTCCACAGGCTCAGGAGTGATAAGCATGAAGAGAGCCCTCAGAGATGCAGCCTTTCCGGTCCCTTACAATAGCTCATCTGTGGAGAAAGGGAGGCAACGACACGCGTGTGTCTCATCTGCCCTGGGGTCTTCGGGCCCCCTGGCTGTAAGTCCCGCGGTGACTTTGTGTGGGAGGCGTGTAAAATTGTCCGTGCTTCACACGTGGGAAAACTGAGGCTGGAAGAGGTCCCATTTGAGGTCACACAGTTGCTATGTGGCCAAGCCAAACTTCAGGCCCCTCTGAGATTCCACAACCGGCTGCCCCTGATAACACCCACGCCTGACCCTGCGCGTGTGCTCTTAATCTGCACAGTGCTCTCACATGATTAAAAAAAATTTTTTTTTTATGTTGATTCTTGGATGAGAGACACAGTGCATGGTGGGGGCAGAGTGAGAGGGAGACACAGAATCCGAAGCAGATTCCAGGCTCCCGCACAGGGCTCGAACCCACAAACTGTGAGATCATGACCTGAGCCGAAGTCAGAGCTTAACCGATCAAGCCACCCAGGCGCCCCAATGATTTATTTAATGGAATCCTCATTCTGTCTGTTTGGTGAAGAAGAAAATAAAATCTCAGAGAAATGACATGCCCCATGACTCAGACCTTGTCTAGTGGGTGGCTGAGCTAAGATTCACAATTCAAACACACTTGATCCTGGAAACCTGGGAGCCTCTATGACACCACAAGTTTCTGTTTGGTGTCCCCACCAGCCATCGAGCTCTGAGGACTGAGAGTTTCCCTGGAAAAGCTCTTCTGCCTTCTTCCCACCCCAAGCTGGGTGTCACCTAAGCCCTGTCCCCATCTCTAAGCATCTGTCCTGTCATAGGCAGTCCTCACCCGTAGGTCCGTAGGTACTGTTACTGGTTTTATTATGCTGCCCTTGAGCATCTCACCTCCTTTACCGGGTTCTGTCAGGGGCACTGTAAGGAACCAATGTCCCTGTGATTTTAGCCAGAGCCCCTAGGCTTGTCTTGTTGAAAATCCACCCTGCCATTTCCCCTGTGAGCCTTTCTCTGGAAAAGGAAAACCCTGGGGCATTCTTCTGTCCATTAGAGGCCTTGCCCAGGAGAGAGAAACACCTAACAGCAACAGGAACAGTACAGAAGGGTAGGACACACATCCAGCGGCAGGGTGGCAGTGAGGTCCATTCCCTGAATGTGGCCTTCAGGGCAACTCCATGACAGAAACACAAGAGGCAACAACAAAGCTGGCATTCAAGGTGACACAGGATCAAAGCCAGGGTTCGTGTTAATTGGGATTTTACCTGCTAAGCCCTGGACATGCTTCACTCCATGTAAACATCAAAACAACCCAGTGGGGGCAGAATTTTCATACTCCAGTTGTGTAGATGAGAAAACAGAAGCTTGGTAAGCTTGGGTCATTTGCTCAAGAGTTCGTAAGCCCGTCAGTTCCCAACCACATTGACACAGTACCCCTAAACAGGGGCTCTCAGAATCACCCATCCAGAGTTTGCTGATTTAAATTTTTTTTAATGTTTATTTATTTGTGAGAGAGACAGAATGCAAGTGGGTTAGGGGCAGAGACAGGGAGACACAGAATCAGAAGCAGGCTCCAGGCTCCAAGCTGTCAGCACAGAGTCTGATGTGGGGCTCGAACCCACAAGCCGTGAGATCATGACCTGAGTCAAAGTCGGATGCTCAACCGACTGAGCCACCCAGGCGCCCACCAGAGTTTGCTGATTTAATAGGTCTAGGTGAGACCTAAGGATTTGCATTTATAACAAGTTCCCCAAGTGAGTTGGGAACTTGGACAACCACTGCTCCAGAGGCTAGATGGCTAATGAGTAGTCAGCTCAAAACCAACCCAAGGGCGTGGCAAAGGGGATTTGTTTGCTTTAACGTGTATCGTCTTGCGTTTGGGGTGCCCTGGGCTGGTGGTAGCAGCAGCTGATGCTGACCTTGATCGTTTCCCTCATGGCTGGCTCCTGTGGAGAAGGCAGGGAGGTGGGCTCTACACTGTTGAGCCTTAAAAGGGCCCAAACGGGACTCCAGTGGGCTGATCCACCAGAGTGACGGGCTTCAGGGGTTCTGCCTAATGGCAGGTGAGGGCTGGAGGCCAAACCAAGGCGGACGCAGCCAGCCGTGCCCTGGACCAGCGGTAGCCAAATGCTACTCCTCATTTTGTCCAATCCACAAAAATCTCAATTGTGCAGCCCCGGAGATTTGGTTTCCTTGTCTTAGGATCAAGAAGCAAACACACTTGCCCTGCCTGGTGCTCGTAGGGCATGCGGCCTTCTCCCCACCCCTGCCCCACACACAGCCTGGCAGGAGAGGGTGACACTTGGCAGGAGGGAGAAAAGGAAGGAGAAAGAAGCAGCAGCCCGGGGTGGTGAATGTGGGAGCTCAGAAGACCCCACCCCTTGTCCTCGGCCCTCCCGCTGTGTGTGGAGGCCTGGCCGAGGTTGAGTTGCAGGTGGTGGCAAGAGATTGAAATTCACAGGAAAGGAACAGTAACCATTCTTTCCTGTGGGGCCGATTGCCTGTGTTCTGCTTCCGGTCAAGCTGACCCTGGGCTCTTAATGTGAACAGAGAGCCTGAAAGCAGATACACTGTATCTGCCTGGGTTGTCCAGCTGGCGAACGTGTCTTCTAAGGATGCCACACTCCGCATCTTCATTAATGGAGCAGTGTGAAATCCCGGAGCAGGGCCGTTGTAGGAGCTCCGGCTAAATGCCTGTGTCGAAGAGTAATTGCTGTGTGACAGCCACGTGTTAACAGTTCTGGGGTTGCCTAAAGCTCAGGTGGAAGCCTGGCAGCCGGAGCCACGTTGGGTCGCAGGGCAACGTCCAGCCAGAAATCATAAATGGTTTTCAAAAAGAGGTTTTAGTATATGAAACATGCCCTTGGATGGAGCCAGCTCTGTAGACTGGGAAGCAAAAGCCACAGTTCCATTTGTTTTATGCCCATCTGAGAGTCACAAAATTTTGTTTGTTTATTTATTTCAGAGTGAGCAGGGGAGGGGCAGAGAGAAAGAGGGGGAGAACGAGAATCCCGAGCAGGCTCCGTGTTCTCAGTGCAGAGCCTGGCACGGGGCTTGTTCTCAGGAACCGTGAGATCATGACCTGAGCGGAAATCGTGAGGCAGACGCTTAACTGATAGAGCCACCAAGGCGCCCCTCACAAAATTTTTAAATCAAGGTCTAGACAAAAGCAAAACGAAACGAAGAAGAAGGAAAAGCAGAAGAAAAGAGGAAGAACTACACGTATAATTACAGAGTTTGCACCACCAACTGCTCGCATCGAGCAAAACATTTGATCTCCCAGATGAAGGGGAAACACTGGTGAACAAGGAGCAACAGAGTCACAGTTTTAAACTGACAGAAAGGGAAAGAGCGGTCAGGGCCCAGCAGGGAGAAGAGACATCCCCATTCACAGCAAGTCTTCCCTGTCTGGCCCAACTTGGGCCCAGGGGAAGAGCCCAGATTTCAGACTCCCAGGAGATAATGAACAGACACAAAGGTACTAGGAGTCTGATGCCCTAATTAGCTTCTTAGTCAGTGGCTTTTGGTCTTGGCTGACTATCAGAATTATCTGGGGATCATTTAAAAGTCTTGACCCCAGACCAATCAAATTAAAGTTGCTGCAAACCAGGCATCAAACATTTTTATGAGTTCTTCAAGCTTTTCAGTGGGCAACCATGGCTGATAATCCCTGCTCTAAAATACTCTTGATGACTTTAAATTTCCTGGGTGATTGGCAGATTTTGATAACCTGTTTTATGCCCACTAGCCGTGAAGTCGATTAAGATCTGGCTCCAAGTCCTCCTCATTGCCTGTTTCTGTTATTCTGTATTTTTGTTTAATTGAACTGATTTCTCACAATGAGCTTGAACTGGAGTCAAGTAAGTAATTTATACTTAAAAAATGAGTGAATACAATTGTGCAAGTATTTTCCAGTTCTCCTGGCATGTAATGTCTTCTAAGAATACGCTGACCTCGTATCTGACTTTTTTAACCACACATGCCTTTGCAAAATAAACTTCGACCCTAAAATACACCAGCAAGCCAAACGTTTCTTCTCCAATTTTCAGTCAGTTTCTTGATTTTTATCTGTAGCCTCCAAAAAGAAAGAAAAAGAAACCTTTTTGGAAGACCTGCCACCTCTTCAAGTAACTTCTTTTTCTCCCTTTGGGTACATGTGATAATGTGGCAATTCTGATTTTTTTTTTTTCCTAAGAAAAAATTATACCAGACAGACAGGTCTTAGGTAATTTTTCCCCCTTTACCACCAATCTCTTGTCCTATTTTTTTTTTTTTAAGTTCTTTTAGAAGTGCCTCTTCCAATCAAAGGAAGGCCATTTATTTCAAGATCTATAAATAGCTCTGGGTCTTTAAGATTCTTCTAGCACATTGTATTCTTCTCTCTGCAATCTTCATTTTCTTCCCAGTTTTCCCGTCCCTACACACCCTGAGAAATAATTCCCTGTGGGGAAAGCTATGACAAATGCACCAGAACAAAAGGGACCATGCCAAATGCCCAGAGGGGTCTTGATTACTTAGTGGCAAACAGCCAAGTGTCTTCCCCGCCCAGGTGTAGATTTCAGCACTGTAAGTTGCTATACGTTCCTAGGTAAGTATACATGTCACAGTTCTGGAGAAAACACTGCTGTTAGAAATGTTGCCAGTGGCCACGGCCATAAGCCAGTAGACAGACTATTCTATCTCTGCTTTCATCTCTGCCCTGAATTTCTAACGCATCTTAGGGATCTAAGATCTAACACATCTTGTTTATTGCTAGTGGAGAGAATCAAATTAGGTTTTAAAAAAAAAAATCTCAATGGATTTATCTTATTTCTGTATTAATACTTTTTATCTTGATCTTGTAAACTATGTATATACTTCAGGGTGCCTGGGTGGCTCAGTAGGTGAAGCGTCTGACCCTTGGTTTCGGCTCAGGTCATGATCTCAGGCTCTTGCGATCGAGCCCCGAGTCAGGCTCTGGGCTGGGCGTGGAGCCTGCCTAAGAGTCTCTGTCTCTCTCTCTCTCTCCCCCTCGGCTGCTCACTTACAAAAATAAATAAATAAATAAATAAAAATACATTTTTAAAAAAACATGCATACTTCACTATGACACCCTTAGCCATGCTTTCAAACTTTCAACCACCTAATCTTTTTAAAACTTAAGATGGTTTTATTATATTTTTAGTGTTAGTTTTTATTTATTGTTTTGGTTTGAATTCAAGTTAATTAATATACTGTGTAGTCTTGGCTTCAGGAGTAGAACCCAGTGATTCATCTCGTACATGTGACACCCAGTGCTCATCCCAACAAGTGCCCTCATCAATGCCCATCACCCATTTAATGCAGCCCCCTCCCCCCACAGCCCCGTTTGTTCTCTGTATTTAAGAATCTCTTATTGTTTGCCTCCCTCTCTGTTGTTATCTCATTTTTCCTTCCCTTCCCCTATGTTCATCTGGAGTTCTCAAACTCCACATAGGAGTGAAATCATATTACATGTACCTTTCTCTGACTGACTTCTTTCACTTAGCATAATACCCTCTAGTTCCACCGATGTTGTTGGCAAATGACAAGATTTCATTCTTTTTGATTGCCGAGTGGTATTCCGTTGTATACACGTATATCCCACATCTTCTTTATCCATTCATCAGTTGATGGACATTTGGGCTCTTTCCATACTTTGGCTGTTGTTGATAGTGCTGCTATAAACATGGGGGTGCATGTGCCCCTTCAAGTCAGCATTTTTGTATCCTTTGAATAAATCCTAGTAGTGCAGTTGCTGGGTCCTAGGGTAGTTCTATTTTTAATTTTTTGAGGAACTCCATACGATTTTCCACAGTGGCTGCACCAGTTAGCATTCCCACCAACTATGCAAAAGGATTCCCCTTTCTAGACATCCTTGATAACCACCTGATCTTTAGGAGTAGCTATTGACTGAGCAAAATATTTTGTTTTGGGGTTGAAATCAATGAATAATCTGGTAATATGTCTAAGAGAAAATTATCCTACAGGAATCATGTTCGTATCTCTATCTGACCCATCTTCTCTCCTTCCCAAGTCCAGGGTTCAATGGTCCCATGGGAAAAGCCCTAGATTTGGGGGAATATTTGTATTTTGGTTTGTTCCATGCTCTTTCTAAAGGTGTATTACTTTTTCAAAGAGGATTAAGAGTTCATTGTTGGGAAATTTTGTTCTGATTGTGTATAATAGGGTAGGGTTATTTATTTACCTCACTGTCTACATGATGACTAAGCAGTCTGAAGGATGGAGAGAACACAGATATAAACAGGCTTGAGATTTATCAGCCATCTCTCAGCCAGAGTGTTGAACATGTCAGTCTACCTCAAGCCCCATGCTTGCATTCTAGAATTTTGTAACAGCATTTCTCAGGGAATTTGCAGTCTTCTGAATCCCCAATTCTGAGAAAAATTGATCAAGAAGTCAGGAAAATAGGAAATAAGTATTACAAATCTCCTTTGAGATGTAAAGCTTATCAAGTAACAGAGATGGTGCTGGTTGGAAAGAAGCCAGTGACTTCAAGCTTCAAGCAAGAGCAGAAACTGACAAGGACAAAGGTTAAGGAGGACATTTCTGGGAACCCAGATGATCACAATCTAATCTGTTTCTCTTGTAGCTGTTGCCGTGTTTATAAGTGGTGTCCCTGGCTCTGTCTGCTGCTAATGGTGAGTCATCCCTACAAATGAAATGAGCATTAATACGCTTATGCACATAGTATGCTTTATACAAATCCGATGATGTTCCAAGAAATAATGAGTTTTACAAACAAATTAAGTTCTTAAATTGGCAATTTTGACATGTGATTCTGTGTAGCATCATTAATCTGGGTAGGAGATCTGAATGCTACATTATTGGAATACTATCTTATAACATTTGCTGGCATTTTTCCAGTGTTGGAATATTGCTACAAGCTACCGTTCTTTGTAAAGACATGAAATTTAAAATTTCCTATTCTTCTTACTTATTCTTAAGTACCCAACAGATTTTTTCAGATAACCATAAGAGTGATTAAGGAGTATAAAGAATGTTGGAAGTATTTTAAGAAAAACCTGTGATTTCAGACATTCCAAGATTTCCAATTTCCAATTCCAGAAATTCTCATTTCTTCTTTTCAAGTCCTGCAGATGTTCAGGAATTTGAAGACCCTGCTCTCAATTTTATCTCCTAAATTCCTTGTAGAGTCTGGTGCCTTATCTCTGCCCCTGACCCGAGCTGCCTTCCTGTTAGGGTTGGGCTGCTGGACCAGCGTTCTGGCAGATTCCCTTCAGTCCATTCTCTATACTGGAGCCAGAGAGACCTTAAACAGTAATACAGACCTGTTCATTTCATCCCTTCACACAAGGCATTTTAGTGGATGCCCACATGAAAAGGTACTTGATTAGTAATTGGGGGAATCAAAGTTAAAACCCCAGTTAGAGTTCAGTACACACTTAACAGATAGGCAGGAAGGGTAAAGTCCCAGGTCAGTGAGGCAGGGACAACATCTGGTTTTGACCCGCCATTTTCTGTATAAGCTTAACATAATGCCAGACAATTAGTAGGTGCTCCATGCCCATTTGCGGATGGGTAACTGAATGAATAAATGAATGAGAATGACACATGCAGGAGGCTTCATGCCTGTACTACACCCAGGGCCCACACACCTTGGCAAAAGAGAGGGTCCTGTGGGCGATGTCCAAAGTGGTGTTTCTTCTGCAAGGCGGACAGTCAAGATCCCTCTCTTTTTCACCAATGCCTTGGCTCCTGTTATAGCAGTGAAATTGACCCTCGTGAGGCCAAATTTTCCCTTGTGGAACATGGAGAGACTGTACAACAGACCTGGCGCTTCTTCCTTCCTTCCTTCTGAAAAATTATTCAACTATGTCAAATTACATAACAATCTATTCAAACATCACCTAACAGTAGCAATATCATTTCCTCCTGTTTTGCAGAATTGCAGTGGGACACAAGTGAGATAATGCACACAAAAGTGCTTCATAAAGCACAAAGCGTCATGCAACATTAACATCTGACATTATTAAATTGGCCGCCTCTACTTTAAAAGCACATCCCTGTCCTCCTAACTTTGTGTCATAGGCCCTGGGCTCAGCCTTCAGCCAACTTGAAGAGGTCCTCTTTCTATCTGGGAACCCCTTCGTTCCTGGTTCTCTCTGCCATGGTTTGGGCACCCTATATTCTGGTACCTAAGTTACTTAATCAAGGTTCTCCTTATATCGGAGGGAAAATGTATTTTAGAATGAGACCCACCATGTTGTGAATTTTGACTTTGCAGCTTAGAATTTCCTTGACCCTTGACCAATTTCTTAACATTTCTGAACCTCGGTTTCTGCGTCTGTAAAATGGGAATGAAAATCTCTTCCTAACAAGGTTGTTTTGAGAATTGAATATAGCCCTATGCTCAAAGTAGCATTCTGACTATCTGGTTCATGATGAGTATAAGGTATACATGAGTTCCGTTCCATTTCCCTCTGAGTGATCTCAACTGATTGACAAGCTCATCTTCACTAATAAAAGAGGGCAAAAATCAGATTCTCTTGGGTTAGATGAAAGGTAGGAACATCAGGTTGGATAAAATAGTTATTAGTCCTTTAATAAAGCAGAGAGTTAGATATGTGGTCACATAAGCCCATCAGCCTCTCCCAATGACCACTGAACCTTTTGGGCAATGGAAGGATTGGAATACCCAAGAAAAGGAACTGACCAACTGAGCAGAGACTCTTGTCTAAAAGTATTTTCTGGGAACATGATGGTTTTCCAAGTCTCACAATCATGGCCAGCTAGAACTGGCTAATCCTAGCTTTGAGTGGACCACTTCAACACATTCTGGGAACCATGCCAACAATAATTGGATACCAGTTGGTCAACCCCAAATCACCTATTCCCTAAGCCTGGACCTTCAGTCTAAGGAATCAACATCTTGGACCAAGACTTGCAATAGGAGTGACCTTGTCGGAGGCTCACTGTGAGAGTTTGTGTAAGACCACCTCTCACTGGGTCCCAGTCTACTTACCTATACACTGAACAGTTGGGGCGTGCGCAGTCACAGGGCCCTCCCTAGTCTTGTGTCCTGTTGATCGATAGCGTAAGGCTCTGCCCATGGTAACTTATACCTCAGAATCAGAGAATACTTCCCTTGGTTTTAAATAAAAATCCTTCCTGCTTTCTTTGAAGTCTGTCCCTGTACTTCCTGTTCTTTGAATTGACAAGGAACGGTTGTTCACTGTTACCACTTTACAGAACCATCCTGCCTCTGTTTTCTGATTTCTTTCTGCACACTCACACGCAAGTTTCCAACCTCGGCTCTGTGATCACCGGGGTGCCTGCTGCCAGCACAGCAGATGTGAGGTCATCCCCCAAATGCTTTTATCCTGTGCCCTGTCTCCATCGCTTTCACACAAACAACTATTAGGTACACAATATGCAAGTTTGCTTTTCTCCGCTCTGACTCAATAAACGAGTGAACTTCTATGAACCAGAAGGTTCATAGTGAAGGTGGACTCTTCTGCTGTTGTAGTGCTAATCTTAGAGACTCGAGAGGCTTTGGCTGTAACATCCTCGCATCGGAAATTTCCCAGGATAGTCCCAATTTCAAATATTACATCTTATTTCTAGTCAAGAGTTGTGAATTTCCATCCTGAAGATAGTCTTTGCAGAGAGGATTGAGAGCCGGAAAACGGTGATGCAATTGACCTATGTCAGAGATATAAGTGCTGAGGAAGATCCATGCCGGCTGGTCAGGGCAGGATCCTCCTAGGCAGGAAGAAAGTATGCAGGCTAGCAAGAGCCTTTTCTCACCATGCTATCATCCAACAAGGGGATGTGTTTTTTTTGTTGTTGTTTTTTTTTGTTTTGTTTTCTTGGTGTGGTTTTCCTGCCCTCTAGTGTCTCAGGGTGTTAAGAACTTGTTGAACCTAAAAATGCGTTCTCACTCACCACCATCCATAGATTTTATAGGGTCATAGAACACAAACTATGAGAACTCAATGAAAAAAACATTAGAGATAATCTAGCACAGGGAGGATGAATCATTCATTCAGTCAGTGATAGTATAAGTTCATCTTCTTGTATAGTAATACTATAGTATTGTATAACATTAATTATATTCTTTGTTACTTAAATTACATTAATTTCTCTCTTGTCCCTGAGAACATAAAATTACATCTTTTTTGACTACAGAACCAGAATTTGTTATTTTTTTGTTTGCTTATTTATTTTTTTAATTAGAGTGTGCGCAAGCAGGGAAAGGAGGGAGAGGGAGAGGGACCATCTTAAGCAGACTCCGCATTCAGTGTGGAGCCGGATGCGGGGCTCAATCCCATGACCATGAGATGATGTTCTGAGCCAAAATCAAGAGTCAGACACTCAACTGACTGACCAACCCAGGTGCCCCTCCAGAGCCATAGTTCTTAATTCAAACTGTGTAGGAAAGACTACCAGCTCCTCGTCATATACAACTCCATTCTGAGTACTTTGCAGAGTTTGGCATGTGTTAGGTGTCCAATCATTATTTGTTGAATTAATAAATGCATAAGTGGCAGAATATTTTGTCAAAATATTAATTGTGGTGTTTTTGTGATTCTCATTGTTGTACTCATTGTAAGCATTTTATTGAATGAGCATAATTTAGCAGGGCATGATCATGAAACAACTCTTTCCCAGCTACTGCCTTTTCAAACCTGCTTAGTGGGTAGTCGTTTTCCCCCCTACACATTGGTTAAATCAAGGGTAGGTCTCATCACTGTTGCGCTACTTTCAGATATAAAAACGACCTCTGGTCACTTTTAAACACAGTGATTTAATTTTCCAATCACTTGAAGGTGGATTCCTCCACTGTTGCGGTGCTAATCTTAGATATGGGGATAGGATAATAATGAGGTACCAATTAATCTGTCAATTTGGCAAAGATAAAAGCATATAGTAGTGAATTTCTGCCTCTGGAAATATCAAAGTAGGTTATTTCAGATTGATCCTTTTCCCACACTTAGAAAGGCTGAAAAAAAAATACTGGAAGAATAATGTGTCTGAAAGTGTTAGAGAGTTAGAGAAACCATTAAAACTAGCAGATTCAAGGTTTCTGAGACATAGGAAGCCAGAGAGGGGTGCCCAGCATTTGCAAAGCTCACTGCCCTCCCCCCACCAAAAAATTTGGAGATTGGAAATTTGTGACAAAGACTGAAAGATGAGCAGATAGCAGCAGAAGAGAGAGAGGGTAAGAGCCTGAGCAGGGATTTTATCAGTCTCCTGCAATTGAGGGAAAATTGGATTTCAGAGCTTGCTGAGGGGTGGGGGGCTGGCTGGTAAATATCCCAGAGTTTCCATTTTGACCCCCTCCCCCAAAGATTTCATACTGGATTAGGCCTCCCTTCACAAAGGATGAAGTTCAATCCATAACTGCATTAAAGTGAACTGCCCCAGCTCACTGCCTGCCAGAAATAATAAGGAATCCTCTCTGGAGGAGCATACATCCTCCAGAGCTTCAAATGATATCTACGCTGTCTAAATACAAGCCTCATGGTCAAAATTAATCAGACATAAAAGAATATAAAATAGGACCAAAAAAGAAAAAAGTCAACCAGACAATAGAAACAGACCGATGGGAGATCCAGATAGGGGAGTTATCAGATGGGGATTTTAGCAGGGCCATGATTCAGAGATAAAAAACAAACGGAGATTTAGAGTAAATAACTATAAAACATAAAAAGAATATAGAAATTCTAGAACTTAAAATAAAATAACTGAAATAAGGATTTGATAAAGTTAAACAGAGAGTTAATAAAGCAGAATAAAGATCAGAAGAAGATACCAAGACTGAAGCAGAGAAAGACAATAATAATGCTAGACAGAGGAAAGAGCACAGGAAACATATCATTTGAGTCCCAGAAACTGAGATGGTAAAGAATGGATCAGAGGCAGTATTTGAAACTCACTGAGAATTTTCCAAAACTGATGGAAGAAACCAAACCACATACCCCACCCAGAAGCTCTCCACACACAAAGTAAGGTAAATACAAAGAAAATCACTACCTAAGTACATCATAATAAAACTCATTTTAAAAATCAAAGGAAAAGGGTCTGGACAAGTGTCCAGAAAAAAAAAAGGAAGGACAAATGAATTGTGATATATTCACACTATGGAATGTTATACAGCATAGGGATAAGCAGTTTAAAATTAGTTGCAAGAACATTAAAAAAATCTCTATGAATAATATTGAGTAAAATAAGCCAGGCATAAAAAAGCATATGTATTAAGTCCATAAAAATCATGAAGTTAAAAAAAAGAAAATCAGCATGGATTTACAGTGAATGAAATCAGCAATGGTTAACTGTAGGAGAGATAATAGTGACTGGAAGATGAGAAGTAAAATGTGGTTAAATCTAAAAATGGTTGCATTAATCAATAATAATATGGTTTTATGAGATTTAAATATGTTTGAGTATGCACACACACACATATCCACATATATGTGTTAAGATACAGTATTTTATTTTTATATGTATTATAGAAAAATATTCTAAAACTATATATTAAAATAACAACAATATCCAATAGGCAGGACAGTTAAAATGGAGTTAAAATTCTCTAATTACTTTGCATTATCCAGGAAGTATAAAAAATACCACTTTAGGGGCACCTGGGTGGCTCACTCAGTTGAGCGTCTGACCCTTAATTTAGGCTCAGGTTATGATCTTGCAGTTCGTGGAATAGAGATCATGTTGGGCTCTGTGCTGGCAGTGTGGGGCCTGCTTGGGAGTCTCTCTCTCCCTCTCTCTTTCTGCCCCTCCCCTGCTCATGCTCTCTTTCTCTCTCAAATAAATAAACATTAAAAAAATACCACTTTATAAGTAAATATTATGCTATATTTTAATATTTAGGGCGATAAGTAGAAGGATAGCAAAAGCATATGTAACTAACAAGCAAATACAGGAGAAAAAATAAGATAAAAAATAGGTATCTCCAAAAGAAATGAGGATTAGAAAACAAGAGTATAGAATAGATGGGATAAATACAAACTCATAGAAAGATAGTCGATTTAAGCCCAAATGTGTCAGCAATGACATGATGTGTAAACTCAACATCCCAATTAAATGACGAAGATTGTCAGGTGAGAAATTTTTCAAAAGCTGTTTGCTGCTCACAAAAGACACACTTTAATATTCAAGGATAAAGAAAGATTAAAGTAAAATGATGAAAACAGGCCACGTAAACAATATTGCTATGGTCTGAATATTTGTGTCCTGCTGAAATTGATATGTTGAAACCGTAACACCCAAGGATCATGGTGTCAGGAGGTGGGGCCTCTGGGAGGTGATAGGTGTAAGGGTGGAGCCCTCATGAATGAGATTAGTGCCCTTCTAAATAAGGCTCCAGAGAACTCCCACCACATAAGGACACAGCAAGATGTCTGTCACCTGGAGGAGGGCCCTCACTCAAGCCCTCAGGAGCTCTGATCTCAGACTTTCGGCCTCCAGCACTGTGAGCACTAAAATTCTGCCGTTGATAAGCTGCACAGTCTACAGAAACACTACAGATGGTTACCTGACTTGCTCAAAGGCACACATCTAATGATCAGGGTCGCATCAGAATGTGCATGTTTGCTGACACCAAACTCTTTTTCTCTTTCCATTGGCTCATCTCCTTTCAGTGGTCTTACTGCCTACTCCATGTCAGTAAAGGGAGGTTTTGTAGGTGGAAAGGCTGGACCTGATGTGCCTGGTCTGAGCGTCCCGTGACACTCCCGTGGAGTCAAGTGGGAGGGCACCTGCGTCCTGCAGCGGGCCGCCCTGTCCGGCCTGAGTCCCCTGCTCTTGTCTCAAAGCTGTCTCTGCAAAGTGCACATCTGATGCTCTCAGGGCACTATCGCTCTCTACGTGGCAGATCTTAATGCTCCTAATTGCCATCCATTATATCATCATGACTTTTTTTGTGGAATTAAAATCCTTTTCGTGAAAGGGCAAAGAAAGTTCAGCTGCTTGACAGCATATCCCAAACTTCTTTACTGGGTTAGTTGGTTCTTTAAAATTTGCAGCCGTGACTCCAGAGTGACATTCATTATCTTTCCCAGAGGCAGTTTGTGGGGAGGATGTGGGAGTCACACAGTCACCTCTGCTGTTAGTGTTTTCATTTCATTTTTAAAATTTTATTTATTTTGTTACTGTATTTTTTTCATTTGAAAATGAAAACTCCTGAATGGGGCGTCTGGGTGGCTCGGTCAGTTAAGCGTCCGACTTCAGCTCAGGCCGTGAACTCATGGTTCATGGGTTTGATCCCCGTGTCGGATTCTGTGCTGACAGCTTGGAGCCTGGAGCTTGCTTTGGATTCTGTTTCTTTCTCTCTCTCTCTCTCTCTCTCTCTCTCTCTCTCTCTCTCTCAAAAATAAATAAATATTAAATACAATAAAATGAAAACTGCTGAGCAGTGTGTCCTTAAGGGCAGGGGCGATAACTTATTAGCCTGCGTGGGGCTGGCACAGTGCTGGATACACTCCAGGCAATCGTTGAATACTTCTCAGATAAAATTCGTGTGTCTTCACCATTCCATTTGTCAACCACTTTTGAATCTTCTGCCTTCAAATCTAGGAGGTAGCCCTCAGGCTTGATAGAATTGGAGTAAAACATATGTAGAATGGCAGAAAGAGAAATGTTATGGGGTGCCTGCGTGGCTCAGTCGGTTTAAGCGGCCGACTTCGGCTCAGGTCATGATCTCGCGGTCCATGAGTTCGAGCCCCGCATCGGGCTCTGTGCTGACAGCTCAGAGCCCAGAGCCTGTTTCAGATTCTGTGTCTCCCTCTCTCTCTCTGACTCTCCCCCATTCATGCTCTGTCTCTCTCTGTCTCAAAAATAAATAAACATTAAAAAAAAAATTAAAAAAAAAAGAAAGAGAAATGTTATGTCCCTTCTTACAGGTGAGGAAACTGAGACACTGAAATGTGGGATCCAAGAGCTACTCAGCAGAACCACAGCTGAGGCAGAGCTGGTGAGTGATGATCAGATACCTTCTCTCTGCGCCTCCCTACCTTGACCCCTTCCTGGACCTCCTGGGTTGGTTCACACTTCTCCTTCTTCTGATCTTACCATGGTAGAAGTTACTCCTCTCTTAAGGCAGAGCTTGCGTTACGTGCAGCACTGAGGTGAAAGCCTCATCAATTGATTCGTTCATCAATATCAAAGCAGGGACCAAAGTCAAGTGCCATGAATTCTTTCTCATCTAAGTTCTGAGGCAGCATCTTTATTGCCCGTGTCAAAAGAAGTGACTAGCATCACATTCCACGGCCGTTGTTTGTTGACCTGTTGATTTCCCCCCTCCCCATCCCATCCCTGCCATGGGGTGGCTGGAGCTTCCTGGAGAAACAGTGAGCAGTCATGGAGCGAGTTCAGACTCCAAAGTCACAGCCCAGCTCTGGGGCCTCGGCTGTGCTCTCTCCTTCAGTAAACACTGACTGCCAGGTGCCATGCCGTGTTTGGGCATGCAGGTGTCATGACAATAAGACAAGCCTGGTTGCTGTCCTTATGGAGCCTGCGAAGTTACATCTGGAAAATGGGCATTGGATGAATGAATAAAAGCACAGCTAATATTGATAAGTGCTTACCATATTCTAGACACTGTGCCAAATATTTTTCGTGTGTTTATTTGAAGATGGGCCAGCAGGTGGCAGAGCTAGAGATTCAAACCATATTCACATCTGTCTGACTCTAAAGCCCAAAGCGATGAATGAGGAGTAGATAGAAAATACCACCAAGGTCTGGCACTTAGTAGGCAGCATGGCTGAGTGTGGTGAATCTAGATTGTAATCAGAATAGGGCTTGTGTCCTGCCTCCGCCCCCTCTATGATGATGGACCATACGGGTGAGGCCACATTAAGCTCTGGTGGGGTGTGAGGCGGGGACAGGGTCAAGTCAGGCAGCTTCACTGCTTTATCTTTAGCTTCTGGCACAAAAAACTCAGTAGAATCCACTTACACTGACCTGACTTATAACATCCTGGAACGCTCCAACATGGATCGTGAACCTTGAAAACCCAGTGCTCAGTGAAATAAGCCAGACACAACAGGACAAGTATTATATGATACCACTCATATGAGGTACCTAGAATAGTCAAAGAGAAAGGAAGTAGAATAGAGATTACTGGGGACTGGGGGGAGGGGAAAAGGAGGACCTAACCTTTCACGGGTACAGAGTTTCTGTCTAGGATGATGAACACATTCTGGAAGTCGACTGTGGGAATGGTTGCCTGGTACTGTGAAGGGGCTTCTGCGACTGAGTCCTTTCCTTTAAAAATGGCCTAAAGTGGTAAATTTTATGTTCAGTGTATTTACCATAAAATATAAATAACTTTTTTAATTAAAAAAATAAACATCCTCGGAAGCCACGCTCTGTGGCAGAAGCTTAGAAAATAGTCTGAGGGGGCAGAACTGCAAGATACAAATGAGGAAATCATTTCACGAGACATGCTGTGGCTGATTAATTATTGATACCCCTCTCACCACCAATAATGACATCTTCTCGTGTATATTGAGGCTCTGCTTTGTGTACTCGGCTACCACCAGGAGGGAGGCTGTTATGTCCGTTGGACACAAAAGACAGCTTCACTGCTTTCCTATGGCTCCACAGCCAGTGGGCGGGAGGGTCTGGATTTGAGCTCAGGTCCCAGATGTAACTGTCCAAGCAGGCAATGCTTCCTGAGGCTCCTCCTTGGGAAAGTGCCCTCAATCCAAGCAGATTCTGAATTGCTTAGTTGAGATTTGCGCAATTAAGGTAACAGGAAAGTTCTAATCAAATCCATATGCTTTGGGGGCCAATCGGATCTTCCGCTAACCAGAACTCTCCATAAATAATGGTGCACCTGAAATGGGCTTCCTTAGGTGGAAGGGGAAGCCTACTTTTTATCAAATGATCTCACCTGAAGCAGTCCCTGTCCCCTTCCCAGAGGAGCAAGCATGTGCATGAGGCCAGGCTGTGTGTCTTAGGCAGCTGACATTCCTTGTAAGGCCCCCTACTGCTCCAAGGAGACTAAGCAGCAATGTCTGTCCTTTGTCCTAACACAGGGCTTCTCCAGACATTATCATTTGCTCCTTCAGGGGGCACACAAATGCTCACATTGCCCCTGGCCCAGGGAAGACCTTCCTGGGGAGAGGTCAGTTAAGTCAAGTACTTAGTTCCCCTTGGTTGTTCATCTTTCTCCTCCTCTGCTACCCTGCTATACTGCTGATATTGTGATTCAAGAATGACCCACACTGGATTAAAGAGGGGAGCGATTCCTATCCAAGACCTGCCTCATTTCTCTGTCTTACTGCACATGGAAGGGTGCGGGGCCCCAGGAGACATTTGAATGAATGAAAAAAAAAAATGAAGTGTTACCAGTGGGCGGTGAGTGCCCTGGCCCCAAAGAGGCGGGGGGAGGGGATTCTTAGGATGGTGGCCCTTGGAAGATCTCCCCGTGGTGTCCCAAGGAATGTCTCAGTGCGGGACTTGGCAAGTGTGTCTCAGAGCAGTGTGCCACACTCAGAATGCCTTGGCCATGGGAATGGACTCAGAACTCCCACACGGTGATGCTCCAGTCTGCCTTTGTGGGGCGGCATGTAATGGGAGTCAGCTCGGGAGCCGGAAAGCGGTCCTGCCTCCGCGCGAGAGAAAACAGTGGCGCTGTTAGCTGTGGGTCACAGGAAGGTCACCCGCAGCAGGGAACAAGACCGTGCTTAGCCTGTCATGAGCATTCAGTAAATGCTAGTCGTGATTTTTCTCCTGGATATTATCAAGGAGGCAGGGTGTTCTCTGCCAGATAAGAAAGGACCTACTCCCTGTTAGCCCCAGTTCCATAAACAAAGGTCAGCAAGTTCTGAATAAATTGAGTTTTAGAGTAACCTTTTTTTTTTGTTTACTGGTGTTGTCCATTTTGTACTTTTAATTAGAAAGTGAATTACGAAGGCAACGTTTGTTATAGAGAAAGTAACTACAGGGAAGTGCAGCAGCACAGAAAGTAGCTCGTGAACAATCCTATCGCCAAAACAAATGCAACATTGTTGTCATAATTCCGTCCAGGTTCTGTTTTCTTCCGTGATTTGTATTTATTTCTGATTTTTTAAGTAACACATTGTATTCCAAACCCAGCAAAAAGATAAAAGAAGGACAAAAGCAGAGGACACATTTAAATTGTGTCAGCTGAAGAGAACTTAGCAAAGTTACTGTTGGTGAGGGCATGGGCAGGATGTGAGGGTGCCGGGGACCCCAGGGGTCCGGTAACCTGGGCTGCCATTGCCACTGCCATTCACAGCCTAAGGGTGGGGCGAGGGAGAAACAATGCTCAGACCCAAGACAGCCAGCTAGCGAGCTGCATGGGGAGGGCCCCTGGTCAGGAAGAGTGTGTGATGGGACAGCATGGGATGGGTGTATATACTTGTCCTTGATCTTCACTCTCCCTGCTGGAGGCCCCTGGAAACCAGGGAGAGTGGTTACCCCTCAGGGCGGTCAGCCTCCCCGAGCACAGGACGGACAGGTGGACAAGGGTAGAGGGACAATCTGGAGGGGCAAACAGAAGACCTCCAACCCCAGAGGAGCACATTCCTGAGGTCTAAATATTCAAACATTACAGGTAATGCTACCCTTCCCCCTGAAGAGGTGACCGTTGGTTTAAGTTTGGTATGGATCCTTCCAGACGTTTTTCTATGCGTAGTTACCTGAATGATATATGCCCTCATAAAGTATACAGTTTTGTTCTGCCCATGTGGGTGTGTGTGTTTTATAAATGGTATGATATAGTGTGCATGGTTAAACAACCTGCTTTGTACTCAGCAATATTTCTTGGACTCTGTATGTCAGCTCACGTACCCTAGTATTTTAACCCCTGCAAGGTGTTTCGCAGCATGGTCCGTGGAGGGACGTTTCCCAATATCTTAGTTGTCTCTCTTTTCTGGGGACCTGACAGCATTGTAGTTCCCCGCTTGATTCAACTCAGGTGTGCCAGCATTTCCTTTGAGCAAGGGCATTTAAACCAAATTCCCACGTGTCACTTCCATGCAAAAGCTTTTTAAGAGCCAAGGAGAGCCTCACCACCTCTCTTCCTTTGCCTTGGGAACTAGGGATGTTTTAGACCAGCTCTGTCCAATAAAAATGTAGTAAAAGCTGGTCTATAATTTTAAATGTTCTAGAAGCCACATTTTTTTTAAATTTAAAAATCAAGTAAAATTAACTTGATAATAAATTTTTTTTACCCAGTATATGTAAACGTTCTCATTTCAACATGCAATCAAGATTGAAATTAATTGAGATATTTGACATTTTTAATCCTCAGCCTTTGAAATACAGTGTGTAATTTACACTTACAGTGTATATCTGTTCCAACCAGCCACGTCCCCAGTGCTTAGTGGCCACATGTGGCTAGCAGCTACCACATGGCTCTACCTGGATCTCAGGGTGCCACAGAGCTGAATCCGCAGCAAAAGTGTGTCAGGCATACAGTGTCAGTGAGAGAGAAGCCGTTTCTATTTCCTTAAGGCATCAAGATTGCACTGTTGTTTGCCCCCGCCTGGTCTATCCAGACACACCTGTTGTAACTCATTTGATCATTTCCCTGTGGGTGGACATCCAAGTTTTTCCAGTTTTTCACTCTTATAAAAAATGTGTTGATAAATATCCTTATGTGCATTTGTTGTGTTCACATGCAAGTTTTTTTTTTCCCCTGAGGTAATCACTCAAGAATGAAATCATATGTACACTTTTTGTTTAACAAATCTATCTAAAAGGCTGTCCGGGTTGACTTTACAAATTTTCACTTGTATCCGCAGTGTATGAAAGTACCCTTTTACCTCCTTACTGACACTTGATGTCATCATTTTTTCATTTCAAAGTTTTTTATTTTTTGTATTTACACCCCTGATATTATATTTAACACGATACATAGCCTGTTCTTTTTAACGTCATAAATACCTTAATCTAATGAAAACTTTTTATAAACCTTGATTTTCAGTGGTAAGTGTAAACACATGGTATGGATATACTGAGTTTATCAAACCATTTCCTTAGTTTTCTGGACATTTGGATTTCTCACCTGAATTATACTTAACACCATAGTGAACATCTTTGTACATTGAACTTTTCCACACTTCACTTATTTGTCTTTCGGATAAATTCTAAAAGTGTAATTGTTGGGTCAAAGGATTAGTCAATTTTGGTTAAGGACCTTGATATTTGCAAGCAGTTTCACCCCCCCCCCCATTTATATCAATTACACTCCTTTAGGGAAGTTTCAAATTTGTATATGACATATCACTGACACAGTTCCCATGTGCAGAGGCTTTTAGATCCATTCTTGCATCTAATGCTCATAAGGGTCTTGTGAGATTAACAAAAAGAAAACGACCTGTCCAGAGTCACATGGCAGATAGGAAACAATGCAGGCACCTGAACTCAGCTTTGGACCACAAATGTAGGCTTTTTGGTTTTTTTTGATTTGTTTGATATGTCTTCTGTCTGTTTCACACTGCCCATGGAAAAACAGCCTTCTCTTTGATCCCTACTTCAGCCACAACTCTTGGCCCTAAATAACTTATTAATTTAGGTCTCTGAGTAGAGAGAATTAATCTCAACAATGGCTTCTTTCTATACGAAGACCTCCTCAGTGCCAAAAAAAGGGAGTGCCAAGCTGTACCTCCAAGGTGCCAGGAGAGGGCACTGCTGGCCCACAGTCTGCTTCAGAAACCAAGAGAAAGCTCTCGAGGAGGAGGCTGACAGTTTTTGAAATGGTTTCCCTAGGAGAGTGAGAGACCTTTTACTGAAGGAATATTAAGCTGCTGTTGGGCGTACAGAGCTGTTTTCCAATGAGACTCGCTGGGGCTCTCTATTCAGGTGATTTATGCACACAAACGAATCACCTTGTTTCAAAATGAAAGTGGATCCATCATAAAATGTTGAACTGTTGCAAGTGGAAACCATGGCGTGGATTTCTTAGTGTACTTCTTACAATTGCAGACAACAGTGATCTGCAAACGGGGAAATAAGGCCAAACGAAAAATTTGCTCTTAGTGTTTCACGGGGTTCAGTGTGTCAGAAAAGATCAGACACTGTCTCTTGACATTTTCACGTGTTGTTCCTTGGACACTGTTGAAGTGCTCTAAGTGTTAGCTGAAAGGTTGCTTTGTGCCCTCCGAGGAGGCACAGACATCCCTTCCCTGCTGGGGTCTGAGTTCCTTTCTTGCCTGGACCTTGACCATAGTATCCTGATTGGTTTTTCTTCCCCCGCTGCCACATCTCCAGGCCCCTGTGCCCACCCTGACTTCCTCGCCCCTACTCCTCAGCCTGAATGAACTTTCCATAAAAGGATTTGGTCTCACCACTCGCCTCCTGAAAACCCCTAGCAGTTTCCCACTAGGTGTAAGATAAAAGCCTTCCCATGTCATATGGGACCTTCAAACCCAGGCCTCCCCCTGCTCTCCCCACCTCGTTTTATGCCTCTCTTCCTGTGCCTTCTCCCCCTACCGTGCTCTGCTCACGCTGAATTTGTGTCCTCCAAGCATGCTTTAGCTCCTTAACATTTCCACAGCTGTGTTTCTGCTCCTCCCTCTGCCTGGCAAGTTCTTCCCCATTGTGTTCAACCCACCCTCCACATTTCTGCTCCTTCTTGCAAATGTAGGCAACGAGTCACCTCTTCCTGCCCTCTTTTCTCAATATTCAGATAGTCCCTCCTCTGTTGGTTCTGCCACGGGTGACTGTAGGTCCCTGACTTCTTGTCGTTTCTCATTTTGTTTGTCCATCAGTTCCTCTGTACAGAGAGCTTCTACAGGAAAGAGACCATATCTCATTCTTCATTTTATTTCCAAATCCAAGCTTATGCCTGGTATGTAATAGACTCTCAATAAGCCATTATTATCACTAATTACATTTGTATTTGGATAGAGAGGCATTGCATGAACTTCAGTCATCTGGCAACATGCCGTGTCTACTGTTCTAAAAATGTTTGACGTTCCGAGTGGTCGTGATTTATAATTTTACAATTCACGCTGAAGACGATGCTTGTTTATGCTTACTTTCATTTCTTTCTTCTTCCGGATGATTTTGTTTGGAAAGAGGGTACCAGATGCTAGAATTTGGGTCAAGACCAGCATAGGTTTCTTAAAAGCAATGGAATTTCAATGAAAGGAGAGATTTTCTAATGGGTAAGAGGGAAAAGAGGCTCTGAGGATTTGGCAGAGGAAGGCAGCAAGACCAAGTGGAGATGGAAGCAAGGATCCTTGCGCGCAGGGCCGCCACACTGTAGGTAGGGAGGTGGGAGAGGACAGCAGTGAATGAGGGAGGAGAGAGAGGCATGAGTTTGGCCATTTACTCGTCCTCCTCCAACTTCCATTTCTGCTCCCAGTAACAGGAATTAACATTGGTAATTGGTAAAAGGTTAATTGCCAGGTTTCTACCAACTCCCCGTATTCTTCCAGAGGAGTTCTGAATGATCTTGGGATGTGGAAAGTCACTAAAGGGAAACTTCTTCACCCAGAGATCTATGGAGCTTCTTACTTTACACTGCACACTATTTTAATGAATCTTGAAACTCTTTGTAGGAGTCCTGTATCCACACGGAGAGTCATAGCCAGCAGCCTCTACAACCACATGTGTGCATGCGCATGTGCATGCACATACACATGCACACACACTAACGTGGGGTTTCACACACCGGCTGTCCCACCTGGGTGAAGGCTTCACTTTCCTATTGATGGATGGACCTCCTGGGTCGACAGGGACCATCTGTCTCCCAAATAGCATTTCTTGTGCTTCAATCACAACTCCATTAATCACTTCCCCTAAACACATTAGTAGGAAATGATGTTAAAAATAATTAAGTGTAACTATTCACTGCATTAGAAATTGATGGTATCTATGTTTTGTAAATTAGAGACACGTAGGAGAAAATGATCATTCTCGCAACTCATTGCTGCGGGACGATCTTGTCATTGTTGCATAGAATTCATCCCAGTTAGAGGGATATTTGAGAACTTGGTGTTTCAAAGGAAAGAAGTGAAGAGTATGATGTACTCCAGTAGAAACCAGGTGTCCCAACTATGAGTCCTGTGCGATCATGCTCTATCCCCAGGAAGAGAATCGGTGGGATATTTTTGTAGAAGGGGACTTGTCAGGCAAAGCATTTGGAGCCTGACAGAATTGCCTTTCAAAAATGATACAACGACTTAAAAGCTAGATAATTTTCCGTAAGTCATATAACCTTTCTGAATCCATATCCTAATACAAGAGTTCTAAGAATTTAATTAGGTGACACATAGGGAGCGCCTGACACATTGTCTGGCGTGTGGATCCCGATTTTATCTATTGATTCTCTTTGCTCCTTCAGAGTCTTCAACATTCACACTGATGATCCGTTTGACATCCTGACCTCATGATCCGAAACGGGGAACACTCTGTGCTCCATTGTCAAACATAACAGAAAGACTTTGTTTTGTGCTGTAACATGCTCTAAGTACCCCCTTGTCCTCTTGCTAACGGAACTTTGAACGCTGCAGTTCCCCTTGGCTTCCTGCATAATTGCAAATATACCTTTGATCCACCCTAATGTTTTTGCCTCTCGCAGAGCCAGTGGTAGCCCCCATGGCAGCCTCAAGCAATGTTGGCTGAACCACAGGGAAGGGGCAGCAGGCAGCTACCTATGTGGAAATAAGTCCCATATTGCCTGGCATCCGTGTGGTCATTCCTGGTTTACTCCCTTAGGTTAAGTAGTGCAAGGCCCAAGACTGGCATCTTTGTTCAGCTCAGTGGACAAGCCCTGGAGCAAAGGCAAAGGAGGAAGGTTGAATTGGGGCCATAGCCACCTTCTCACTGACAGACACAGACTGTCACGGTCTCAACAACCTTCTGCTTACCCTGTCTTCCAATCTAGAACATTCTTAAATTCCCTCTGTAGTTCTCGAGATCGTAACCATCCTGTAGACTTCACTTGCCATCCCACCTCCCCTGGAAGCATGTGTCACTACCCCAACCTGTTTCATTCCCTGCCTCCCTTCATCACATATGGCCCTAGGTTACTGCCATGACTTAGTTGTGTTCGAGAAGTGAGGCTCTGAAATCAGACAGAATAGATCTGAGCCTTGGCTCTTCCTCTGATTAGCTATGTGATCTTTAGGAAATGGCTCCTCTTTTCTAAGGAGGAGTTTCCTCCTTTGTAAAAGGGATACCAATAACATATCTCATAAGAGTGCTATGAAGATTAAATAAGATAATCCATAAAGAACAAAGAAAACTACCTTGAACGTAGTTAAGTGTTTAATAAACATTTTCTAAATTACTTAACATTTTTCAGTGTAAATTCCTGTTGGACAAGATTGATGATCTATCCATCCATCCTTCCATCCACCTAACAAACTCTTGGGACTCAGAGATGAACCAGACCCAATCTGTGCCCTCAGGGAGCTGGCAGTCTTACCAGGGAAGCAGAATGCAAACAAGTTCATTATGATGTGATATATCTGAAAGGCTTATGGCTTGCCAGCTTGGAACCTGTCAGTCTTCCCTGTTGATATGACAGTTAAGACAGCACATCCTCATTTGGCTGCAGTGTGCTGTCCCTTCATGGCTCCTGGCTGCTCATTGAAGCCTCTTGGTACAGGAGAGAAAGTTGGAAGCTGTGGCTACACAGATCTGGAGGGACCTGTGCTGTATTCTGATTTCAATGCTACAATAACCTCTTTTGCCACATGGGCAATTGAACAGCTTGTAATGCAGACTGCTTGAGCATCTAGGAACTTCGCCAGGATTCCAATCCATCCAAACCATTTATTCCAAACTGAGGGTCAGTGGACCAATCCTGGACTTGATTCTAGAGCCAGACAGCAAAGGATACGGGTCACCTGATGACCCCTCAACCCTTTCCATCCAACAACTCTGTCTTAACCATCCCAGGCAAGGAATAAAATAAGTCCTGTCTTTGGAAGATTTTCAGCGGAGTCAGTTCCCCGGTGGCAGGGGGGGTGCTTCTAATATGACATTAATCATAAAACCTCTGAATCATCATACAAAGCTGTGGGAGCATATGAATATAGGAATAGTATCCAATTAGCTTGGGAGATTACAATAGCCTGTGAGCTTGGCCTTAGGGCTGTGGTTGTTATATAAACCATCTGGTCTCTGGTGCCTGTAGACCTAAAGCTGATGGGACGACATGTGGTCTTTAGGGTCCGGTCCAGTGGAGAGTATGCACAGCTCTGCACAGTCCCCATGACCAGCAATAAAAAGCTACATCCTAAATTACCTCTGTGCCTTTTCACATTAATGTTCTTTCCAACTGGCACCTTTGCCCACCTGGAGGATCTGCTATTCTGGAGAAACATCGCTCATATGTCCTGTCTTATGAAGTTTTCCTGAATACACCATCAGTCATTCTATGCTTCTAGTTCGTTCAATAAATGTTTCTGAGACTCTCTTGTTACTTATATGTGCGTATGTCACTACATTTTATGATTTGTGTACATGTCTCGATTAGACTTGAACTTCCCAAAGGCAAGGACATGTCTGTTTCCCTATTCCAATGCCCAGCACAGAGTCGGAGTTACAAGATATGAATAGACAGGACCAAGTGGTTAAAGAAGAGATCATAATTTCAAGCACACTAATGGGGAAGGCATAGCTAGGAGGGATGAAGAAACTTCTGGTGGTCTCCTGGGTGAGAGGAAGTACCGTGGATAACTTCTGATCTAAAATGGAAGATACCAATCCAACCCCTTCTTGGCTGTTTGCTCTCAGAGCTTTACAACCCTTTGGTCTCCTGGCCATCTGGCCTTGCTTTTTTCCTGATTATCCTGCTAAATTTTACTACTTTCTAAAGTCTTAAGGTTATTTACATCTACTGTGTCTGTAGGTGAAAATACTATATAATGGTAAACCATACAGATACAACAGACGTAAAAACCTTAAGAGCCTAGATAATAAAATGTAGCAAAGTAATCAAAGTTTTGAATACATATTACCTTTGCTTTTAATGTAATTTATCTAATCGTAAACATACACGATTTAATTTTAACATGGCTCTGTTTAACAACCAGCTTGGAAAAGTCGTAAAACTGTAACAAGCAGCGCTTATAAGCCAGCGTGGGCCAGATCCAGTACTGCAGTTAGGATGATTCACTCCGATCATTGCCCCAGACCCTCCCTGTAGGACTCGGCACACCACGGACCATCCGCATGCCCAGGACTAGAGGCTGGAGCCTCAGGCTTGTTCAGGCGTGCCCTAAAGGAAAGGAGGTCTGGCCGTCAGAAGAACTGCCACTCTGCCATCAGAGACAGAGCCCATGGAGGCTCCAGACCAGGTTAGTCCTTTTCCCATTAGTGGTAGGTTCAGTTGGCCCCGGCATGTCAGGGGGACTCTGAAATGGAGATCTGTGTTTTTTAGGGAGGCTTCCTGGGAGCTGGAAGGCCAAGAGGATTGGGCAGAGGGCAAAGGTGAGCTTGGATGTAGATGCAGTGTGGGCCCCAGCTGACCCCACGAGGAGCTCCCGCAGTTGGAGGGCGCTTCCGGCCTCTGTATGTCAGACCGCCCCGTTGTCAGATACGGGCTACCCTTGGACAGAAGGTATGACGTTGGACAGTCAGCTTCCTCTGCCCAGGGGAGTCCCTCAGGAGGGGTTCAGCTGTGAGCCCTCGAGCAGGCAGTGCTGGTGGTGGCAGGGATGGGTTATCAATGCCTTGGTTCAGAACTAAGAGATTTAGATTTTCATTTATCAGTTTGTTTAAAATAACAAAAGCCTAGAATGCCTGGGTGGCTCCATTGTTAAGCCTCCAACTTCAGCTCAAGTCTTGATGTCGCTGTTCTTGAGTTCGATCCCCACGTCTGGCTCTGTGCTGACAGCTCAGAGCCTGGAGCCTGCTTCGGATTCTGTGTCTCCCTCTCTCTCTGCCCCTCCCCTGCTCGTACACTCTTAACTCTCACAAAAATAAGTGAACCGTAAAAAGTTAAAATAACAAAATCCCGTAGTTGTAACAAAAAAATATCTGAATTTTCAAAATTAGAAAGAAGTTAGTAAAAAATGTGATACTGTCTCACATATTTTGCAAACCTCTTCAACGTTTGGCTTTAATAAAAGCTGGATTCTCATATCTACTTTTACATTCAATAGGTCTTGACATCACATGTCATATAGCTTCTGAAAAACTCCTTCGTACATGTCTAAGACACTGAGAAATAAGAAGATAAATAACATCATTATAAAAATAGTTCTGGCCTCATGGACCCTGACAGGGTTCCAAGGACCTTCACTTGGAGAACTGCTCCTCACCATCTGACCTGGAGAAGGAGGTGTGGGCCTCAAGCTGTTCACATAAGGAGTAGTTTGAACTGCGTCTTGGGCCTTGCGAATGTCACGTTTAGGAGACTCAGGATTATGTTATGTCCTAAGGAGAGGTTTGTTGTTTTTGTTTTCCCAGCAGACAGCGCACCTGGTTGGGCTCACACAGCAAGCCCTGTCTCTTGGGCAGCTTACGGCATTTCTGGAGTCTGTCGTGTGTGTGTGTGTGTGTGTGTGTGTGTGTGTGCAGCGTTCAGGGCTCGGCCAGACACTCTGGCAGAGTTTACACGCTGAATTTGGGGTTCTCCCCCCCCCGGCTCTCTCCTTCATGGGTTCCCCCTCACTTTCCAGCAGCTGTGGTTGCCCCAGACTCAGTCCTCTTGTTTTTCACACCAGGAAGGTTATTGGGTCTCTCCTGGAGTTTGGGCCACTCCTCAGACTGCAGATTTCAGCCTGCCCTTGGGCCCAAAACCCCATAAAAATCTCACCCTCACACAGTCTCATCGCTTTGTTCTGAGCATCACGTCCCCTCCAGAAGCTGCCTGACTTTTGTATACTCTCTAGTCTCAGATGCCTGTGGACTATGGTGTCTTGGTATTTTGTTCAGTCTAGTTGCTATCTGCAGGAGGGTCAGGTGGTCACAGGGCAGAGGAAGGGCATGAGCCTTTGTGAGGGGAACCTCTCCAACCCCCTTCTCCCCTCTTCCTCAGCCTCCTCTTGGGTCCTACCAAGGAGGAAGATTACTAATGTAGATTCTATTGTAGATTCTGTGAATTAAATGGTTGGTACACAGGTGCCATTCTCTTTTTGGCTGCTTCCCTTCCTGTGGCAGGGGTGGGGTGGGGCAAGCAGACACGGGTCCCCTTTCTCCAGCTGATCAGACAGTATGTTTCTTTCTGGTTGCTCCTGTTTTTCTTGTTAGCAGCTGGCCTGGGACATCTTCCTCAGCTGAGATCCAGGATAACTCAGCACTAAGTACTGGGACCCAGAACCCTTTCTTCTCTTATAACTTCTCTCTAATTACATTCCTCTTGGTTATGGGTTTGTATGGGATCAACTTTTGGCCTACCGTTCTTTAGGCCTAACTAGCTGAGGAAAAAGGTTACCAGCTTGCTAGAGTTCTCTATTTTGGAGTTGGAGACAAAACCACAGCTAATAATACATTGTTTTGTTATATTTGCTGCATTTTATTCTTGCCAGGCATTTCCCCATATTTATCTATCCCTCTGGGATCTCAGAGAGATAAATGTTGATTGTCAGGGCAGGATTAATGAGATCCCAAGTGCTTAGCAAAAACAGTATCTAACAGTACCCCAAAGTCACCACCAATGCCCAGTGGAGACTCCACTAAAACTTGGCACACATGTGCCTCTCCTCACACCACAATTCAGAACCTCAGGGTCTAAGTGACTGAGGCACAGGGTCCAGAGTCTCTTCCCAGGCCGTCTGTGCAGACGTGGTTATGAGAGACCCACAAGCAGGAGAGAAGGCACCCAAGACTAGAGGACCCACCAGGCTGCATGCCTTTCAGGCACCTGCTGGGTTGTGGGCAGAGCTCTGTTAGAAAAGCTCGACTTGCTGGGCTGCTGGTGTTTCCTCTCACACCTGTCTCCTCTGCTAGACTGGGGGGGGGGGGGGCTCGGCTTCCAGGACCTCATCTTTTTCCTCTTACTCATGCCAGACTCTTGGTACATGGTATTCTATTTCTTTTCTCAGACTTTCCGTGCCCAGATGTCGGAAAGATTAGTTCTGCTTCAAATCCTTGCCACGTTGCCTGGAAAGGGTCCGTAACACCATTCAGCATGACCCCCATTCTGGTGTAACTGACCCTCTTCCCACAGAACCTGTCCCCATGTTCTCTCCTTGCCAGGGATCCTGCTGCCCCTTCAGCCTCCTCTCTCAGGGATGCCCACTTCACTAACAACATTTCCTCTTTTGTGTCTAAAGCTTGCTGTGTTGCTGTACCAATCAGGGTCCCAGCAGGGGAAAATGGCACACATACATACATAGGCTGGATATTGTAAGGAAAATTTGATAAAGGGATTTTTATTTGATAGAGGGATGGTCAGAGTTTAAAGAAAAATCAATGGGTGGTGCAGTCCTCCAGGACTGGGCACAGAAGGGAATGTTAACTGGAGCCCAGAGTGGGGACTCTATGAAGGAGGCCACCTGATGGGAACTCTGGCCTATGGTCTAGGACAAAGCCAACCTGGGGGCCCCCCAGTAGTGAGAAATGGCAAGGAAGTACACCCCCACTGTCACTCTTCTCCTGTCTTCTGACCTCCTGCGGTTGACTGCCACTGGCTTACCTCAGCCGGAAGCCACCAGGCAAAGATGCCCATTGAAACAATACACAGAGGCCACACTCTTGGCCACAGGGCAGGGGTGATGAAGGGAGATGGGGATAGGTCTGGAGGAGCAAAGATAACATTGTTCAAGACACTCCCCATCTTGTCCTACTTTCTTTCTTACAATCTCCGGAAAAAAGGAACAGAGTGTTTTTTATTCCAAGGGAAGTAGTATAGTATAATGAACAGACATTTATGGGTTAATCTCGCTTACCTGTTCTGTGTTCTTAGGCAAACCATTTAATCCATGTGTATTCCAGTTTTCACATCTGCAAAATAATAGATATTTTACGGGGCTTTTATGAGGCGGTTGTGGTGGGTATAAAGCCCATAGGATGAGGTCTGTCACATTGGAAGCCTCAATAAATGGCGAATATCCTTAAAAGGCCAATCTTTCCTTGCGTACCCTTAATCCTATCATTACTGTCTCTTGCTTTTGCAGCTTCATTCTGTCCAAGGCATCCTTCCCTGTGTCAGCAAACACGTCTGGTCACCCCTTTCCTATTTCAACTTTCATGCTATTCACAAAAATAAGTGCCGTGGTGGGCATTCTCCTAGAGCTGACATTCCGGGAGGGTCAGAGGCCAGCGTGGACCATAGCCTTGGACCAGCAACATGCCCTTCACCCATACTCAACCCAGGTGACCGCAACCATACTCTCAGCCAGCACGTTGTCTCAACTGTCTGGTTGGCTCGGACTGCAGGAGCCTCATGAAGGATGACATTTACTGGCAAAGGCAGCACCCAAACTGAGTGGCCAATCCAAACAGTTATGTTAGTGTTGAGTTTTCGTTAGAGATGGGGTGAAAGATCTGGAAAAGACTGTCTCTGGTGTGATTAGTTATGAACTGTGCATGTGTATGGTTTATTGGCCTTTTCCAGTTGTGTCCTAGATGTAAACAATCCAGGAGACGTCCCTAACTGGTGGTGTGATAAGAAAAGTCACAGCCCTTGGGGCACCTGGGTGGCTCAGTCACTTGAGCGTCGGACTTCGGCTCAGGTCATGATCTCACAGGTCGTGATTGTGAGCCCCGCATCGGGCTCGCTGCTGTCAGCACGGAGTCTGCTTCAGATCCTCTGTACCCCCCTCCCTCTACCCCTCCCCTGCTTGCGTTCTCTGTCTCTCGAAAATAAATACACACTTAAAACAATAAATTAAAAATAAAAAAGAAAGTCGCAGCCCTTAAAGTGAACATCTAAGCACCAGCATTGTTAACAGCAGGTAATGATACAGACCGTCCATGCCCTGGTGCCCTTTGTGTTAGATTGCTAGGACTGCCATAACAAGGTGTTACAGACCGGCTGGCTCAAACAACACAAATGTATGGTCTTACAGATCTGGAGCCAGGGGTTCCAAATCATTGTGTCTGCAGGGTCGGTTCTTTTCTGAGGCCTGTAAGGGAAGGATCTATCCCAGGCCTCTCGCTTTGGCCTGTAGATGGCCATTGCCTCCCTATATATCTCTTCACATTGTCTTCTCTGTATGTGTGTCTTTTTCGGAGGACATCAGTCATATTGGACTAGAGCTTACCCTAATGACCTCATCTACCTCAGTCAAGACCATATCTCTAGATAAGGTCACAGGCTCAAGTACTAAGAGTAGGTCTTCAACATACAAATCTGTGGGAGAGGGATGCAGTTTAACCCATAATACCCTCTTAAGATTCTTGAGTCAGTGGAGGCTCATAAAACTAAATATATCTAGAAGATTCTCAAGTTTGCTACATCTCCATAGTTAATATTCTTTTTTTATATTAAATATAACTTATTGTCAAATTGGTTTCCATGCAACACCCAGTGCTCATCCCAACAGGTGCCCCCCTCAATGCCATCACCCACTTTGCCCTCTCCCTCACCCCCATCAACCCTCAGTTTGTTCTCAGTGTTTAAGAGTCTCTTAGGGTTTGCCTCCCTCCCTCTCCATAACTTCTTCCCCCCAAAAAATAAAAATAGATCTACCCTAGACCCAGCAATAGCACTGCTAGGAACTTACCCAAGGGATACAGGAGTGCTGATGCATAGGGGCACTTGTACTCCATAGTTAATATTCTAAACAACCATTTTCTTGCCAAGGGCAAACTCCTTGACCGTCCTCCCTTGTGATTTACTTTTTGCCTGGTGTCTACAGATGCCACATGGATTAAGGAATTTACATGCAGTGCAGGGATGTTGATCACACTGTTCTCTTCCCTTTGCACAGTGAGAGTAGGTCCCTGGGCATCCTCAAATGAACTAACTGGCAGAAAACTCAAGAGTTTCAGCCCGGACCTGTCTGCTTCTGAATATGCTTCTGTCACATCTTTGGGTAATACTGTCTGAGAGCCTTTATTTGTCTTGTCAACACAGACTAGGTAAAGAACATTACAACTGAGCTCTCTCAACCCTGTCTTTTCCACATCTTGTCCTGTCCCTCGTGTCCAGAACCCCAGGGTATGCCTGGTACCTACCCCAGGGCAACATGAAGAAAAGACTTTTTCTTTCCAGCACTTAAAATGTTCAGGTTGATTTTCTAGCTCCAGGCTGCTGAATCCACAGATGTTCTATGGCGGAAAGCTATTATTTGTCCAGGGCTCAGAGGTGAGAGTGCGTCAGAGGAAGGAGGGAGAGGATTGGCATTCGGCTCCCACGACCACCATCTGCAGAGAACTATGTGCTAGAAGCACAGCCAGGTGCAGGGGAGACAGGAGCACTCTGCCCTCAAGGAACTTATAGCAGCTCTGAGAGACGTTTGTAGACCATGAGGAGATTCGAGCTGAGGGGACTAGAAAAGGCATTGACCTGTGTCTGTGGCCCTGCCTGGATTAGACCATTTGTGTCTCACCTGAGAGATGGATCTCACAGATTGTTCTTGAGACTAAATAACCCAAACTCTAGAATGTGTTGATGCTGGTCTCTTGTAGGGCTTCCAGCTTAGGCCCTTAGGGTCAGACTGGTGATGAAGTTCCTCCTGAAAGGATTGAAAACATGCACTGCTCATCATCTAGGGCAAGACATGACTTGGAAAGCAGGCTGTAGACAGGGAAGGCAAATCATTCCCTCCTTGCAGCGTCTATCTGACCCTGACTCTGAGCCATGGAGGGGTCCTGATTTAGGGGTGGGGGAAGGGGAGGGGAGCTCACCCAGCCAAAAGGAAGCTGCTCAGTTAGGAGTAAAAGAGGCAGCAGGATGAGAGACCCAAAGATGGGGCTTGCCTGTTCAGTGATTGGATGCTATTCCTCTCTCATCATTCTTGAAACTTTGGCAAAATTTCAAAGTTATAGCCTGGCTCATGTAGCACTGCAGGTAGTAAGAGGAAGGGCAGGTCCCCTGCCATGGAGAAGTCAACTGGTGAGGGCACAGAGTCCTCTGAAGCCACGGTGGAAGCCGTGGTAAGAGGCATGGAAGGCTCTATGAGCTCAGATACCAGCCCCTGTGAGGGGGCCCCCGAGGCATCAGCCCAGGGACAGGTGGAAGGGGCCATCTGCTGACAGAAGAGCTGGTAGAACACGGGTCACTGTGGTTCCAGTTTTACACATAAGCAGTCCCTTGTTTAGTCTGAGACATCCTATGCAACAGGTCAGCACAGGTGTGAGGAAAAGATAGATTCAGTGTGGACAGTGGTTCAGAGCATAGGGGTTTGACTGCAAAGAGTGGCTCAGAGCTTTGGTTCTGATATCAGACAACTTGGTTTGAGGGCCCCCGGCACCATTTGCTGGCTGCAATACTGTGGGTAAGTTAATTTTGCTGAGCCTCGGTTTCCTCATGTAAAATGAGGATGATCATAGTGCCGTGTAGGATTCTTATAAGATTCAGGGATATAGATAATCCATGTGAAGTACTTAGCACCCCTTCATTCATTCATTTATGTATTCATAGCTCAAAAGTGGGTATCGATCACTTGCCATGTGCCAGGATACATCAGTGAATAAAAGCAGAGAAATCTCATGCTCTCTTCCCCACCATCACTGAGTTTATAGCCATGTGCTATTTAGAGTAAGCCCTCAAATAAGATAACACTGTGATCTCTCTTCTACATGGAATGTTAAAATCCATCCATCCATACCCAATCTCACAGACATGGACCCGCTGCTGGTTGCCAGAAGCAGGAGTTAAAAGGTGACAGACATGGGTAAACTGTGTGGTTATTTTTCTTGTTTTTGTTTTTTGGTTTTTTTTAGTTCAAGTAAATGGAATAAAAATAAATACACAAGAGTAAACCGAGCCAATAAGGTGCTAAATAAAATACCTTCTTACTTTCCACGTACACTTCCATAGGATAAAAAAGACATAGTGTCTTAATAGATGTCTTTCTACCTTGGGTTAATGAGTGATACATTGAAATATTACTAACTATGTTGTAGTATTAAAAAAAATTCAGTTTAGTATCCAGTAATTTTGAAAAGAATTCTTTGTTGTCAGAAAACAATAGAAAAATCTAAGGTAAAGATACATGGGGAAATTAGAAAGGAGATCGGGGGGAGGCATTGATAACAGTTTAAATATTATTGGTTAATTTATCACCAGGCATAGAGAGAGAAAGTAAAATGGCTGTGGTACGAATTGTACGAAGAAAATGGGCATTTCTATGAAAAACAAAACCAAACCAGAAATCTGTTATCAGAGAAGCTAAGTGATTATGAATAAAAACGTAATGAGAAGGAAATTTTACATGTTGGGAAAATAAGATCAAAAATCCCAATTTTTTAAATACACTTTATTGTCAAATTGGTTTCCATACAAAACCCAGTGATCATCACAACAGGTGCCCTCCTTAATGCCCATCACCTACTTTCCTCTTCCCCACCACCCATCAACCCTCAGTTTGTTCTCAGTATTTAAGAGTCTCTTATGGTTTGCCTCCTTCCCTCTCTGTAACTTTTTCCCCCCTTTCCCTCCCACCATGGTCTTCTGTTAAGTTTCTCAGGATCCACATATGAGTGAAAACATATGGTATATGTCTTTCTCTGCCTGACTTATTTCACTTAGCATAACACTCTCCAGTTCCATCCATGTTGCTATAAATGGCCAGATTTCATTCTTTCTCATTGCCACGTAGTATTCCATTGTATATATGAACCACATCTTCTTTATCCATTTGTCAGTGGATGGACATTTAGGCTCTTTCCATAATTTGGCTATTGTTGAAAGTGCTGCTGTAAACATTGGGGTACAATTGCCCCTATGCATCAGCACTCCTGTATTCCTTGGGTAAATTCTTAGCCATGCTTTTGCTGGGTCATAGGGTACATGTATTTTTAATTTTTTGAGGAACCTCCACACTGTTTTCCAGAGTGGCTGCACCAGTTTGCATTCCCACCAACAGTGCAAGAGGGTTCCCGTTTCTCCACATCCTCCCCAGCATCTATAGTCTCCTGATTTGTTCATTTTAGCCACTCTGACTGGCGTGAGGTGATATCTCAGTGTGGTTTTGATTTGTATATCCCTGATGAGGAGAGACGCTGAGCATCTTTTCATGTCCCTGTTGGCCATCCGGATGTCTTCTTTAGAGAAGTGTCTATTCATGTTTTCTGCCCATTTCTTCACTGGGTTATTTGTTTTTCGGGTGTGGAGTTTGGTGAGCTCTTTATAGATTTTGGGTACTAGCTCTTTGTCTGATATGTCATTTGCAAGTATCTCTTCCCATTCTGTAGGTTGCTTTTTAGTTTTGTTGATTGTTTCCTTTGCAGTGTAGAAGCCTTTTATCTTCATGAGGTCCCAGTAGTTCATTTTTGCTTTTAATTCCCTTGCCTTTGGAGATGTGTGGAGCCAGAAATTGCTGTGGCTGAGGTCAGAGAGGTTTTTTCCTGCTTTTTCCTCTAGGGTTTTGATCGTTTCCTGTCTCACATTCAGGTGCTTTATCCATTTTGAGTTTATTTTTGTGAATTGTGTAAGAAAGTGGTCTAGTTTCATTCTTCTGCATGTTGCTGTCCAGTTCTCCCAGCACCATTTGTTAAAGAGACCGTCTTTTTTTTTCCATTGGATATTCTTTCCTGCTTTGTCAAAGATTAGTTGGCCATACGTTTGTGGGCCCAGTTCTGGAGTCTCTATTCTATTCCATTGGTGTATGTGTCTGTTTTTGTGCCAATACCATGCTGTCTTGATGCTTACAGCTTTGTAGTAGAGGCTAAAGTCTGGGATTGTGATGCCTCCCACTTTGGTCTTCTTCTTCAATATTACTTTGGCTGTTTGGGGTCTTTTGTGGTTCCATACAAATTTTAGGATTGCTTGTTCTAGCTTCGAGAAAAATGCTTGTGCAATTTTGATTGGGATTGCATTAAATGTGTAGATAGCTTTGGGTAGTAGTGACATTTTAACAATTTTATTATTCCAATCCATGAGCATGGAATGTTTTTCCATTTCTTTGTATCTTTTTCAATTTCCTTCATAAGCTTTCTATAGATTTCAGCATACAGATCTTTTACATCTTTGGTTAGGTTTATTCCTAGGTATTTTATGATTCTTGGTGCAATTGTGAATGGGATCAGTTTCTTTATTTGTCTTTCTGTTGCTTCATTATTGGTGTATAAAAATGCAACTGATTTCTGTACATGAATTTTGTATCCCACGACTTTGCTGAATTCATGTATCAGTTCTAGCAGACTTTTGGTGGAGTCTTTCGGGTTTTCCATGTAAAGTATCATGTCATCTGCAAAAAGTGAAAGCTTGACTTCATCTTTGCCAATTTTGATGCCTTTGATTTCCTTTTGTTGTCTGACTGCTGAGGCTAGAACTTCCAACACTGTTAAACAACAGCGGTGAGAGTGGACATCCCTGTTGTGTTCCTGATCTCAAGGGGAAAGCTCTCAGTTTTCCCCATTGAGGATAATAATTAACTGTGGGCTTTTCATAAATGGCTTTTATGATGTTTATGTTCCTTCTATCCTTATTTTCTCGAGGCTTTTTATTAAGAAAGGATGCTGAATTTTGTCAAATGCTTTTTCTGCATCGATTGACAGGATCATATGGTTCTTATCTTTTCTTTTGTTAATGTGATGTATCACATTGATTGATTTGCGAATGTTGAACCAGCCCTGCAGCCCAGGAATGAATCCCACTTGATCATGGTGAATAATTCTTTTTATATGCTGTTGAATTCGATTTGCTAGTATCTTGTTCAGAATTTTTGCATCCATATTCATCAGGGATATTGGCTTAGTTATTTTTTTTTGCTGGGTCTCTGTCTGTTTTGGGAATCAAAGTAATGCTGGCTTCATAGAATGAGTCTGGAAGTTTTCCTTCCCTTTCTATTTTTTGGAACAGCTTGAGAAGGATGGGTATTATCTCTGCTTTAAATGTCTGGTAGAATTCCCCTGGGAAGCCATCTGGTCCTGGACTCTTATTTGTTGGGAGATTTTCAATAACTGATTCAATTTCTTCACTAGTTATGGGTCTGTCCAAATTTTCTATTTCTTCCTGTTTGAGTTTTGGAAGTGTGTGGGTGCTTAGGAATTTGTCCATTTCTTCCAGGTTGTCCAGTTTGTTGGCATATAATTTTTCGTAGTATTCCCTGATAATTGCTTGTATTTCTGAGGGATTGGTTGTAATAATTCCATTTTCATTCATGATTTTATCTATTTGGGTCATCTCCCTTTTCTTTTTGAGAGGCCTGGCTAGAGGTTTATCAATTTTGTTTGTTTTTCGAAAAAACCAACTCATGGTTTCATTCATCTTCTCTACTGTTTTTTTAGATTCTATATTGTTTATTTCTGCTCTGATCTTTATTATTTCTCTTTTTCTGCTGGGTTTGGGGTGCCTTTACTGTTCTGCTTCTAGTTCCTTTAGGTGTGCTGTTAGATTTTGTATTTGGGATTTTTCTTGTTTCTTGAGATGGGCCTGGATTGCAGTGTATTTTCCTCTCAGGACTGCCTTAGCTGCTTCCCAAAGCATTTGGATTGTTGTATTTTCATTTTCATTTGTTTCCATATATTTTTTAAATTTCTTCTCTAATTGCCTGGGTGACCCATTCATTCTTTAGTAGGGTGTTCTTTAACCTCCATGCTTTTGGAGGTTTTCCAGACTTTTTCCTGTGGTTGATTTAAAGTTTCATAGCATTGTGATCTGTAAGTGTGAATGGTATGATCTCATTCTTTTATAATTATTAAGGGATGTTTTGTGACCCAGTATGTGATCTATCTTGGAGAATGTTCCATGTGCACTCAAGAAGAAAGTATATTCCATTGCTCTGGGATGCAGAATTCTAAATATATCTGTCAAGTCCATCTGATCCACTGTATCATTCAGTTCCCTTGTTTCTTGATTGATTCTCTGTCTAGATGATCTATCTATTGTTGTAAGTGGAGTATTAAAATCCCCTGCAATTACTACATTCTTATCAATAAGGTTGCTTGTGTTTGTGATTAATTGTTTTAAATATTTGGGGCCTCCAAATTCGGTGCATAGACGTTTATAATTGTTAGCTCTTCCTGATGGATAGACCCTGTAATTATTATATAATGCCCTTCTTCATCTCTTGCTACAGCCTTTAATTTAAAGTCTGGTTTGTCTGATATAAGTATGGTTACTCCAGCTTTTCTTTTGACTTCCAGTAGCATGATATTTAGTTCTCCATCCCCTCACTTTCAGTCTGAAGGTGTCTTCAGGTCTAAAATGAGTCTCTTGTAGACAGCAAATAGATGGGTCTTGTTTTTTTATCCATTCTGATACCCTATGTCTTTTGGTTAGAGCATTGAGTCCATTTACATTCAGTGTTATTATAGAAAGATATGGGTTTAGAGTCATGGTGATATCTGTAGGTTTCATGCTTGTAGTGATGTCTCTGGTACTTTGTGGTCCTTGGAACATTTCACTCAAAGAATCCCCCTAAGGATTTCTTGTAGGGCTGGTTTAGTGGTGATGAATTCCTTCAGTTTTTGTTTGTTTGGGAAGACCTTTATCTCTCCTTCTATTCTGAATGACAGCCTTGCTGGATAAAGGATTCTCGGCTGGATATTTTTTCTGTTCATCACAGTGAAGATTTCCTGCCATTCCTTTCTGGCCTGCCAAGTTTCAGTAGATAGGTCTGCTACTACCCTTCTGTGTCTACCTTTGTATTTTAAGGGCCATTTATCCCTAGCTGCTTTCAGAATTTTCTCTTTATCCTTGTATTTTGCCAGTTTCACTATGATATGTCATGCAGAAGATCGATTCAAGTTACATCTGAAGGGAGTTCTCTGTGCCTCTTGGATTTCAATGCCTGTTTCCTTCCCCAGATAGGGGAAGTTCTCAGCTATGATTTGTTCAAGTATACCTTCAGCCCCTTTCTCTCTCTCTTCCTCTTCTGGAATTCCTATTATATGGATATTGTTGCGTTTGATTGCATCACTTAGTTCTCTAATTCTCCCCTCATACTCCTGGATTTTTTTATCTCTCTTTTTCTCAGCTTCCTAGTTTTCCATAATTTTATCTTCTAATTCACCTTTTCTCCCCTCTGCCTCTTCAAATCTGTGCTGTGGCTGTCTCCATTTTATTTTGCATCTCATTTATAGCATTTTTTAATTCATCATGACTATTTTTTAGTCCCTTGATCTCTGTAGCAATAGATTCTCTGCTGTCCTCTATGCTTTTTTCAAGCCCAGAAATTAACTTTATGACTATTATTCTAAATTCTTGTTCCGTTATATTGCTTAAATCGGTTTTGATGAATCTGTTAGCTGTCGCTGCTTCCTGGAATTTCTTTTGAGCAGAATTCTTCTGTTTCGTCATTTTGGTTAGTTTTCTGTCCCTTATGTGTTTTAAAAGCTTGTTGTGTGCTCTGCACCTGTGAGCACTGCTGTATTAAAGGAGGGTCATACACTGTCCAGGGCCTGGCCCTTCAGGAGGTGTTTTTTGGGGATTGTTACTTGGTCTCTGTTGTTGGGACTTTTGTTAATTTATTACCCTACTCGTAGTGATATTTTGGACCCTCCACCAGGTATGGTTTGATTTGTTCCTTGGAGTAGCCCTGTAAAAGAAAACAGACAAACAGGAGACAAAAACACACAAACACACAAATACCACAAACAGATAAACAAAAACAAAAAACTAAAGACTAAAAAACAAACAAAACCCAAAAACCCTGACGACAAGTAAAGAAGAGGGTGGAGGTGGTGCTGATGGAATAGCACATACAAAGAAAGAAAAAATAAACATTGATTATGCAGAGAGGCTAAAAGGCTTAATCCCGTGAGAGAGAAAGGAAAATAAAGAAGGAGGTGGGGAAAACGGAACGAAGATCAAGTTACCCAGACAGAGAAACTATATGGCTTGATTATTCCGGAGAGAGAGGAAGGAGTTTAAAGAAGGAGGTGTAGGGGCGCCTGGTGGCACAGTCGGTTAAGCGTCCGACTTCAGCCAGGTCACGATCCCGCGGTCTGTGAGTTCGAGCCCCGCGTCAGGCTCTGGGCTGATGGCTCGGAGCCTGGAGCCTGTTTCCAATTCTGTGTGTCTCCCTCTCTCTCTGCCCCTCCCCCGTTCATGCTCTGTCTCTCTCTGTCCCAAAAATAAATAAAAAACGTTGAAAAAAAAATTAAAAAAAAATAATAATAAAGGAGGTGTAGAACATGTATCAAGACAATGGATTAAATATGTCTGTTTAGACCAATAACCAGAGTAACCAGCCTAGGGGAGGGAAGAGATAAGGAGGACAAATGGGGGTTGGGGGGAGAATATATTTCCAGAACTGACCTAGAGTTAATCCAGGTAATGCTGCATTGCTTGTCGGGAGGAGCTGTCCACAGGGTCTGTGCTCCGGTAGATACGCAGTTACCCAGTGCAAAGGGGCGTGGTTTGGTGTTATCTGGACCCATCTCCACTATGGGCCGCGGGAGTGATCCCTGAGGCCCTGCCTTGGTGATGGTGGTCGGGGGGAATGGTGTTCCCCCAGTCTCCTCCACGGAGCCGGACCAGTGGACTCCATTTGAGTCATCCTCACTGTGCTGTGGGTGCAGACGGGATGGTCCTTCTCTCTCCCCCACTCCCCTGACCCTGCGCTTGGCTAGGATTCAAAGTCCCACTTTGTGCGCTCTGGCCCTGGGGAAGTGCCTCTCTGTGCGGCAATATGTGGTCTCGGCTGGCTGTGTCTGTGCCCCAGCACTTCAGGGAGGACCACCTTCTGCAGACTGAGCTGCTGCCCACGCCACCAGCCCCCGGGGTGGCGGACACAGGCAGCCTTTGTCTTTTCCCACTGCACTCCAGGGAGATGGTGGCCTTTTCCTCCTGCAGACTGTGCCCTTGGCCCAGCTACTGGGCCCGGAGGTGGCCGACGCAGGCAGGTTCTGTACTATTGCGCAGCCCTCAAGGGAGGGAACCACTTTCTCCAGCTGGGGAGTGAACCTCCGACCTACCGCACCCAGGGCTGGCTCCCCTCCTCCCCAGGTGCATGAACAGGGAGCCGGCTCCAGTCCAAAGAAAGCCCCGCAGTTAGAGGTTGGATCCCTCTCAGTCTCAGTCCGAGGTCTCTCTCCGTCCAGATACAGTCCTGCACTTCCCTAGCCACTCTTTCTCTTCCCTTTGTCTCTCTGCAGAAAGGGGTCCCTCCCCTCCGTGCCCACGCGGCCTTTTTTATCAACCCCAGTTCACAGTTACCTACCTATCTTTTTTCCAGTTTTCCCATTTTCTTCCTAGTAGATTCAGTCTCTTTTCCTCCCAGGCTCTGGTGTTCAAAGTCCTTTGGCTTCTGCACTTCTTTGAGAGACTCAGGACATAGGGATTTCTCCACCACGTTGGCCCCTCCTTCCAAAAATTCCAATTTTTTGATGGTTATGGAGGATCTATTCAATTATTCAGCAATCTGAAGCTATCACTTGTGATTAAAATACCAAATGGATAAATGCTCTTTCCCTATAGTCTTGAACCTGTACCAAGGTGAAAAGATGGGGATATTTCAAGGTGTTTGGATGGTCTGTTCCAGCTGTGAACCAACACTACACCCTAGAGATGTCAATTTCAGAGGCTGATTGTCCAATTCATCTTTTTTCATGTCCTTTCCTCAGTATTTGTCTTTTTCTTTTACCTTTGTTAGCAAAAGGAGCGACAAATGGCTTTGGAAATGAAATTGGTCGATTTTGGATAAAATGCTAACCTGAATTTTAGGCATATATAGTTGGGGATTAAGAAAATCTCTTAGTTTAAATAAAGATTGGGTATCCCTTGAAGGTTTCACTTATTCATATATTTTATGCCTGAGCAAACTCCCTTCCATCTGTTTGTGTATTTGTCCCTTACAAATGCATGTTGTCAAACAGTATCAGAAATACATTGAAAAAATACACACATTCTTTTCAGTAAATATGTGAGTATGGGATGATGAACAAATGATTATAATGATACTTTACACATTAAATTCTTGATTATTTGTGCTTTTAAACAGTAAACTAAGGCATTTCCAATTCAAAGCAGTGAATTGTTACCTGATAATAGACTTTGGATTTTGTTTTGTTTTTCTCGAAGATATTTATCTTGAGTAATTCATGCCAGAGCTGCCTCATTGTCTTGCTCTGTATTTGACTTATGGATTGGTTAATACTATTTGAACAGGGATTAAAATGTTCTCCTTGATTTGCTTCATATATTTCCAATTTACTGTGGGACCCTCAGCACGAGCATACCTGGGGGTGACATAGGGACACACAGATTGGGATTTGAATGGCTACAGACGGTCTCTCCATGCTTCCCTTGTGACCAGCCAAGTTTCCCTGAGCTGGAGAGCATCTGTCAGCTTTGTCGCTCAGACGTCCCACCGCTGGAGCCCAAGGAAGGCTATTACTTACCCGAGTGTACTTTCAGACAGCCCCCTCCAACCATCTGGCCAAACTGGAGTGAATTCTACAATGGAGGAGTCTTGCCTTACTTTTCAATTCCGGTAGCACAGTGGCAGCCATCCTATTATTCTACAGGTTCGAATGGGAAGAGCAATTAGAGAATGAGAAAATTATGCAGGACTGCAGTCTGAGAGAGCACAGAAATTAGCAATTCATTATTGGTATGGAAACCGTGACAAGGGGATTTTGAGAGCGGCGGTAGCCTGGCAGAGGCAGCCAGCCTGTGGAAGGTTCTGGCAACGCTGTAATAAGCCATTTCCTAATTCAACTGAACCAAAGGCTCCTGCCGCCTTAGGAAATTGTTCAGAGCTCTTTCCCTGTCATCTCGGGGCCCCTGCCATCCGGAGCCAGCCACTGTGGATGTGATGTTTGCAGGGCCTATCTGCCAAGACTCTCTATTTGTTTCTGACTTCTTCAGTTCTCTAGTGCCCTTAACCAGTCAGCAGCTGTGGTCTTTCTGTGAGTGCCTCATTTGCTCTGAATGGGCTCCTCACACCTCCCTGGATCCTAGTACACCCCCTGACAGAAAAGCCAGTCATGGGACATCCACGTTGGCACCCGTTACATCCCTGGAGCCCACCTAAAGTCTTAGGATCCATCTAGAGGTGATAGTTATGGAAAAAGAATAACTAACATTAATTATGGAGTGGTTACTACTAACCTGAGTTCTTGCTATGATTCTAAGCATTCTGCATGTTTTTATGTTACTCAACGTTCACAAAACTTTGATAACGTAAGTACAGATATTAATTCCATTTTGCAGATGAGGAAACTGAGACACTGGGAATTTAAGTAACTTGCCCAAAGTCACTTAGCTGGCAAAGGGTAGAGCCAGGGTCCTTGTTTCCTCACCACTACATTGTGCTTCATCTAGTTTCTCTTCAGGGTGGGAGTGACAGGTGGCTCTCTGGGTCTGCAGGTTGCCTTAGTCTAAAGTCTGTGCCGAATCTGACTCCCATTCAGTTTTAGGAGGTGTCAATCTAAAGCCATGTCTTTATCTGTGATGTCTGATTCCTTACCCTGGCTTATGTGATTTTATTACCCTCTTCTTTTTTTTTTTTAATTGTTTAATGTTCATTTCTGAGAGACAGATAGAGTGTGAGTGGCGGAGGGGGCAGAGAGAGAGGGAGACACAGAATCTGAAGCAGGCTCCAGGCTCTGAGCTGTCAGCACAGAGCCCAACATGGGGCTTGAACCCATGAACTTTGAGATCACGACCTGAGCCAAAGTTGGATGCTAACCGACTGAGCCACGCAGGTGCCCCTGTTACCCACTTCTTAAAATACAATTAGGATGGTCTGGAGATCATTCATACTCAGCACGAGCATACCTGGGGGTGACATAGACTCGGAGTCGTTGCATAGACTCTTGCAGGGGTCAGTCCAACCACCTGAAGAATCTGGAAGGGAATGTTGCCCAAGAGACCATAATTCCTTTCCCTCTGGCTATGGTGATTTTGTCTTCTTTATTTTACCCGTGGGTGCTTAGTGATGGCTAGTACTGTTAAAGTGTTCAACTAGGCAGCGCTGCCTTGTTATAGAAAAAGTATAAAGCTCCATTTCTTAGTTACATTGTTCTCCATATTCTTCTGAAATTTAGACACATGAAATTGATATGTATGTAACATACACACAAGTTCTATTAGAGCATTAGGTTGATATGGACAGAGGTAGGGTGTTACATATATATCAAAGTTGATGATCTGAGAAGATAGTAGGATGATGAAAGAAATGATATGAACACCTCTGAAGGAGCCAGAGAACAGATTATGGGAAAAGGGCAAGTTCTCACGAATTCTCTGTATCCCTTCAAGATAGATAGGTAGATAGACAGACAGACAGATGGAAGGATAGATGAATGGATGGATGGACAGACTGGATGGATGGATGGATGGATGGATAGAAAGAAAGAAAAGAAAAGAAAGAAAGAAAGAAAGAAAGAAAGAAAGAAAGAAAGACAGACAGACAAACTAGGACAAGAGTGGGTTAGCAAATGGGGAAGGGAGTGCATTTAAGGTAAGAATCAACAAGGTAATGTTCTCCTTGGTGACCCATGAAGCAGTGGTCACCCTCACAAGTTATTGGGTAGGGAGAGATTTAAGTACCATGTCCTTAGTAGCCCCTGTTGCCTTGGGTGAGGTCTAAGCATCTGCGCAGAGTCTCATGGCACCTCGACTTCAGGCTAGTGGAGTAGCTCTTTTCTGTCTCTTTCCAGGGGATGGGAAGGGGGGATGACCTCTATAAGACCAGGAGAAGTTTCTCTTCCTCTACTCCAGACAGCAGAAGGATGCTGAGCACTCAGGGACAAGGCAATCACCTGAGGTGCAGACACAATATATTCTCCTTAGAGAACCAGCACTGTGTCTTTCTCAGGTATTAAGAGCCAAGACTAAGATACACAGTGTCCCTGGCTGGAAAGGCTCAGTGTTGTGAAGATGTCACCACTCCACGATTCCTCTAAAAGTTCAGTGAATTCCAAATCAAAACTCCAGCAGGATATTTTATAGAAACTATCATACTGACTTTAAAGTTTATATGGAGGAGATACTGTTGAAAAAAAGAAAGAATGATTGAAAGAACATTAAGAAATGTACTTGACCTAACATATGTCAAAACATACAACAAAAGTAAAGAAATTAAAACAGAAGAAATGCATGAATAGGTTGTTGGAATAAAACAGAGGAAACAAATGTTAGCTTATGGGAAATAAGAATTCAGCTTATGGGAAAGATGGAATTTGACTTGGTTAGTCAAAGAGTGAGCTATTTTCCCCTCATGTGGAGAGCTATTTGTCCCAACAGCATTGACCTAATAAAGCTAAACATACCCCAGCTCCCCACTGCCAGTATCCAAATATCACTGAGAGGTGCTAGAGAACTCTTTATGTAAGATAATGATGATGTTAGATGAAAATGATTAGAAATATTTTGCTAAACCTTAGAGTGAGTTAGGTCTTCTAGGCAGGAAACAAAGACCAGAAGTTAAAACAACAACAACAACAACAACTCACTAACCAATGTGTGAAATATATTTGAACTCTATGTCAAAGGCATCATAGGGATGTTTGAAAGATAAGCAATATGGTTTCAACTTGCTGAATGTCATACATTTTCCTAGTAAAATTTGGGGGAAAATGCAACAGATCAGGAGGACATGACACAACTTAGAGGCAGGATTAATATTCAGACCATATAAAAAGTACTTCTACATGCCAAACATTGAAAAATTGACAAAGAATAAAGATAGGCAGTTAAGAATGAATGTCAACAGACTATAAACATATGAAAAGTCATTCCACTTGACTAGCAATCAGGGAAATGAAAATTAAATCAACAATTAGCTAACATTTCATATCCATTAGACTGAAAATAATTAAATGTATTGATCATATTCTTTTGTTAAGGAAACAGACACTCTCACCCACTCTTGTTTGGAGTATTCATTGCAAAGCCTTTGGGAGAGCAATTTAAGCAGCATTATCAACAATTTACATGTACATGCTCATTAATCCAGAAATTCTGTTATCTCAGATGTATTCCAAACATTTTCTTCAAGATTCTTGTGAAGACATTAGGAAAGATGACCATCTTTAGAGGAATAAATAAACTGTTGATGCACACAAACCATGGTCATTACAAAGAATGTGAATACATATATATGCATACATATATATGTGGATATATATACATACACATATATATGTGTATATATACATACATATATGTGTATGTGTATATATATATATATATATATATATATATATGAATTGAGCAAAAATGTTTAGAAGCCATTTTTATTTGTTTGTGAGAAAAGCCAGACAGATAACAATTCATGGAATACAATTCCCATTTTATGAAGGGAAAACAAAAATACTTGTTTTGCATAAAAACATGACTGGGAGGATGGCCTCAGAATGTCTCATTTCTCTCTCTCCCTGTCCCTTTCTCCCCCTCTCCTCTTCCCCTCTCTCCTCTTAAAGCTAGTAGTTCAGCCATCTCTCCCTACCTAACCCCTTCACACACACACACACACACACACACACACACACACACACACGCACACCACTTGCAGAATTACATCCTAGTTCAATTCTAAGCTTCTTTCCCTACTCTGCATTCTCACAGCACCTTGTATATCCACTACCCTCATCTCTGTCATAATTGTACATTCAAACTCTCTTTTTCTACACTGGCCTCCAGACAGGGACAGTGTGTTACATGCTGTGTTATATATATGGGCCTAGTTATACACTTGCTCCAAGGCCTAGCGCTGTGCTTAGCACACAGCAGGCACTCAGTAAATGTTCACTGAATGACAACCCCTTTGTAAAAGGCAACATTGAAATACAGTCATACATTGCTAATTAATACATAAACAAATCTATTAACAGCCCATGTATGAAATGTCTACGTGGAGGAGAATAAGAAATTCACATGTGACCACGTGTTGGGCTGCTTCATGAGCACCCCTCCTCCAAGAAACCGTGTGCAACATTGTGTTGTCTTCAGTGTGCGACGGGAAAAGGGCAGCTGCTTGTCCTTACTTCACACGGACGTCCCTGCAAGCTTCACCCGGTGGTCTGTCCATGCCTCTGGTATGTGAAATCACAGAGGAGAAAAGATGAGGCAGGAGGCTGGCGAAGTTTTCCTTTACAGTTTATCAAGGCGAATACTGGCACCTCAATTTTTATTAAAAAAAACAAGAAGAAAATGCAAGCAAAGATAATGTGGAGTTTGGGTTCCAAAACACAGATAAACAGTGGGAGTAATGTGGTTCTGCTGTAAACACAGATAATGTGTTATGACCAGAGAAGCCCAGTATCTCAGGGGTGGAATGAATCTGAGAGGTTATCCATTTCAGTGAAATTACATTTGCTATAACATAGAAGTCTGCAGTAGATCACTTATCGCCGTGGGTGAGTTTTCAGAGAGGGATAAAACTGTACTTGGGTCCTGGGAGGGAGGAAGGACAGGTGGGATTTGTGGGGAAAATGAGGTAAAATGAGCCCCCTTGTCTTGCCTGCCTGTGGTCATGTTTTCGTGTCTTTCCAAAATGGGCAGTACACCAGCAGGCCCTGGGAGACCCCTCTGACAGGAGTGAGGCAGGACCACCATGCACATGCGCGACAGTGTGGTCACCGCATGAGCTGGAACGCCTTGTGCCCTGTCTCATCGATCCCTGGAAATCTGCGAGTTGCTTCATTCTCCATTGCCAGGCAATGCCACAGTGTAGTAGGCAATCAGAGAAAGTGTATTGAATTGATAAGATTAGATGCGTTTTTTTTTTTTTTTCCCACGTGGAAATAAGGAGATGGTCCTTTATTTGAAAATGGTAAATGGCTTCGGAAGATGGGGAGAAAGACAGTAAGTGTGTATATCTCTTTATGTCTGAATTGCTCTTTGGGATTTGGAGTATGATATTTGCCCTGCTTGATAAATAAGACTGGAGACCTAGGGACTGAATAGAAAGTGAGTCTTAGGCTCATTATTGCTCTACTCATAGGGGAGTATTATGTATCACTGGTTTCCCATTAGAAGGGAATGAGTAGACCAGAAGGCAGGGAAGCAAAAAAGTGATTCCATAACCTTCTGTCATGCATACTGTGTTTTTCTCAATAAGCTGTCTTCAGTTTTGTGGTTCTGCCCTCAGTCGTGGTCTCTGGGAATTCCCTTCATCCGTGCAGGGCCTCTTAGAAGGGCAGACCTGGCCAGTGAGCAGTGGGCAGCCAGCTCCTGGGAGAGGAGCTGGGGGTGAAGAACAAGGAGAAAAAATATCCAGAAGTTCCAACACAGTCTCCACAACCATATGCAGTGATTTGCCAAACAGGCAACTACGAGACTCCCTGTGGTGAACGCCCTTGAAGGGGTCCTCATTTCCGTGGACATCTGTTCCTTGCTCTCAGTCACCTCTGACCAAGACATTTTTGTTTGATGAATGCAGTCCATGTTTTGGGGTGTGTGAGTGTGTGTGTGTGTGTGTGTGTGTACCCATCTTCTGCCCCTAAGAGTTTAGCTGCTAGTCTTTTCAGGCTGCTGTGTATTTGCCACCACAAAAGACACATGCTCATTACCAGATGGTAACAATTTTTCACCGAAGAGATGTTTTTTACAAATGAAGCTCCCCCGGCGTATGTTAAGTAGGGCTTGCTAATACACGAAACTTGAGGAATGTTCTGTCTAAAACAAGGTCCACTTTGAATACAAATCCTATTTTCATCTGTCTTTCTCTGGCCAGCTGCATTTAGCCTTGACCTGGTAGCGTATTTGTACTACGAGGGACTTAGCCTATTAGGTCCGGTCCTCTCTTTACACGTGAAGAAACTGAGGCCAGAGAAGGCCAAGTGACTTATTTACCCGGGGTCACAAAGTGATCTAGGACAAAGGTAGACTGGACCTCTGGTGTCCCGAAGCATGAAGCCCCGTGACACTCCACTTTGCTCTGGCGGTCTCCGTATGTTGCCAGTGTTCAGTTCATCCCCTGGCTGCCTCAGGCCCCTCTCGCCTGGCTGAATCTAAACTTAGACATACTTTATTTCGTTTCCGATGAAGTTTTTCCATGTGGTCCTTTATATAATTGGTCCACGGCTAGAAGAAAAAAATGTATGCTGGTGTCAGGGGGTAAACCCTCTGCCTGTTCCAAAGTTAGCTTTCTGCCCACTGCGTTTTTCAGCTGCAGAGCCAAGTAAATCTAGGACAAACGCTCTCATGAATCACTGATGGGGTCTGTAGAGAAGGATGTTTCCAGGACCTCAGAGGCCTGGCTTAAGAAATGCAAGTCGCTTTAGGAAAAGAGAAAAGCTGCCACTTTTTAAACCAATACTTTGTCCACCCCCCGAGTCTCTGACCCACAAGCACAATATTAACTCGAGCAAACCTGATCCGCTCAGCTTCACCAGGCTTGCCATCTCAAATCCCCAACCAGCAACGTGTCACATCTGACGAGCAACGCCATTTGGAGGCAGAAGGCAGGACAAAAGAATAAGAATAACAAGCTGAGGAGAAGCCAGCAAGGCAGAGATGCTCTGTAATGGCGAGGAGCACCGGAGTTACAGGCAAGAAGTTCAAGGGTGTCACAAAGTCTCATCTCCCTGCCATGTTCCTCCGCATGGCATAGGTGTGGGCTACTGAGAGTATGTAGGTTGCAAGGGCCACAAGGAACTGAAGGCACCAAACTCAGCTTGTAAATCCTTGGGATGAAGAAAGCAAGGCTTCAGAATCAGAGGCTAATCAGCCATTTGAGAAACGCAGGACCAGCCTTTACCCTTGTGCTTTGAGCCTGTACTGGGTCCTTCTGAAGAAGCAGGTACTACCTGCGGTGGTGGTGGTGAGAAGTCATCCTAAGCCCTCCCAGCTCTGCTGCGCAGTGCTTTGTACAAGTAGGGAAGATACTGTGGACTTGGTGCCTCGCCTACTATTGTACTGGGTGCTCTTTCCATGCATTATGCGTTCATTTATTCTTCCCCAATAGCCCATTTGAGGAAACTTAGTGTCCCTGTCTTCCAAATGAAGAATCAGAGCTGTGCAAAGTTAGAAATCTTTGCCAGTTTACATGTGTGTAAAGGAGAAAAGCCTACATTCAAACCGTGGTCTCTGGCCCTCGAACCCGTAGTCTAAATCATTAGGCTAATGCTCTCTCGTGGTATTTTGCTCTACAAGAATTTGCAGACCCTCTTGGAAGTCATGCTTGGGTGTTTCCAGAGTAATTCAGAGGGCCCAGGCTTTGTGGCCAACTTGAAGGGTATTTATGATGCTCTGGAGTACATTTCTTCCCTCCCTCCACTCTCCCATCCTCCTTCCCTTTCTCTTCTTCACTTTATTCTTTCCATTCCTTCTTTCTTTGCCTCAACACTTATTGGACACTCCCCATGACCCCAAGCAATACTGTTGAGACCAGTATTTGATTCCCTGTGTCAAGACGCTGCCTATTTGGGGACAAAGGTCACACTGTCTCTTTTTGCCATTTCACACTCTTTGCTTATCGGCACTTTCTTGAAGGATCCAATATTAAAGCATAAATGGTTGCCAAGTCTCATAAAGGAAGTGCCAAGAATTGTCCATAAAGAAATATCACCCAGAGGCCAAGACCACAGAAGAAATCAGATCAAAGTGGAGATTAAGACACCAAAGAAAGGAGTCAGTCACCAGGAAGAACTGAGGGTGTCATTATAGTCAAGAAGGGGCTGTGGGAAGAAGAGATACTGGTAGACTGAGCACACGAACCTCTTCAGCTGACTTTTAACCCACCAGCTAGTAATGTTCTTTCTTCTCCCAAGGCTGCCCCTTGCAGCCCAGCCCAATAAATGACCATGTGGTCTTCTTTCCACACCCCACTCACCATCTTTGTTTAGCTGATCTGGATTGCTGATGTACGTCTTGCCCAGCCTGCCTTGATTGACTTATCCAGACCCTGGGCAAGGAGTTCTGTGGACACCTGCTCTCCACCTCCTTCCTCACCACAAGTAAGTGTATGGGGGAATCAGACCTAGAAGTGGACATTCCCAGAAGTAGTCTCAGAATTTGTGGTTTCTCATTCTTGGGGTGAAGAGAGAGGGGCTCAGGGAAATTCCATTCCAATCCATGGAATTACAGAAACAGCCAATGCCACTGAAAACCATCTCTCCCCATTCCTGTTTCATTAGCTCAGCTCCAAATGACTTAACTAGAACAGACAAAGGCTCATTAAAATATCATGTTGGATGAGATGTAATTCTCAGAATAATGTTAACATCAAACAAGCAATTGGGAAGCAGCATGGCTCTGGTATTGCAAGTGAGGAGGTATTTTGCAAGGTAAGCACTCTTCTTACCAATGGGGTTTGGATGCCGGGTGGAGAGAAAATGATGATGGAAGAAGAGGCTGTTGCTCTGAGGATTGAAACTCCATGTTGACTAAACCCAGCTGTATCTAGTCAGCCCTATTCTACCAATATTTGGCTTCTCAAAATGTAATTCTTTTTTAAACCTGAATCTACTAATTACGTCTTCTTTAAGTTGACTTGTCAGCAATTCTTCCTTACAAATCAACCAACCACTTTGAAGAGAAGCTGCCAAGTTAGGTTTAGAGTCTGGCAGAGTCCTCTTTCCTGTAGAGATGACCAGTCAGTTGTGATGCAGTATGGGAAATAATCACCAAGGCAAAGGAATTCCAGAGGCAGCTAGTTGGGTGTAGTATAAACAACCTTGCCTCAAGTTAGAGCTAACTTTTGGTACTAGCTCAGTCACTATACTGGGTTAAACAGTGCACCCCCAAACTTTATGTATGTACAGAACCTCAAATTGGGACTTTATTTGAGGATAGCGTCTTTGCAGACGTAATTAGTCAAGATGAGGTCTTACTGGATTAGGATGGGCTATAGTGCTGACTGGTGTCCTTATAAGAAGAGGAGAAGCCCACAGAGACATATAGAAGGGGGAAGGGCCATGTGAAGACAGAGGCAGAGGTTGACATGATGCACTCCAACCCAAGGAATGCCAAGGGTTTCCGGGAGCCACCAGAAGATAAGAGGAGACAAGAAAGGATTCTTCCTTAAAACCTTCAGAGTGAGCATGGTCCTTTCAATACTTTTTTAAATCTAGTATTAAGAACTGTGAGAGTACATTTCTGTTGGTGTAAGCCACTGAGTTTGTAGTAATTTGTTATGGCAGTCCTGAGACAGTGATACAGTCCCTCATCAGCTGAGGAAGCTTGAACTCATTTTTTATCCTCTCTAGTCTTCAGTTTCTTTCTCTAGGCCAGAATTTAGGCCTCTGTGTATGCTAAGTCATGTAATCACTCTATTTCCTCATTTTAAAATGAGAGTAATATAACTTATTTTTTTGAATAACGAGAATTCGTCTTTACCTGTGTGGAACATTTAGTACGTCATAAGCACTTACAGGCATCTCACTAAATATTTGTTATCTATTTTTGTATCCTGACTTGATCTGAAAAGAAATTGAGATGAGTTAAACAGATCCTTGCCCTAAAGCTTGACACACTTGCACAGAACTTGATGCTAAGGTTCCCAACATCCAAAAAGAAACATGACATTTTGTGTAACTGACAGAACCATGGGGCAAATGATCACAGCTTTATCCTGGCAATCTTTGGGAAGATATTAGTGGGCCAGACTGTACACTCCCCCGGGCCCAGAGTTTTCCTTTACACGTTCCCAGATTTGATTTAGCCTTGTTGGTTATTAAATGTCTTGTATGGTGTACGAGGCTCACGGTAGCAGAAATAAGGAAAGACCCAATTTCTGTCCAGAAAGAGCTTCCAGTCCAATGGTAGGGTACTGAATGGAGGTCATTCATACAAGCCTACAAGAAACTGACCTAAGGCAGAATAGGTATTGTGTCCTCTGTCCTTTGAAGGTTGAAAGGATGATAGATAAATCAATAGCATTCTGAAACAAAACAAACCCATTGTCTTAACTTGCAGCCAGGGGAAGCATTTCTCACCAAGCAGTGGCTGCTCCAAGCCTCTCACCTCCTGCCCCAATGTAATGCCCAACTAGGGGAGTTCAAAGGATAAGGGGCTTCATTGTCTTGAAAAATCTACTGTGAGGATTTCCACTTCTAAGACGGTCAAAGTCTAGGAATTGAAGCAAGAAACACTGTGCTAAGTGGTGGGAATATATACTGGTGGATAAAAACAGATAAGATCCTTGCTCTGATGAAGATTATACTCTAGCAGGAGAGACAGACATAAGTTGTTTATCACCAAATCAAAGGGTAAAAAATGTTCTATACTATAAAAGCAAATAATAAAGAGGTTTTTTAGTTGGGGAAGTCCGGGGAGGTTGTCATGAAGAAATGATGTTTGAGTTGAGATCCCCAGGGTGAATAAAATTTATCTAGGTGGGTAGGGGAGAAAAGGACATCCCAGATAGAATATACAGCATGTACAAAGGCTCTGAGATGGACAGAGCTTCACTAGGAGAGAGGACTGAATAGAACCCAATGTCATTGCTTTGGAAAGAGCAAGTCAAGTCTTGGAGGGAATATGAAGCTGTTGAGTTAGAAGCCAACAAGACCCTGCAGGACCTTGTCAGTCATGTGAAAGTTTTTTTTTCAATAATTTTCTTTTTTTAATGTGTATTTATTCATTTTGAGAGAGACAGAGTGAGCATGAGCAGGGGAGTGGCAGAGAGAGAGGGAGAGAAAGAATCCCAAGCAGGCTCTGTGCACTTAGTGCAGAGCATGACACAGGGCTCAACCATGACATCATGACCCGAGCTGAGATCAAGAGTTGGACGCTTAACTGACTAGGCCACGCAGGTGCCCCGAGGTTTGCTTTTATCCCAACAGAAGCCATTTGTGAGTTCAGAAGTTTGCTATGCAGTGTTGTCTATGGATCAGCAGCATGAGCATCACCAGGGAAGATGCTAGAAAGGCAGAATCTCCGGTCCACCCCACGTCCACTGAAATGGAATCTGTTTCCCAGGTGTTTCCCTGGTGTGCATATTAAAGTTTGAGAAGCACTGGTGTAGAACATTTTCAGGTAGTGTAGGAATTGCCAAGTGTGGAAATCGACTCAAAACACTTGTGTTATTAAGTATATGTGTATGTATGCGTGTATCAGGGAGAGATGATAATAAATCCCGTGAAAGAAACCTGGTTAATGGCAGCGCATATCATTATGTTGTTGTTCTACATGCACTTTCCTTGAGAACAGTAACTGCTTTTTTCCACTATGTCAGGGCTGCTCTGTGCACTTGGGACAGTTCTCAGTATGTTCAATATGCTCCATAATCAGCGCAAGACCTGAGGACATCTCTCTCTGTGGTGGCACATCTGAGGCACTCAGACACAGTGCCTGGGTGGGCCCAGTTCCCACCTCTGAAAGACATCTTTAATCAGCCAGGCTTTCCCACTCTGAGTTTAGACATGGCCTGAGACTCCCCACACAGTTCTTGAGTGTATACCAATTGATCTGATTAGACACACAACATTAAATCATCCTGCCGCCCCTCATTTCTCTGAGCAAGGCATGAAAACGAATTTCAGTAACAATCGATATTTCTGAAGATTCAGATGTAGTTGCCCAGGATCCTTCTGGCTTGCAAGCCTCATTGCTTGGCCACAAGAGGCAGTGGTGGTCACACAACAGGATCTCCAACCAAATGAGGGAGAATAGATACCAGCTCTGAGAGCTTGCTTCTCACAGAGGCGCCAGTGGCTCACTCAGGAAGGAAGAGTGGAGACTCCTCCAAGAAACTATTTGTTCTTTTGAGTCATCAGAGCTGCCTCTGGGTCTGCAAGAAAGGATGGCTGGAAGCTGGTTAGAAAGACAATTTAGCAGCTGGACAAGTTCAGCTACCACAAGCTTAGACTGAGATGGAAAACCTGTCAGACACCACAGAATGAATCCTGACTCTGAACTAAGCAAGATTCCCAGCCTCTTGAGTAGCCGGCTTCGTTTTTCCCTCAATTGTTTATAAAAGAATAGATGGATCTTTCTCTCCTCCAGTGCGTGTGTAGAGGTGAATGAGAAAACTGTATTTGCCACCATCTGTGCCAAATCCAATACTTAGTCCTTTCAAGAGCAAGCATTTTTCTGGACTCTCAGATACATGACTATAATAAAATGAGATTGATTATGTGTCCGAATGAATCAAGTGCATTATTTCAGAGTTATATAGACTTGTCCTAGGTCAGCATTAGGTGTATCCATTTGGTAGATTCAAAAAGATCACTGGGCCCTCCTCTGTTCGAGTTTCCTTTCAGTGAGGGGGCAAGCAAGAGGCTCAGGACACAGCTCGAGTTCTAAATATCATTGCTACGTAATTAACTGACATTGATCCGCGTGACATCAGCATGGACAAATATGTGGCACACTCTAATAAATAGCAATAATGAATAACATCAAACAACTGAACAGAAAGGTTTGGAATGTGAGGAAGAACCAACAAGAAACAGCAATAGAGTACATAACAATACAGAACACAGCATAGTTTACTGGGAAGTACAGTATTGCTAACAAAGCCTGCAGGCTCGGAGGAGGGGAGACTTGAGATGAATGTTTACAAATGAAAAAAAAAGTTGAACTGTTGAGCTAGTCATCCATTAGGTATCTGGGTAGCTAGCCTCTTTGAACATGTTCAGAAAATCTTAGTTGACACTGTGCACCTGGCATCCTGATCAGTCTTTTCAGGGAGACACTCGAAGAGGGGTCAGGTCAGCATCTCTTGAAAGAAGGATCATCCAAACAGGTAAAGGCTTCTTTCCAAACACCAGAATTCCCAAGTAACTGCTTTCTCTGCCGTGTTCGGAAAGGTTTACTCTGGATCACAAAAAAGGTAGCAACTAATTCCAGGTTTCATATCTGAGCCCGATAACTTCTATATTCCCCTGGGAATTATTCTACTGTAGCGTTATTTTATGACTATGTTCAGTTTTATGCATGGCGTGAAAACCTAACTTTGAGCCACCAAATTCCATGGTGTTGATTCAATGTATTTTATACATCAGTTAACTCCTCTGGGAAAAGTACTATTGAGATATATTTCTGTGTGACAGAGCTATGATTTTGTTAATATATACAAAGCCCATTGCTGAACAAAATTCACGTGTCTGAATGTGTTTATTATGCATCTTTGGCTTGAGTGTAAGTCTCTTTGTACAATAAGGAATGTGTCAATTTATTTATTTGCTTTGTTTCTTTGTTTATTGAAATAGTAACTTCATATGGTGTTTCCATTTTTAATTGTTTAAAATATTTTTTTAAGTTTATTTATTTTGAGAGAGAGAGAGAGAGAGCATGTGCAAGTGGGGGGAGGGGCAGACAGAGAGAGGAGAGAGAGAATCCCAATGAGACTCCACATGCTGTCAGTGCAGAATCAGATGAGGCGCTGGAACTCATGAAAGGTGAGATCATGACCTGAGCTGAAATCAAGATTCAGACGCTTAACCAAGTGAGTCACCCAGGTGCCCCTCTCTCTTAATTTTTTGAGGAAACTTCATACCATTTTCCACGGTGGCTGTGCCAATTTACATTCCCACCAGCAGGGCACAAGTTTTCCTTTTTCTCTGCATCTTTGCCAACACTTGTTATTTCTTATCCTTTTGCTTCTCGCCATTCTGACAGGTGTGAGTTGGGATCACGTGGTTTTGATTTACATTTCCCTGATAATCAGTGACATTGAGCATCTTTTCATATGTCCCTTGGCCATGAGTATGTCTTCTTTGTAAACATGTCTATTCAGGTCCTCTGCCCATTTTTAAGTTCGATTGTTGGTTGTTTTGCGGTTGTGTAAGTTATATAGTTTGGGTATTAATTCCTTATCAGATATATCATCTGCACACATCTTCTCCCATTCCGTAGGTTGCCTTTTCATTTTGTTGATCGTCTCCTTGGCTGTGAAAAAGCTTTTCATTTTGATGTAGTCCCAGTCATTTATTTTTGCTTGCCAGAGGAGACATATCTAGAAAAATGTTGCTATGGCCAATATCAGAGAAATTGCCGCCTGTGCTCTCTTCTAGGATTTTTATGGTTTCAAGTCTCACGCTTAGGTCCTTAATACATTTTGAATTTATTTTTGTGTATGGGGTGAGAACGTGGTCCAGCTTTATTCTTTGGCACAGAGCTGTCCATTTTCCCAGCACCACTTGCTGAAGAGACTGTCTTTTTTTTCCGTATGATGCAGTAATTCCCCTACCAGTTACTTACCCACAAAAATGAAAACACGAATTCACAAAGCTGTACGCACTCCTATGTTTATTGTGGCATTAGTTACAATAGACAAGATATGGAAGCCACCTAAGTGTCTCTTGATAGATGGGATTGGTAAGCAAGATGTGCGATACACATACATGCGTGCATCCGCACGTGCACCCACATACATGTATGTACACAGTGGAAGGTTATGTAGGCAGAAAAATGATGAGATCTTGCCATTTGCAACAACCCGGAGGAGCCTCGGGGGTACTGTGCTAAGTGATACAAGTCAGACTGAGAAAGACACCTACCACATGACTTCGTTCATATGTGGAATCTAAAGAACAAAACAAAGGAATAGACAAAAAGCAGAATCAGACCTATAAGTACAGAGAACAGACTCATGTTTGCCAGAGCAAAGAAGTATGGGTAAAATGGGCGAAGGGGAGTGGGGAGTACAGGCTTCTAGTTATGGGATGATTAGGTCACGGGAAGAAAAAGCACAGCTTCGGGAATATAGTCACTGATACTGTGATAGCATTGCGGGGAGTTAGGCGATAGCTACGCTCGTAGTGAGCATAGTGTAATGTACAGAGAAGTTGAATCACTATGTTGCACGTCTGAAAATAATGTAATGTTGCCAATTATACTTGACAAAAAAAAATTTAATGAAACATAGTAACATTCAGTTTAGTTTTCTCTAGCTCTCTTGGGATGTACTTGACATAGAACATTGTGTGACGTTAAGGTGTACAGTGTGTTGTTTTGATACACCCATATATCGGGAAATGATGACCACAGTAACGTTAGTTAACGCCTTCCATCAACTCATGTAATTCCCCCTGGGTTTTTGGATGGGGCAAGAGAGAAGGGGCCTCTCTGGCAGTGTCTTGCACAGCTAGGGAAGCAGGGTGCTCCCTCACGTGATGTTTTTTTCTCCCATAATGGAAATCATAGTCTGAGAAAAATCTCTCTTGTCCTGAGCTGTGCCGCCCTAGCGGAGAGGTGATGTGGGAAAAGTCTCTCATGTGTCCAAACCCGTATGGTTTTTTGTTGATTGTTTTTTTCTCCAGTGGAGTGCTGAACTTCTCGACTGGAAACCTGGACTTCTTTTGAGGCTTTCTTGTCAGTGGATGATTGCCTAAGACAGTGTTTTCCCGGGGTTCCTGGACTGTACGTGACTGAGGCTGGAGCTAGTTCATGAGCCACTTTGGGGTTCGTTCCTTAGACCAAGGTCTTTGTGTGTATTACCCAATGCATGGGTAGGGGGTATTCCTTCTGGGGCACTTGGCATATGGTTGATGCCACACCCCTCACAATGACGCTTTTGTCTGCAGATCGATGCCAAATTGTTGCTGAGTGGGGCGCATGGGGAGGGATGTCTTATTCAGTCATATAGACATAACCTGTCAATTCATTTTCAAAGTTGGTCAAAGCAGTTGTAAATTTCAAACCGTGAGAACATCCGGATGAGGTATGGAATCTAAATGAATTGTTTGAAATTCATCAGTGCAATGGTTTTAATGAGGGGGAGGATGTATAAAGAAGGCTTTATGCTATTTAGTTCACTTTCTTGAAATGGAGATCTAAAACTGCAGTGACATGATGTATATTTTAAGTAGTAGATAAAAGTAAATGTAAGCCAAGAAATAATATGCTGCTCAATTCTGATCAGAATGGAATAGGAAAAATGCATTTAGGTCTGGGCTCCTCTCCTTGACAAACATAAATATTCACGGGAAAGTGGCCGGGGTGGCAAAATATTTAGAAACTGCATCATGGGAGGAATAACAGGGTAGTTAGCCTGAGTTTAACCCTGGGAGGAAGACTTCAGGGGAGTGTCTTTGAACGGTTGGAAAATTACTTCGTGGAAGCAAATTCATTCTGTGTTTTTCTAAGAGGGCAGAAGCCACAAAAAAGTAAGCACAATGGCAGAGTTTTCCTATTATTAGAACTGCCCAGTGTTTGAATCAAGAGTGGCAGTAGCAAGAACCATCTGGGACAAAAAAAGAAAAAAAAGGGAACTTGGTAATAATAATAATAGACTTTATTTTTAAGAACAGGTTTAGATGTACCAAAGAATTGTAAAGATAGTACAGGGTTCCTATATACTCCGTACCCAGTTTCCCCTATTATGCTCTATAATATTTTATATAATATATGTTATAATTATATATTATTAATTATATATAATATAATACATAAAATTATATATAATGTATTATATATTATTATAGCTTACATGGTACATTTGTTGCAATTAATGAACTAATATTGATACAATACTGTTAACTAACTAAAAGGCCGTACTCAATTCAGATTTCTTTAATTTTGCCTGAGGCCTTTCCAGGATCTCTTTCAGGATACCACATTACATTTATGTGTCCTCTCTCCTTAGGGTCCTCTTGACTGTGGAAGTTTCTTATGTTTTCCTTGTCTCGATGACCTTGACAGTTTGAGGACTACTGGTCAAGTATTTTGTAGGATGCCCCTCAAAGAGGATTTATCTGATGTTTTTCTTATAATTAGACTAGGCTTATGGGTTTGAGAGAGGCAAAGTCCCACTTTCAACAGATCCTATCAAGGGTATATATAATCAACATAGCTTAGCAACTGTTGATGTTTATCTACCTTCATCTCTTGATTGGGATACTGTTCGTCAGGTTTTCCTCTGTGAAGGGAAAACTCTTGCCATACTCTTTGGGGGAAAGTCACTATGCAAAGCCCTCATTTCAGGAATGGGGATTTATGTACTCCCCTCTTGAGAGTGTCTGCATAATTCATTTGGAAGTGTTCTGCAGGGGAAATTTGCTCTTTTCCATCAACTCTTTGTTTATTCAGTCATTTATTTGTGTTGGCCGGGATTTGTGGATATTTATTTTCTACTTTGGGTTATAATCCTGTAGTACTTAATTTATTTTTGTTGTTCAGTTTGTTCTGTCTTTGACCACTGGTAGCTCTTTGAGTTGGCTCCTGTGTCCTTCTGACAATGCCCCCATCATTTTAGGGTTTTTTTTTTTTTTTATTATTATTATTTGGGCACTTTCTTACTTTTTGTCACATCAAGGTGCTACAGGCTCACCTTGTATAATTATTGACCAAATAGTAGAATCGGCCATATCTCCCAGGAGTCCTGGTATCTTTTCATGGAGAATGGTATTGCAGACCCAGATCTGGGGGTTGTTACTTCCCGGCCATCTCAGCCAACAGAGCAAAGAAACATATGCTTGTGTACTAAACCATGTGTATACATTTATCTGTAAATATTTCTATATGTAGCCTTCTGAATGTGTATCACTACTCATTCGTGCTGATGTCTTCCCACAAGAATCAGTCCAGCCTCCCTGCCCCTTGCTTATCTGTAATCCCCAGTAAAACAGTGAGAAAACTGGCTGCCACTGTCCACTGCCCATTTATTTAAGTTTTCAATTCTAGTATCTGAATTATTCATATGGACCCAGAAGAACCAATTTTGTCTGCTAGACTACAGAGCTTATGTACATTCCATTTGCCTTTAGACTTACAGACTCCAGTTACAGTGTCCAAAGTTACACACCTTTCCCTCTCTTCCCCTTCAGTAAAGTAGTTTGAGATGTTTTTGATACAGTTAGATTCTCTTGTCACAGTCTTGAATTTTTCCCTGGCATTCCCTGACTTCTTAATTTAAAAAAATGCCTACATGAATATTGACCCTTTACACTATAAAATTCTGTGGTCTTTGAACATAATGTCATGTGTCCACTATTATAGTATCTTTTTTTTTTTTTGGCAAGGTTATTTATTTATTTTGAGAGATACAGAGACAGCGTGAGTTGGGGAGAGGGAGAAAGAGAGAAGCAGAGGGAGAGAGAGAAAGAGAGAGAGAGAGAGAGGGAGAGAGAGAGAGAGAGAGAGAGAGAGAATGAATCCCAAGCAGGCTCTGCACTGCCAGGGCAGAGCCCAATGTGGCACAGGTACCCCTCCACTAATACAGTATCTTCGAGAATATTCACACTGCCCTAAGGGTCTGCTGTGTTTCACCTATTTAACCCTCTATCCCTCCCACCAGAACTCAGAAAACCATATTTATTGTTTGTCTTTTACAGAATGTCATAGTTGGAATCATACAGTTGTAGCTTTTTCAGGCAGGCTTCTCTTGCTTAGCAATATCCATTTAAGGTTCGTCCATATCTCTTCATGGCTTCATAGTTCATCTCTTTTTCTCGGTGAACAGTATTCCATTATGAACAAAACAGTTTGTTTATGCATTGACCTATTGAATGACATCTAGGTGGCTTCCAACTTACATTAATTATGAGTAAAGGCACTGTAAACATAGACTTGCAGGTTCTTCTGTAGACTGGACTTTTAAGTACATTAGGTAAAACTTAGAAGCATGATTCCTGGATTGTATAATAAGAGTCTGTCTAGTTGTTTTTTTTTTTTTTTTTAAAAAAAAAAACCTGCCAAGCTGTTTTCCAAAGGGACAGTACTGTTTTTCATTTCCACCAGCAAGAATCCATCAAGAATCAGATGCTTAACTGACTGAACCACCCAGGAGTCCCCATGAATCATGCTTTTTTTGTATTGCATCTAAAAACTCCTCATCAGGGCGCCTGGATGGCTCAGTCAGTGATATGTCTGATTCCTGATTTTGGCTCAGATCATGATCTCACGGTTCGTGAGTTTGAGCCCCACATCCAGCTCTGTGCTGACAGTGCAAATACTGTTTGGGATGCTCTCTCTCTCTCTCAAAAAAAAAAAAAAAAAAAAAAAAAAAAAACCTTAAAAAAAATAAACCTCACCATCAAATCCAATGTCACCTAGATTTTCTACTGTATATTCTTCTAGAAGTTTTATAGGTTTGCATTTTATATTTAGATCTACAACCCATGTTAATTTTTGTGAATGGTACAAGGGTGTTCCTGAAAGCCTTTTCTTTTTCTTCATTTGGATATCCAGTTTTTCCAGAACCATGTATTGGAAAGACCATCTTTTCTCCACTGAATTGCCTTTGATCCATACATCAGTTGACTACATTTGTGTGGGTCGATTTCTGTGCTCTATTCTGTTTGTTGGCGTATGTGGCTTTTATTTCACCAATGCCATACCGTCTTGACTATGGTAGCATTAAATATACATAGCTTGAAGTACTTTTGTAAGTTCTGGAGTGCCAGTTCTCCAAGTATATTCCTCAGTATCTTATTGGGTGTCTTAGGCCTTTTGCCTTTCCACATAAACTTTAGAATAAGTTCGTCAATATCTATCAAACACTTTGCCCAGATTCTTATTGATATCGCATTGAATCTTCAGAAGAAATCTTGGGAAGAATTGACATTTTAAAATACTGAGTCTTTCTATCCATGAGTACAGAATGTCTCCATTTATTTTGAGTTTATTTTATTTCTCTTTCCAGAGTTTTATAGTTTTCTGAAGCATATAGACCTTGTACATATTTTGTTACATTTATAACTAGATAGTTCATTTTTTGTACTATTATAAATGGTATTGTGCTTTTAAATTTTAAAATTCCTATTCTTCATAGAAATTGAGAGATTACATTGGTGTGTGTGAGAGAGAGAGACAGAGACAGAGCCATGAGATTTTAAGGAATTGGCTCACAAAACTGTGGGGCTGACAAATCCAAAACCTGTAGGGCAAGCTGGTAGGCTAGAAATTCAGGTAAGAGTTAATGTTGCAATCTGAGTCCAACATTTTCAGGGCAAAGCAGGCAAGCTGGAAACTCAGGCAGAGTTTCTGTGTTGCAGTCTTGAGACTAAATTCCTTTTTCTTTAGGAAATCTCAGTGTGTGCTCTTTAGGCCTTCACCTGATTGCATGAAGTCCACTCACATTATGGAGAGTAATCTGCTTTATTCAGAGTCTACTAGTGATGTAAATGTTAATCATATCTAAACAGTTTAAAATACTTTCATAGCAGCATCTAGACTAGTGTTTGATCAAACACCTGGGCACTTAAGCCTAGCTAAGGTGACATATAACATTAACCATCATATTAGTGTGCCCTTTGATTCTGTTTTCTGGAAGAGATTGTAGAGAATTGATATAATCTCATTCTTAAATGCTTGATAGAATTCACCAATGAAACCATATGGGCCTGATGCTTTTATTTTAGTAACATTATTGGGTACTGATTTTATTTTATTAGTAGATATAGGCCTTTTTAGATTGTCAGCTTCTCCATGAGTGAGTTTTAATAGTTTGTGTCTGTCAAAGAATCGATCCGTTTCACCTAAGTTCTCATATTTGTAGGCATACAGTTGTTCATAGGACTCTTATTCTTATTTATGTCCTTGAGATCTATAGTGATGATCTCTCTGTCATGTCTGACATTAGTAATTTATGTTTCTCTTTTTTCTTGGTTAGTCAAATCCGTTTTTTTCCCTCTGCACAATTTCATTGACTTCTGCTCTAATTTTTATTATTTCTTCTTCTTGCTTCTTGATTTATGTTTTCTCTCTCTTTTTTTAAAGTGGAACTTCAGATAGATTATTGATTTTAGATCTTTATTCTTTTCTAATATATACATTTTGATGCTATAAATTTTCCTCTAAACACTACTTTTGCTGTATCTCACAAATTTCGCTGTTAAATATCAATTTTCATTTAGTTTAAAATATTTTTAAACTTCTCTTGAGACTTCTTTGATCCACTTATTATTTAGAAACATGTTGTTTAATCGCCAAATAATTGATGATTATCCAGCTATCATTTTATTATTGATTTCTAGTTTAATTTCATTGTGGTCTGAAAATAGAGTTTGTATAATTTCAATTCTTTTAAATTTGTTAGGTTTTATGGCCCAGAATGTGGTCTGTCTTGGTGAATGTTCCAAGTGACCTTGATAAGAATATATATTCTGCTCACGTTGGATGAAGTATTCTATAAATGTCAGTCCGATCCAGTTGATTGATGGTGCTGTTTATTTCAGCTATATTCCTGCTGATTTTTGCTTCGTAGATTAGTAGTTTACTGATACAGGGTTATTGAATTTATGATTATCATAATAGATTTATTTCTTTAATGTTTATTTATTCTTGAGGAGAGAGGCACAGAATCCGAAGCAAGCTCCAGGCTTTGAGCTGACAGCACAGAGCCCAACGTGGGGCTCGAACTCTGGGACCAGGAGATCATGACCTGAGCTGAAGTCAGATGTTTAACCGACTGAGCCACCCAGGCACCCCCATAATAGATGTATTTATTTCTCCTTATAATGCTATTATTTTCTGCCTTATGTAATAATTATGTAAAATAATTCTATTATTTTTTGCATTACATATTTTGATTCTCTGTTCTCAGATGCATATATGTTAGAGGTTATGACTTTTTAGAGAATTGAGCCTTTATTATTATCTTTATCCCTGATAATTATTTATCCCTGATAATTTTCTTACCCTGAAGTATGCTTTGTCTGAAATTAATATAGCTAATTCACATTCTTTTTAAACATAGTCTTAGTATGGCATATCTTTCTCCACTCCCTTACTTTTAATATATCTGTACCTTTATGTTTTAAGTGGGTTTCTTGTAGACAACATACAATTGGGTGTTGATTTTTAATCTGCTCTGACAATTTTTGCCTTTTAATTGATGTATTTAGACTATTCACCTTAAAGGTAACTATTGATCTAGTTGCATGATTTTTACTAGGATTGCGAACTGTTTTCATTGCACTGTTCTGTTTCTTGTCTTATCTTCCTTTTTCCTTGCCTTTTCTGTTTTTAAATGAGCACCTTATATACTTCTATATCCTTTCCTCTCTTGTCATATTAAATCTATTTCTCTTCCCAGAAAACTTAGTGGTTTCCCTAAAGATGTGAATCTATTTTTACAACTAACCTAAGGCCACTTCCAAATAAAATTGTACTGCTTCTCAGATGGTACCTGATAACATAGCACTCCCCGTTCTTCCTTCTCATCCCTTAGAAAAGTGCTGTCATTCCTTTTACTTATCTACATGATATAATCATGTATACATGGTTATTCTCATCATGAGCAGTTATCTGTAAGATTAATTTAGAATAAATAAGATTTGTTTTCATTTATTCATTCTCTGATGCTTTGCCTTCCTTATGTAGGTCCTTAGGTCTGAGCTATATCATTTTCCTCATCCCTGAAGAACTTCTTTTAACATTTCTTTTAAGGCTGGTTTGCTGGTGATGAATTCCCACAGTTATTGTTTGTTTGAGAGTGATTCTTCTCACTTTTGAAGGCTGATTTTACTAAGTATAGAATTCTAGGGCAGTAATTTTTTTTTTCTTCCAGCACTTAAAATATTTTACTCCACTGTCTTCCTTATATGGTTACTTATGAGAAATCTGCTACATTTTTTTTTTCCTTTTCCCTCTAAAGATACGGTGCTTTTAGCTCTGGCTTATTTCAACATTTTTCTCTTTGTGTTTGATTTCCTGAAATTTGAGTGTGATATGCCTTGGTGTAGAATTTTTATATTTATTTTGTTTGGTGTTCTCTCAGCTTTCTGGATCTCTGGTTTTGTGTCTGTCATTAATTGTAGAAAGTTCTCAGCCTTATTACTTCTGTACTTAATCTGCTTTGTATTCCTTCTGTTCCTTTTGGTATTCCAATTAAGTACACGTTAAACCTTTAAAAATTATCCCACAGTTATTGGATATTATTTTTTTTATTTTTATTCCTTTCTTTTTTTTTTTTTGTATTTCAGTGTAGGAATTTACTATTGACTTACCTTTAGACTCACTGATATTTTCCTCTGCTGTGTCTAATCTATCAGACACAAAAGCATTAATGAAGGGCATTTTTTCTTCTGTTGCCATGTTTTCATTTCTAGCGTTTCTTTTTGATTCTTTCTCAAAGTTTCCACCTTTCCACCTCCATTGCCATCTGTTCTTGCATGTTGTCTACCTTTATCATTAGAGGATTTAACAGATTAATCATAGTTATTTTGGATTTCTCGTCTGATAACATCTAGTCTGATAAAATTTATAGTCTGACAAAATCTGTGTCATGTTGAATCTGATTCTCTTCACATTCTGTTTTTTCTTGCCTCTTAGCATGACTTGTAATTTTCTTTCTTTTTCTTTTTCTTTCTTTTTTTGTTGAAACTTTTTGGCTATTTTTATTTTTTTGTTACTTTTTTTTTTAAATATAAATTATTGTCAAGTTAGCTAACATACAGTGTATACAGTGTGCTCTTGGTTTCGGGAGTAGATTCCCATGATTCATCACTTAGATACAACACCCAGTGCTCATCCCAACATTGACTTGTAATTTTCATTGAAAGCTGAATATTGATATATCGGGCAATAAAAACTGAGGTAAACAGGCCTTTGGTATGAGGCTTTATATCAATCTGGCTAGAGTTGGACATATTTAGTATACAGTATAGCTGTGGGTGCCAGGGGCTTCAAATTACTCTATTATCTTTGCTTCCCACCCATCCTACCCCTATTGTCTTTGGCTTTTTCTAAGAATTCCTTAAAAAGAGTTGCACCTTAAAATTGTTTGAGTTGCATTCCACTTTTAATATACTGGAGCACTGTTGATGTGATGGTAAGGAGTAGGAGAGGGAAGATGTTCTATAATCATACAGTAAGCTCTCAGTCTTTAGTGTGTCTGTGTCCCTGGGCTGTGACCCTCACAGGTATTTCTTAGCTTCACCTCCCACGTCTTCAGGTGAGTCAGAAAGGCAAAACAGGGCTGAAGTGGAGCACCTGCCCTTCTACCTTCTGCTTCAGTGAGATAAGTCACCAATATAGTCTTTTTTACTGGTTACGAGTAGGCATTGTTATAGAGGGAGCCCCAAGTGCATTTCTTTTTTTTTTAATGTTTATTTATTTTTGAGACAGAGAGAGACAGAGCATGAATGGGGGAGAGTCAGAGAGAGAGGGAGACACAGAATCCGAAGCAGGCTCCAGGCTCTGAGCTGTCAGCACAGAGCCCGACGCGGGGTTCGAACTCACAGACCGTGAGATCATGACCTGAGCCGAAGTCGGACGCTCAACCAACTGAGCCACCCAGGCACCCCGCCCCAAGTGCATTTCAAAGTGTTTACTTTTCCCTCCTAAAAGAACCTAAAAGAACAAGGAGGTATTTTTTTGTTTTGTTTTTGTTTTTATTATTTATTGTTATTATTATTATTATTATTGTTATTATTGGGCTCTTCATTGTGAGAACTTAGTAGTTACCTGAAGTTAAAACCCACAAAAGTATAGCCTACCCAAGAATGCAGCCCCCAGGGTCTTCTCCCTCTGAAATTAGCCCACATTCAGCCTCATGATCAAAATTATCATTCAAATATTCCTACCAGTTTATGGATCCAGAGGCTTCAATGCTAGGGAAGTAGAATCCCCTGAACTCCTGCAGCATCCTGGTTGTGATTCCCTGAATTTGAGGGAGGTGATTTGTGTTGCAACCTTAATTCTCTGATGAGTCCAACGAAAGACATTGATACTCAGTTCGTTCAGCTTTTGTTGCTGTTGTAAGGATGGGAGTGAAGACTTCCAAGGTATTTACATGTTGGCTCTGAAATCGGAAGATCTTGGGATAATGAGATGAGGAAGTGAGTCACAGAGGGATGCAGATTCCTAATTTTGATTGGTAGTCCCAAAAAGGATTTTCAGCTGTGTCTTACTTTTCCTTCATTGAATGAAGGAAGCTATGAACGTATAAGCTGTTGATGTTCAACTATAGAGATAGTATTTAGACTTTTCTTCACCCAATTGGAGGCAACTAAACGTCAGAGAAGGCAGCTTTTGTAGACTTTCCTCAGATGGGCACAGAGGCAGAGTGAACTGCTCCTGATATCTGTGTCCTATTATGTGCTCTAGCAGATGGCACAGAGCTGGAAAACAGAATGTTGTCATTTGCTGGCATTTTTTTCTCTTAATGAGCCAAGAGAATTTTATTTACTAATTGTTAATGTTTGTATCATTTGCTTTATCTTTATATATAGACAGGTACTTTTTTTCTGAATCATTTGAGAGTTAGTTGCAGACATCTTAATACTTCTGTATATACCTTCTGGAAATAAGAATTCTCCTGAATAATTACAAGACAATAACTGCACTCAGAAAATTTAATTTAGATTTAATATGATTAATATTCAACTCATTTCAAATTTTCCCAGTTTCCTCCCAAAGGGCATTCATTGTAATGTTTTGATCCGTTATTCCATCACAGACAATGACCTTCATTTAGTTGGTATATATCTTTAGTTTTCTTCAATCTGGAATAATTGTCCAAACTCTTTGTGAGTTTTTTTTTTAATGGTATTAACATTTTTAAAGAGTCCACAATGTTTTTCTTTTCAAAGTGTCCCTGAGTTTGGATTTGCCTGACTGTTTTCTGATTATTCACTTAAGGTTAAGCATCTCAGGTGGGAATACTGAACTGGTTATGTTGTATTCCTTTAAGGAATTATTTCAGGGGATACAGTATGTCAGTTTTTCCCTCCATTGGTGACATTACATTTGATCACCTTCTTTCAGGTGGTATCTTCCAGTGTTTTCCATGCTAAAGAAATCTTTTCAAATTGTAATTAATAATCTGTGGTGAGGCATTTTGAGATGTTGTGCATATTCAGTTCCTAACATTTTTTCCCTCAATAGTATAAGCACCTTTGATGTTTCCTGCCTAAATTAATTTTTACTCTTGGGCTAAAGAATGGCAGGGATTTTTCCATCATTTCTTCTATGTTTATTACTTGACATTCTTCTCTAAAGTAGAGATTATATCCGCCCTATATATTTTTATTAATTTTTAAATTTTAATTCCAGTACAGTTAACATATAGTATTATATTAGTTTTAGATGCACAATAGAGTGATTCAACAGTTCTATACATTGCTCAGTGCTCATCATGATAAGTGTACTCTTAATCCCCTTCACCTATTTCACCCATCCCCCTTCCCACTTCTCTGGTAACCACTAGTCAGTTCTCTATAGTTAAGTCTGTTTCTCAGTTTGTCTCTCTCTCTCTCTCTCTCTCTCTACTGCTGATTGGTTTTGTTTCTTAAATTCCATGTATGAGTGATATCATATGGTATTGATCTTCTGACTTGTTTTGTTGACCATCATACTCTCTAGTTCCATCCATGTTGTTGCAAATGACAAGATTTCTTTCTTTTCATGGCTGAATAACGTTCCATTGTATACTCACATCTTCTTTGTCCATTTGTCTCTCAGTGGACACTTGGGGTGCTTCCATAATTTGGCTATTGTAAATAATGCTGCACTAAACATAGGGGTGCAAGTATCCCTTTGAATTAGTGTTTTTGTGTTTTAGGGGTGAATATCCAGTAGTGTGATTACTAGATCATAGGGGTAGTTTTGTTTTTAATGTTTTGAGGAACCTCCATACTGTCTTCCACAGTGGCTGTACCAGTTTGCATTCTCACCAAGAGTGTAAGTATCCTTGCCAACGCTTATTGTTTCTTGTGTTGTTGATTTTAGCTGTTCTGACAGGTGTGAGATGATATGCCATTGTCGTTTTGATTTGCATTTCCCGGATGATAATGATACTGAGCATCTTTTCATGTGTCTCTTGATCATCCGGTATGTTTCTTAGAGAAATATCTGTTCATTTCTTATGCCTATTTTTTAATTGGGTTACTTATTTTGGGGGTATTGAGTTATATCAGTTCTTTATATGTTTTGGATACTAATCCTTTATTGAATATGTCATTTGCAAATATCTTCTCCCATTCCAAAGGTTGCTGTCTCGGTTTTGTGATTGTTTCTTTCACTGTGCAGAAGTTTTTTGTTTTGATGTAGTCCAAATAGATTATTTTTGCTTTTGCTTCCCTTGCCTCAGGATACATACGAGAATAATGTTGTTATAGCTGATGTCAGAGAAATTACTGTCTGTGCTCTTTTCTTGACTTTTTATGGTTTCAAGTCTCACGTTTCGGTCTTTAATCCATTTGGGCTTACTTTTGTGTATGGTATGAGAAAGTGGACCAGTTTCATTCATTTGCATGTATTTGTCCAGTTTTCCCACTACCTTTTGTGCAAGAGACTTTTTCCCATTGCATATTCTTTCCTCTTTTGTCAAAGATCAATTGGTCATATAATTGTGGGTTTATTTCTGGGTTTTTCTATTCTGTTCTATTGATCTATACGTCTATTTTTATACCAATACCATAGTATTTTAATTACTACAGCTTTAAAATTTAACTTGATGTCTGGAATTGTAATTTCTCCAGTTTTGTTTTTCTTTTTCAAGATCGTTTTGGCTATATGGGGTCTTCTACGGTTCCATACAAATTTTAGAGTTATTTGTTTTAGGTCTGTTAAAAAATGCTATTGCTATTTTGATAGAGATTGCGTTAAATCTGTAAGTGGCTTTGGGTAGTATAGGTGTTTTAACAATATTTGTTCTTCCAGTCCATGAGCATGGAATATCTGTCTATTTCTTTGTGTCATCTGTGTTGTATAGTTTTCAGAGTATAGGTCTTTCACCTCTTTGGTTAAGTTTAAACATAGGCATGCTTTTATTTTTGGTGCAGTTATAAATGGGATTGTTTTCTCATTTTCTTTTTCTGCTGCTTCATTTTTAGTGCATAGAAATGCAACTGATTTCTGGACATTGACTTTGTATCCTTTGACTTTATTAAATTCATTTTATTAGTTCTAGTAGATTTTTGGTAAAGTCTTTAGGGTTTTCTGTATATAGTGTCATGTCATCTGCACATAATGAAATTTTTACTTCTTCCTTACCAATTTGGGTGCCTTTTATTTCTTTTTGTTATCTGATTGCTGTGGCTAGGACATCCAGTACTCTGTTGAATGAAAGTGGTGAGAATGAAAATCCTTGCCTTGTTCTTGACCTTAGCGGAAAAGCTCTTAGGTTACCCCATTGAGTGTGATGTACTGTGGGTTTTTCATATATGGCCTTTACCATGTTGAGATATATTCCTCTAATCCTACTTTTTTGAGGGTTTTTATCATGAATAGATGTTATTCTTTGTCAAATACTTTTTCTGCATCTCTTAAAGTGATCCTCTGGTTGTTATCCTTACCCTTATTGATGTGATGTATTACAATGATTGATTTGCAAGTATTGAACAATTCTTGCATTCCAGGAATAAATTTCACTTTATTGTGGTGAATGTTTTTTTTAATGTATCGTTGGATTTGGTTTGCTAGTATTGTTGAGGATTTTTGCATCTATGTTCATCAGAGATATTGGCGTATAGTTCTCTCTCTCTCTCTCTCTTTCTCTCTTTCTCTCTTTCTCTCTTTCTCTCTTTCTCTTTTATTGTAGTGTCTTTGTCTGGTTTTGGTATCAGGGTAATCCTGACCTCACAGAATGAATTTGAAAGTTTTCCTTAGCACTGCTAGGAATTTACCCAAGGGTTACAGGAGTACTGATGCATAGGGGCACTTGTACCCCAATGTTTATAGCAGCACTCTCAACAATAGCCAAATTCTGGAAAGAGCTAAGTGTCCATCAACTGATGAATGGATAAAAAAATTGTGGTTTATATACACACTGGAGTACTATGTGGCAATGAGAAAGAATGAAATATGGCCCTTTGTAGCAACATGGATGGAACTGGAGAGTGTTATGCTAAGTGAAATAAGCCATACTGAGAAAGACAGATACCATATGGTTTCACTCTTATGTGGATCCTGAGAAACTTAACAGAAACCCATGGGGGAGGAGAAGGAAAAAAAAAAGAGGTTAGAGTAGAAGAGAGCCAAAGCATAAGAGACTCTTAAAGACTGAGAACAAACTGAGGGTTGATGGGGGGAGGGAGGGAGGAGAGGGTGGGTGATGGGTATTGAGGAAGGCACCTTTTGGGATGAGCACTGGATGCTGTATGGAAACCAATTTGACAATAAACTCCATATATTGAAAAAAAAAAAGTTTTCCTTCCTCTTCTTTTTTCTGGAAAAGTTTGAGAAGAATAGGTATTAACTCTTCTTCACATGTTTGGTAGAAATTGGGAAACCATCTGGTTCTGGGCTTTTTGTTGGGAGTTTTTTTAATAATTCAATTTCATTGGTGGTAATTGTTCTGTTCAAATTTTCTATTTCTTCTTGCTTTACTTTTGGTCAGTTACATGTTTCTAGGAATTTATCCATTTCTTCTAGGTTGTCAAATTTGTTGGCATATAAGTTTTTATAGTATTGTCTTACAATTATTTGTATTTCTGTGGTATTGGTTGTTATTTCTACTCTTTTATTAGTGACTTTGTTTATTTGAATTCTCTCTCTCTCTCTCTCTCTCTCTCTCTTTGTCTCTCTCTCTCTCTACTTCTGATGAGTCTGGCTAGTAGTAGTCTTCAATTTTGTTGCTCTTTTCATAGAAAAAGCTACTGGTTTTATTGATGTGTTCTATTGTTATTTTGTTTCTATATCATTCATATCTGTTGTAATCTTTATTATTTCATTTTTTGTGCTCTGTTTGAGTTTTGTTACTCTTCTTTTCCTAGCTCCTTTAAACGTTCAGGTTAGCTTGTTGTTTTGAGATTTTTCTTGCTTCTTGAAATAAGTATTGCTCTATACTTCCCTCTTACAACCACTTTCGCTGCATCCCACCGAATTTGGACTGTTGTATTTTGATTTTTGTTAGTTTCCATGTAGTTTTTCAATCCTTCTTTGATTTCTTGGTTGATCTACTCATTGCTTAGTAGCATGTTATTTAGCCTCCATGTATTTGTGCTTTTTCCAGATTTTTCTCGTAGTTGATTTCTAGTTTCATAGCATTGTCATTATAATTAGAAAAGATGTATGGTATAATATTGATTGTCTTGAATTTTTTGTGTGTCCTAATATGTGATATATTCTGGAGAATCTTCCATATGCACTTGAGAAGAATGTATATTCTGCTGTTTTAGGATGAAATATTCTGAATATATCTGGTAAATCCATCTGATCCAGTGTGTCATTCAAAACCACAGTTTCCTTGTTGATTTTCTCTTTGGGTGATCTGTGCATTAATGTAAGTGGAGTGTTAAAGTTCTCTGCTATTATTGTATTACTATCAGTTAATTTCTTTATCTTTGTTATTAACTCTTTTATGTATTTGGGTATGTATTCCTGTTAGGTGCATAAATATAGAAAATTGTTATATCTTCCTGTTGGATTGTCCCCTTTCTGATTGTATGGTGTCTTTTTTGTCTCTTGCTACAATCTTTTTTAAAGTCTATTTTGTCCCTTATAAGTGATGCTACTCCAGCTTTGTTTTGACATGCATCCCCTCACTTTAAATCTGCAGGTGTCTTTAGGTAGAGTGTTAAAGTTCTCTGCTATTACTGTATTACTATCAGTTAATTTCTTTATGTTTGTTATTAACTCTTTTATGTATTTGGGTATGTATTCCTGTTAGGTGCATAAATATTGAAAATTGTTATATCGTCCTGTTGGATTGTTCCCTTTCTGATTATATAGTGTCCTTCTTTGTCTCTTGCTACAGTCTTTTTTAAAGTCTATTTTGTCCCATATAAGTGATGCTAATCCAGCTTTGTTTTGACATGCATCCCCTCACTTTCAATTTGCAGGTGTCTTTAGGTCTCCAGTCTCTTTTAGACCACATATAAATAAATGGGTGTTGTTTTTTTATCCCCTGTTACCCTCTGTCTTTTGATTGGAGTGTTTAGTCCATTTACATTCAAAGTAATTATTGATAGATATGTATTTATTTTCTCTATTGCCTGTTTTGTGGTTGGTTTTGTAGTTTTTCTCTGATCCTTTCTTCCTTTGCTGTTTTTTGTGGTTTGCTGGCTTTCTTTAGTGATATATTTGGATTCCTTTTTTTATTCTTTGCATATCTATTACTGGGTTTTCATATGTGATTACCATTAGGTTTGTACGAAACATCTTCCGCATATAGTGTTCTATATTAAGTTGATGGTTGCTTAAATTCCAACCCATTCTTTATTCCTCCCCCCTCCATGTTTTAGGTTTATAGTGTCATATTTTACATGCTTTTATTTTGTTAATCCCTTAACTGATTTTTAGAGATATACTTAACTTTTATTGCTTTTATAATTCCTATTTTCATATTCTCACTTATGGTCTATCCCTTTCACTCAAAGAATACCCCCTTTAATATTTCTTGTAAGACTGCTTTAGTGGCCATTAATTCCTTTAGGTTTTGTTTGTCTGAGAAACTCTGTATCTTTCCTTGTATTCTAAGTGATAGCCTTGCTGGATATAGTACTCTTGGTTGCACATTTTTCCCTTCCAGTTCTTTGAATATACCATGCCACTCCCTTCTTGCCTGCAAAGTTTCTGCTAAAAACTCCACTGATAGCCAAGTAGTTTCCCTTGTATTTAACTGTTTTCTCTGGCTGCTTTAAAATTTTTTTCTTTATCACTACTTTTTGACATTTTAATCACTATATGTCTTGGTCTGGACCTCCTTGGACTAATTTTTTGGGATCTCTGTGCCTCCTGGATTTGCATCTCTGTTTTCTTTCCCAGGTTAGGAAAGTTTTCAGCTATTATTTTTTCAAATAAATTATCAGCCCCCTTTTTTCTTGTTTCTTTTTCTGGGATCCCTAGAATGTGAATGTTATTACACTTGATGGAGTCACTGAGTCCCCTAAGACTATTCTAATTTGCATTTTTTTCCCTCTCACTTGCTTGGCTTCATTGCTTTCCATTCTGTCTTCCAGGTCATTAATCAGTTTCTCTGCTCCCTCTAGGCTGCTATTTATTCCATCAAGCATATTTTTAATTTCATTTATTATGTTCTTCTGTGAGTGGTTCTTTTTTATCTCTTTGATAAGTCTCAGTAACTTCCTCTACTCTTTTCTCAAGTCTAGTGAGTATCTTTATGATCATTACTTTCAATTCTCTATCTGGCATATTTCCTTCTCCATCTCACTTAGGTCTCTTGCTGTGGTTTTGTCCTGCTCTTTCATTTGAGACATATTCCTCTGTCTCCTCATTTTGCCTACCTCTCTGCATCTGTTTCTCTGTGTTAGAATAGGCAGCCATTTCTCCTGCTCTTGAAGGTAATGGACTTATGAAGAAGAGGACTGTAATGCCCTGAAGTGCAGTGTTCCCTGTTCCCCAGAACCTGGCACTTGAGGGATTATCTCTTATATGTATTGCATGTGCCCTGCTGTTGAGTCTTGGCTGCTTTTTATTTCAGTCCAGTTATCTGCAGAGGCTGTCTTTGCCTGCTGTGGGCAGTGTTCGAGCCCCAGATGGGTGGGGCATGTTTTAACAAGGTGTGTGCTGGGCTGCTTGCAAAATGAGACCTGCTGGTAGGGCCGCAGGAACTGAGGCCCTGCAAAACATGTAGATCAGAAATGTGGTATCAACAGGGTTTGCTCATGTCTTTTGGGGGAGGGGGCCTGCAGCACAGGGACTGAGGCAAATGTGGCTGGAGGGCAGAGCCTCTGAAGCAGGCCTTGGTTAAAGTCAGTAGGTAGTGAGTGTGGGCACTGTACTGGTTCCTGCAAGTGGCCGTGAGTATATGCTAGGGGGTGGGACAGTGAAATGGTGCCTGCCAACTCCTTTGTTCCTGGAGCGTTCTCCCTGTGATTCTGGAACACATGTCCTCCCTGGAACATGCTCTGAGTGAGTAAATAACGTTCCTTCCATGTGCCCCAGATGTTTTTCAAACTGCTGCGTCTATGTTCTATCTCCAGGGGCTGTTTGTTGTGCTGTCTCTTTAAGGGCAGGGACTCAGCTTCCTAATGCCCTCCAGACTTTCCCAAGCCCTCTGATTTTTAAAATTCCAGGCTTTAAGTCTGACTGGTTATAAGGACTCAAAAAATTCAGTCCCTCTTGCTTTCAAAGACAAATGTTATGGAGATCTCTTTTCCCTGTGCAGACTTCCTAGTGTGATAGCCTGTTTGTTTGTTTGTTTGTTTCTTTCTTTCTTTCTTTCTTTCTCAATGATTATTTGTTTTTGAACAAGAGACAGAGAGAGAGAGATAGAGCATGAGTGGGGGAGGGGCAGAGAGAGAGACAGAATCTGAAGCGGGCTCCAGGCTCTGAACTGTCAGCACAGAGTCTGATACGGGGCTCGAACTCAGGAGCTGTGAGATCATGACCTGAGCCGAAGTCGGACACTTAACCGGCTGAGCCACCCAGGCACCCCGTGATAGTCTGTTTCTTGCCTTCTTCCATGCCACCAGCTCCCTCCTGACTATACACAGCCAGGATCCAGTCTGTTTCACTTCCAAACCACGTTTCCACCATTCCTACCTTCTTCGATGTGGCCTCCTCTCTGCCTTTAGATGTAGTTTTTCTGCCAGTCTTTCGGTCATTTCTGGGTTATTTATGCTAATGTAAGTGTTATCTGGTTGTCTCCATGGATCAAGGTGAGCTCAAGGTCCTCTTATTCTGCCATCTTCCCAGCCTACCCTCCTATACACACACACACACACACACACACACACACACACACATACATATACACACACACACACACACACACACACATATATGTATATATATATATATATATACACACACGTAAATATACATGTATATACGTACATATGTATATGTGTGTGTATGTATACATGCTTTACATTAGAGAATTTTGAGGCCCTGGCACCTGTAGCTGCCGACATTATCAGCATGGACTCATGAGCCTCTTTTTATTAAATGTGTTATAATCCATTCTTGGGATTTTTCATTTTTATACTCAAATATACTCTAGTTTGGCCGGTGAGTAGCCCTGAAATCTGGCTGTGGAATCCTTTTGACATGTTCCTTTTAGTCATTGAACAGATTCTTATTTTCCATCACAACAAGATGTTCTGCACTTGCTTTGACCTTTATATGCAAAAGACCTAGAGTCAACCACTTCTCAAAGAGCCCAGGTTTATTTAGTGGGAAATGGCATTTAGAAAAACCAAGATCTGGGTGCTCCGTGTGCTCATTGCTACTGGAATACCATTGCTCCTAGCTCCTTTCTGTGGACAAAGCTAAACCATATTTGTACATTAAGAGTTCATAGTAATATCCCTACTAATCCAACACCACAGAATTCTTCCTCGTCTTCCTGCATCCCACATCTGTATTTATCTTCTCCCACACTGAAGACCAAAACTATGAATAAGCACAGTGATAACTCTGGTTCCCAACATCAATACAATTACTCATTGCCCAAATCTATAATACACTTAGGAGTTTCAGAGTTGCCACACCAATGCAGTACCAACAACAAATCTCCTAAACAAAGTTTAAGATTTCTTTGCTGTTATTTTTGCCTTTAGAATAAATCTCAGTGAGGGTATCTAGGATAATGTATTTAAAAGTTTCTTGAACAAATTCCGTTTTTCTTTTGTGTGATGTTGATCAATATTTGATATTAAGATCAGTTATATGTATTCATATTTAATATTTCCCCCATCTTTGCCAATTTATTTTGGTTATTTGAACATGTAAAACATTAACATAGAATCGAAGCCAAAACTATATAGAAATACATATTCAGAGATCTCCCAACTCCTGCCCTAGATCTTGCACCCTATTCCTGCCTATCACCTCTGGGTTATTAATTAGGTAACTAGTTTCACTAGCTTCTGGTTTATTTTTTTCCTTCTAGTGTTTCTTTTTGCAAAAATAATATATGCACTCATGTTCTTATTCTCTGCTTTTTATGTAAAAGGTAAAATACTATATATAATCTTTTGCACTTTGCTTCTTTTCACTTAATGATACCCTGATGATCACCCCACATCAAGTCTAGGTATTGTCTTCGTCTATTTTCACAGATGCCTACTATTTCACCCTATGAATGCATACGTAATGCATATTCAGAATTCTTAAGACAGGCATTTAGTTTATTTTCAAGTATTTTGTTGTAATAAATAACGCCTCAGTGAATAATCTTGAGGTGTTTGTTTCTGATTCTGTTGGGGATAAATCTTCATGGTAAATTCCTAGAAGTGAGACTGCTGAGTCCAAAGGCTTTCCAGGTTTTATTGTGTCTTTTGTGTTTTATGTTTTTTTTTTTTTTTTACTTGACATGAAAAAAACAGATTTTTTTTGTAGAGGGTGGTTATGTGAAATTGTCAAAACTGAGGCAATGAGGAGTTAAACTCTATTTATTTATTTATTTATTTATTTATTTATTTAGAGTGAGAGCATGTGTGCATGCATGTGCGCGTTGGAGAGGGGAAGAGAGAGAAGGGGAGACAAGATCCAAAGTGGGCTCCGTGCTGAGGCTCTGTGTCCGATGCGGGGCTTGAACTCACGAACTGTGAATCATAAGCTGAGCTGAAGTTGGATGTTCAACTGACTGAGCCACCCAGGCATCCCAGGAGTTAAACTCTTAAATGAAATAATGTATTAAGTTTAACTTCTCTGTTGTGTATCTACATAAGGAGATGGCCTAAAACTGGGAGTAATGAGGAAAGCAGCTTTATTCTCACCGTAGGCCTCAGAGAGCTGGGGACCGACCAGTTGGGTTGCCATACTGCCAACTCCAAGGGAGCTATTCAGATGGAGTAGAATTTAAATAGTGTCCCCCCAGAAGTTAAGGCATATGGCAGCCCTGGGAACTTGGACTCCAGAGAGGGAGAAAGCTGTTCAGATGATTGGCATTTGGGCATGAAAGGGAAGGCTTGTCACTACGGTTTGGAGAAGTAAGGAGTATTCCAGGCAGTATCATCAACAAAAGCCCGTTTGGGAGCGATTGCATGAGTGCAGCTCCGTTCAATTCACGTTCATTGGGCACACCGTGCGTACAAGGTTCTACGTGATACAGGAAAAGCAAACACTGAGTAGCCACTCTCTACCATAGACTGTAATGCTCATTGTTTCCGTTAGTGTTAACAACCGTGTAGCTAGGTAATATTAATATCTCCATTATATTCATGGGGAAGCTGAAATTCAGGGTGTTTTGTGTATTTCGATCGACCAGATGGCTCGCTCAGCACGTTACTGTAGTGATCTTGAGTAGTTCAAGTAGCTTGAGACTCTGAGGCTCGGTCTTCCCCTCTGTAAAAATGGGAGGATAATAGGAAAATTGACAACATAATCTAACATGTGTGTCACCTGCGATCTTTTAGAAACCCATTCTCTGGCTCCACCTCAGAACCAGGATGTCAGAGAGTGGGTTTAGCAATTTGTGTTTCATGAGCCCTCTAGGTGATTTTGAAGCATTCTGGAATTTGGAGAATCAGTAGTGTAGAGGTTAAGTGCATGGATTCTGACCCTGACTCAGTGCATTAGAATCCCAGGAAGACTCTGCATTTTATCTGTATGATCTTGGTTACATAGTTTCTACTTAATCTGAGTTCACTCAGTTGTAGAATGGGGATAAAAAGAGTGCTCACCTCCTTGAGATTGTCATGAAGAGTGCTCACCTCCTTGAGATTGTCATGAGGACGTAATGTACATGAAATACAACAATGAGTATTTTATAGCTATTTTTTAAACAGAACAGATAAAAATAAGGGCTGCTGGCGGGCGGGGGGGGGCGGGGAGATTTAGATAATGTGTATAAATTGTCCTTGGCAGATTAGTAAGTGCTCAACAAATGTTAACAATTATTAGTAGTGGTAACAATTGTTATCACAGTGTCCTCATAACTTGTTCCAAACTTCGAAGCCTGTAAGAGACATCGCTAGAACTGGAGTGAGCCCTATTCGTTTCTAACGTCCGTACTCTCACTATACATTACCCGGTATCCCGCATGAACACAGTCTCTGTTTTCAAGAGAAGATAAACATAAAACACCCACACAAAGAGACGGGCATCATGACGGAGATAAATGTAGGAGCTATAAAGAGATGTGGCCACAAGACACTAAGAAACCCTTTGTGAGCCTCAGAGGAAGGAGGCGGCCAACACTGGGAATGCGGTGGGGAGAAGCAGCTGATAACATGCTGGGTCCCAATTGAAAAGGACACATCGTTTCAGCTGGAAACACTCAAAACATCATTATTTCCAAATTGCCAAGCAAATTCAATGGCTGGCATTGCTGTGCTAATGCGTTAATAATAATTCTGCAGTTAGAGACAAGCCTGGGCTGTTAGCATTCAAGGCCACTTAAATTTTAAAGAGTCATTTTATGGAAAGTTTTAATTAGCTCTGGATTGTAACTAACATTCTCTTTAAAACTGTTGTCGGCGTTTGATGAGGTCTGGGTTCCAGGGGTTGGAAATTAGAGCTGGAGTTTACTCATTGCTCTGCCTTTGGGTCCAAGGCAGTTCATCTTTTCTGTGTTTGAGCTTGAGCTCTGGGTAGCCAGGCATCGTGCGCGACAGGGGAGTCAGGCTTGAGTGTCCCCGTGTGTTCTGTGGAAAAGGAGAAGGCTCGCAGGGCCATGCAAGGTTGGTCCGGTCCCCCGCTGCAGCCCGTGCCTCTCTTCTCCTGGGTCAGGCTTCACATTCCAGCTTCATGCCGTCCCTTCGCATCCCTCATAGAACCCCACCTAGATGTGCAGGCCCAGCTTTGTGCACACTTCTCTTTTGTAGCATGGCGAAGCGGGAGCAACATGAACATGGTCCTAGTGGGCCCAGGTTTGAAAAATGGCTTTGCCGCGTATAAGCTACATTCCCGAGGCTTATTTAGCGCTCAGACTCAGTTTTCCTGTCTGTAAAATGGGGATAAAATGCCAAATAGGGTTACTGTGAGAACTGGAGTTAATCCTCTTGTCACATAGTACATCCAAGAAGCAATTATTATGACCATCTTTCCAGTCACTTCCAACCATTCTAACATTTAGTTTTGTTCTGCCTGTGTCCTTCTCAAACTGCTTTATTCCCTTCAACCCCTGAGGGCAAGAACCCAGCTGGCTCCTTTGAACTTCGTCTTAACTGCTTCCTCCCTTACCTGGTTCCCTCCGTGATTATCCGATTTTCATGTTGACTGGAAGACCCACAGCACAGGGGTACCCTTGTCACCGGTGGAATTAGAGTCCCTGCAGGTTGCCCAGGCTAACGATGGAGGAATATCAAATGGCTCCAAAGGTGTAGCACTTGAGCAGAAAGAAAAATACCCAAGTTTGAGATCTCGAACTTTAGGAACCACGCTGACTCTGGCGGTGCGGCAAGTCCAGGTGTGAGGGCTGATTGGTGCAGTTCTGATTGTTGTTTGAGGCTTGGAGAAGCTTGTTGAAGTGGAGAGATTCGGAGGGGTCAAGTGGATCTCAGGCACGCCTATGTCTCGGCCGCAGGGTGCAGAGAGCCAAGCAAAGGCATAGGTACCTGGACATCAGCCAGCACAGAATGGTGTGGCTTCAGGCAGCTGTCCTGAGGGCCCCCAGGGCTTCGGCTGGCAGAATTGGTAGAGGGAAACTGAGTGGGGCCCGAGGGTGTGCAGTGACCATCTTTGGGTTTCTTCCCCAGGGTGTACCCCCCCATACCTCATGACTATCTATCTGCCTCTTTGTGCCCATGTGTGTGTCTGTTTCCAATGTGGCTGTGATTTCTACAGACCTAGATACTCTGAACTTGTAGATTATGAAACCTGAGTTCTTGACCTGTGCCTGACCACAATAGGGAAACCCATTGGAAATAGGGGGAGAGTATGGTCTTTGGAATTATCTGGACCTGAGTTTGAATTCAGACTCTAACATCTACCCACCTCGGTGTTTTGGACAAGTCACTTCACATCTTTGCTTCAGTTTCTCATCTGTAAAGTGGACGAAATAAGGCTTACCTTTCAGCTGTGAGGTTTCTCTGTTAAGGCACATGGAACAGATTGCCTTTTTAAATGAACAGTATAGCTTTTTGGTATTCAGTCACATTGGTGGCTCTAATAAGGCTGTGGTCTGGAAGATTCAGTGAATTGTTCAGGGGATGACAAACGAATCCCAAGTGATTAAGGCTCTCCTCTCTCTCTCTCTCTCTCTCTCTCTTTTTCAGTTAATTTAGTCCAGCCATCTTTAGCTAATTCAATCATATCTCATTCACCAGTGGATAAATTGTCCTCATCAGAGGCTTAACCATGCAGCTAATATGTTTTTAAGATAGATTGATTAACAAGCCCTAATTGAGGCTCAATAAATGAGATAAATTCAGAAGCCTATAAGATCAACCAGCAGTCCAGAAGGGACCATTGGCAATATTCAGTTACCCAATTCATTTAGCAATATTTCAGCAAATACTTATTGTGTATCTAATGTATGCATGCCAGGGCTAGGACTATGTTCTTTGTCAAAGTTGAATATTAAAGAAATGTCAACTCGGCCATGATCAGTCTGAGCAGAATACAATTAGGAGAGATGAGCACTGTGGGGTCAGAGCTAGAGCATAAATTTCAAGGCAAGTCGGAAGATGGAGACAAGGTAAGAAAGCGACCAGAAGACAAGACCAAGAAGCCACAGGGAGTCAATCCAAAAGTCCGGAGGTGGTAATCATCTACCAGAGGTGGGGAACAGAAATGGGACAAACAGAGATCCAAGAGTGACCCTGCCAAGACTGACCTCTGTGCATGTGGTGGGTAGGTGAGGGCTGGAATGGAAAAGTGGAAGAGAGAGCACACAGACTTCTTCTATAGCCTGGCTGGGGAAAGGTGTATTTGGGTATGCGTAGGTGAGTAATGTGATTTATAGGGACCAACCTGAGTGCAGAATCAATATAAACTATGACATTGTTGAATCAAATATGAACTTTAGAGCTATAAGCCTATTTGTCCCTCCCACTGAGAGAGAGTAGGTAACTGCACAGAAAAACAAGTATGCCTCTATTTTCTTTGATTTAAAAAATGTTTTTAATGTTTATTTATTTTTGAGAGAGACAGAGCATGAGTGGGGGAGGGGCAGAGAGAGGG